>NC_140277.1:19239068-19261568 GCF_964030765.1 Micromesistius poutassou
CCACCGCCCTCGCTCAGACCATCGCTGTGCCTGCCTCCCCGGAGATCCTCCGGCCCCCGACGCAGCGCGGCCCTGTCCCGGAGCCTCGGGGAGGGGTGTCCGAGCGCTACGCCTGTGATGCGGAGGGCTGTAATCCGTTCCTCACACACTGTTCTATCCTCTTCGCTCTCCAGCCCAACACCTTCGCCCCCGAGGAAGCCCAGGTGGCGGTCACCGTTAATTATCTGATGGGTCGCGCTCAGCTGTGGGGAACGGCCGAGTGGGAACGATTCACGCCAGCCTGCTCCTCCTTCCAGATCTTCGCCGCCAAGCTGTGCAAGGTGTTCGGGGTGGCATCGCAGGGTCCCGACGCCTCGGGTGGCCTCCACCCACCAGACGGCGCCTATCCGCATGCTCCTCTCTGGCAACCACCATGAGACTGTACAGTTCCACATCCTGCAGTCTCCCCGCTATCCGCTCTTCCTGGGGTTCCCCTGGCTCCGTCGTCATAAGCCCCCGACCTCGACTGGACCACTGGAGCTATCCTAGGTTGGAGCTCATCCTGTCATCAGGTCTGCCTGTAGCAAGCCGCCGCACCCGAGCGGACCACCAGTTCCAGCTCCGCACCTGACGTGTTAGGGGTCCCCGCAGAATGCCTTGACTTCAGGGAGGTGTTCAGCATGGCCAGGGCTACCTCTCTTGCACCGCATAAACCTTACGACTGTGGCATCGACCTCCAACCCGGCTCCGTTCCGCCTAGGGGCCGCCTGTACTCCCCGGCCGCCTTTGAGAGAGAAGCAATGGACACGTACATTAATTATTCTCTGACGGCGGGCATCATCCGCCCTTCCTCGTCCCCGGCAGGAGCAGGGTTTTTCTTTGTTGCAAAGATGGATAAGACGCGTCATCCTTGCATTGACTACTGAAGGTTGAGCAATATTACAATAAAGAATCGTTACCCTCTCATCACATCCGCCTTCGAGCTCCTAGAAGGCGCCACCATCTTCACCAAGCTCGACCTACGCAACACCTATCATCTGGTTCCGATCCGCAAGGAGGACGAATGGAAGACTGCTTTTAACACCTCCTCCGGCCACTACGAGTACCTGGTGATGCCCTTGAGCCTCAACAATTCCCTGGCTATCTTCCAAGCCCTGGTGAATGATGTGCTGCGAGATATGCTTAACAAGTTTGTGTTTGTCTCCCGGTCCAGAGACGAAACACGTCCATCAGGTCCAGGCGGTCCTGCAGCGCCTATTAGAGAATTCCCTCTTCGTCAAAGCTGAGAAGTGCGAGTTCCACGTCCCATCTGTCTCCTTCAGGGGGTAGGTCGTAGGGAAGGGGACCGTGCTGAAGGTCTCCACCGTCACTACCTGGTCTGTCCCGGAAAGTGCCTCGAAAGTGCCCTTCCAGTGGACGTCGGCCGCCCATGACGCCTTCCAGGCCCTAAAGGAACGGTTCATTCGGCCCCATTCTTGTCATGACGGATCCTGAACGGCAGTTTGTGGTCGAGGTGGACGCCTCCGATGTGGGAGTCGGGGCTGTCCTATCCGAGAGGGTCACTGCCGACCAAAAGCTGCACCCCTGCGCCTTCTTCACTAGGTGGTTGACCCCGGCCGAAAGGAATTATGACATTGGCAACAGGGAACTTCTCGTGGTCAACCTAGTCTTGGAGGAGTGGCGACACTGGCTCGAGGGGACGAAGCTACCGTTTCTGGTATGGACAGATCACAAGAACCTGGAATATATCCAGTCTGCCAGATGTCTAAACTCTTGGCAGGCTCGTTGGTCGCTCTTCCTCACCCGATTCAACTTCACCCTCTCATGTTGGCCGGGGTCCCACAATGTCAAGCCCGACGCCCTGTCCTGGCACTTCCTGGAGGAGGTAGGGGACTCTGCCGGTCCTGATACCATCCTTCCACCCTCCCGTTTGGTCGACACACTCACCTGGGAGGTGGAGGTGAGAGTTAAAGCTGCCACCAAGGACCAGCCCGGTCCCAGCTCGTGTCCTCCCAATCGTCTGTTTGTGCCACCTGACCTCTGGTCCGAGGTTCTGCAGTGGGCCCACAGCTTCCAACTCACCTGCCACCCTGGATTACAGAGAACCAAGGAGGTTGTCCAGTGCCGTTTCTGGTGGTTCTCCCTGGGAGAGGACACCAGAGGCTTTGTCTTTGTTTTTGTCTTTTGCTTTGTTTTGCCTGTCCTACCTGCAAACAACACAAGCCCACGCTCCAGGCTCCTGCTGGTCTCCTGCATCCAATGCCGGTTCCTCATCGCCCCTAGTCCCACATCTCCATGAATGTCATCACCGGTCTGCCACCGTCCAGCGGCAACACCACCGTACTGATGGTGGTAGACAGCTTCAGCAAGATGGCCCACTTCGTGCCATTACCCAAACTCCCATCGGTCAAGGAGCTGCTGCTGACCCACGTCGTCCGGCTCCATGGCATCCCGGTTGACGTGGTCCTCTCCGTCTAGTCAGTGCCAGTCATCCGTACTAGTCTCTCCAGCGTTTTCAGGACTGATTTCCCATTGTCGACCCTGCCTGTCCCCGACCTGCCTGCTCTGTCTCTGTCCCGTTGTCGACCCTGCCTTCCACCCCCGACAACGGATTCGGCCTGCGCCCTGCCTGTCTTCCGCCTGCTATGTAACGGTCATTACCAACCGTCTGCCTGCCTACGTGTGCTGCATTTGGGTCCTCTCCCGACCCGTTACAATGATGGATAGTTTAGTGAAGCTGTCAAAGCTCAGTTTAATTTTACGTAGGATGTGACAGTCAGGCTATCTTTTATTTTTGTTTGTCTGTGATTTTAAATACAAAACTTGTTTTTATTAACATGACATCCAGTTTAAGTACTGATTCTAATGGATTAGCAGCGAAATAGAGGAGACAAACACAGAAATCCACCATAGCTACCATTGTACTAATATTGAAAACACACCTTGAGATTTGTAGAAGTGAAAATATACCTTAAACTGTGCAACCCCTTGATGGTGATTAACAGGTAGGTCTGCAGCCAGACTATTAATCAGTCAATTGAAGAAAATCAAGAAAATCAATGTAAAAATGCCACCAATCTCTCTTTGTTTTTCCTTGTCAAAACAGCTGAGCCAACAGCTGTGTGTTGAACTCACACACTAAAAATGTCTCTAGGTTAGCAGCCTGCAGCTATCCACATGAAATACCCTGGTGCCAGCAGGTCATATGGAGGTATTCTCCCTGGTGCCAGCAGGTCATATGGAGGTATTCTCCCTGGTGCCAGAAGGTCATATGGAGGTATTTTCAGTACGTGAATGTTTGTTGATTTAATTTTCACACTCTGAGAATAAGTTTGCTGTAAGAAAGCCTTCGAACAGGCATAGACAACAACTGCCACTTTATCTCAAAATCAAAACAGACCTGACAACTGTGTGTGTGTCTGTGTGTGTGTGTGTGTGTGTGTGTGTGTCTGTGTGTCAGTATGAATGTTACTTCCCTTGACCTCTTGTTTGTTGTGGTCTGTGGGTTTCCTGCTAGCATCAGTCAATCACTCGCCAGGCCCCAGACCAAAATAGACGCCCGACGAAGTTGACACTTGGACCTGTCCATCACTGCCTTTCCTTGCTTTTAACGTTTGAACTCTCATCTTATTTTACTGCTGGAGCACATGAAGAAACAAACATCGTCATCATCACTTCTGGCGGACAGTGAGTCACTGTTCGACTTTGATTCATTTAATTTTAAAGTGATGACAGTATGTACATCTCCAATGTTTGCTTGAATTTTGATTAGTCGGTTATATTATTCGTTTTAACTAATTAGTATTAGTTTGCTGTCAGTAGCAATAGGTGCTATAGTGCTAGATGGTCTATGAGCAAAGAATGGCCACGATGTAATGTCCGCAGGCGTTACTAGGCTTCCACACCACAACATGTTCAATTTGTACATTTACTGTAATCCTTGGTTTACAGTTCCTTCTTATCTATCTTCAGCCAATCGTCACAGAGTTAGGCATAGTGAAAAGTGTAAACTGGACTTCATGGCTTAATGAAGATCCAAACGCTTAAGGAGATTCAGGAAACAAAATAACTAAACCAATCACTGAAATCAAAACAAGAATTACATTTTATGTTTTAGTTTCAAGTTTGGCCAGCTAGAATTGTCTTTGGCAATTATAGCCAACAATAACAAGCCGTGTTCAAGTCGCAATTCTCTTTTTTTTTTCTTTTTTTGGCAGCCCTTCAAGTTGCAGATATTTGAAGCTGCTTTTGTTGAAAAGATAATAAATTACACTGGTGCAGTCAGGTAGAACTCAGGTAGAAGGCTCAGTTATTGTTCCACGTCGATGCAATGACCACGCAGACGCTTCGACTTGGAGCCATATAACTAAGCCTTAACTCTAGACAAAACGAGAAAACCAAAAGAAGATGGGTGTGGAGACAGTTCTGTGGTCCTATGCTGTCTTCTGACCTCAGAACAAAGAGGCCAGCGTCTTCTTATGCTATGAGAAGTATTATGATTCTCTTTTTTAGACTTGGATCACGTGTATACGAAAATTTCCCAGTAGATAACTATTTTAATCCTTCTTAACTATTTTAATCCTTCTGTGTGTGTGTGTGTGTGTGTGATCTGCATGAATGTTACTCTCCTTGTAGTCTGTTCTCATGAATGCTTCAACGGGCCCCAGACTAAAATAGACTGGGGGGGGGCGGGATGAAGGGGACACTTGGACCTGTCAATCACTCTCTCCTTTTAACATGTTTGCTGTTCAGTTATATCAGGTTAAACACCATATTTGTTTTACATACATGAATCTGACAACAATCCCTACTCAGCCTGAATGTTTGGATGCGTTCTATTGCAACATTGAGCGTGAACGTTCTTCAATCAGTAGGACCCAGGGCGGCCCTGATGACTCAATGTGGAGTCATTCAGTCCATGGTCCAGTCCATGGCAGTATCCTACCATGGATCATTGGATCAATTGATCATCATCCTTATGGAAATGTTAACACCAAATAAATAAAGTCTTTCTGCAAACACTAAGGGAGAGTTGAATATAGTGCCACACACTTTTACTACAACTGAGCAGGGATGGAAGTTCAAGAACGTCAGCGGCCCAGAGGGGACGGCGGCGAGCATCAGATGAAGAGACCCTGGAAGGCTTCCAGGTGTAATCAACGGCCAGGTACACTCCACTATGCTCACAGTGCTGCAGGCTGCAGCAGTATCTGTCCTATCTGCCTCAGTGGTGATCTAGCTTGGACTCCTTCGTCTCTTCATTCTATTCTGCAGTATGTCGGTCTGAGCAGTTTGGTGCACAGCTATATCTATATAGCTGTATCTATCTATAGCTATATCTGCTGCTCCTTCTCACTACACAGTCAAAGACAGGGAGCCCATCGCCGGTACAGGATACAAATACAATTTAAAGGTGACATGTTATACCACCAGGTGTGAGTGTGATTTAGCCGTTAAAAGCCGTTTTGAAAATCTGCCTCTTCTTACATCACAAGTGTCCACCTAGATGTGTGACGGATGGATGTGCAACGTTTGCTACAGTCCACTGGTAGGCTGGTAGACTGATCTATCCAGCGTACATCTAGGTGGACGCGCCAACTTGTGACGTCAGAAGAGGCAGATTTTCAACACGGCTTGTAACGGCTAATCACACTCTCACCTGGTGGTATAATACGTCACCTTTAAATTGTTTTATTTGATTTTATTGCCATACACCATATCCAACAGTATTAAGGGCTTTCATGTACACAACAGGGATTCAAAAATATTGGCTGACCAGCAAAAGTACAGCTCCCAATTTGAAACCACTTAAGGGGGGTGATGTCAGCACATTCAGCACCACTAGAGGGCAGTATTCATCTGTTCTCTGATCCTTCTTTTTCAACCTTAATACAGAGAAATGATCATATGAATGTCACCATACACGTGATGACATTCATATGATCATAGGATATACATTAACCAGGGTCTTTTAGTTGATCACACTTTATTTGAGAACCACTAAGACAACTTATTTTCTTGTTTTTCAAATTTTGGCCAGAAACAACACGACAGTAGTGGGTAGTTTTGTATGGGGGCTGTGACGTGTTTTGGAGGAACGCTGCTCTGCTCTATGGGCTCAGAGAGGGACTGTAACGGGGAAACAATAATCACCTCTAAGGGGGACGCAACTGTACAAAATAAATGAATAGACAGTAATAAAGAACAAACTAACTATTCAGGCATAAAGTTTGTTAAGTCTGTGCATACGTAGATGATATAGAAGATCAAGTCTAAATATTGAGTCCCCATGCGGTGTGCCTGATGGCAGACTATAGGAGCATCCTTCAGTACATTCAATTGAACATGTAATGTGTCAACTCACTCCTAATCGACTCTCTCTCACACCACACCACACACACACACATTACAAACATTACACAGACTTACCGCTAACTAAACTTAGGATCCATGCCAGTAAGATCTGGCGAGGCATCATAGTGGCAGCAACCAGAAACCAAGATGTTGTCAGGTATTCAAAAGTAAACTCCCCCAGCTCAGTTCTTGGAGCTGCCGTGCGCTGCTGTCACTGAAGCCGGAATGAAGGTAGGGTGGAGCTGTGGTAGTACTGGAACACCACCCACTCTGATGGTGACCCCCACCCACCCCGGGCCTCACACACCCAGACCACTGCACCGGCATGGAGGGCTGGGAGAGATGCAAGTGTGTGTGTGTGTGTGTGTGTGTGTGTGTGTGTGTGTGGGGGGGGGGGGGTCTCTAAGGTGGCGTTGGCAGCTGCCTGGTTGGAGGTTGAGGAGGAAGAGGGGGGGGGGGGGGGGCGGGGAGAATTCCCGAGTTGCGTGACAGCAGGCACGGTGAGGAACAGACGGGGTATTACGGCTGCATCGTATCCGGTACACGTGCTCTACCAGGACCACTGCTGTCCTGATGGCAGACAGACAGACGGACGGACAGTCAGACGGAGAGACAGACAGACAGACGGACTGATAGACGGAGAGACTGACATACAGACAGACAGACAGAACGAGAGACAGACAGACAGACGGACGGACAGTCAGACGGAGAGACAGACAGACAGACGGACTGATAGACCGAGAGACTGACATACAGACAGACAGACAGAACGAGAGACAGACAGACAGACGGACGGACAGTCAGACGGAGAGACAGACAGACAGACGGACAGACAGAACGAGAGATAGACAGACAAATGGAGGGTCAGGTTTAGGTTAACGTTTTAGAGAACAGAAAGAGGGACAGCGAGTGCTACAGGAACAGAGAGAGAGACAGGAAACAGAGAGAGAGACAGGCAGCAGAGAGAAAGACGCAGCAGAGAGAGAGAGACAGGGAGCAGAGAGAGACAGGGAGCAGAGAGAGAGACGCAGCAGAGAGAGAGAGAGAGACAGGGAGCAGAGAGAGAGAGACAGGGAACAGAGAGAGAGACAGGGAGCAGAGAGAGAGAGACAGGGAACAGAGAGAGAGACAGGGAGCAGAGAGAGAGAGACAGGGAACAGAGAGAGAGACAGGGAACAGAGAGAGACAGGCAGCAGAGAGAGAGACAGGGAACAGAGAGAGAGACAGGGAACAGAGAGAGAGACAGGGAACAGAGAGAGAGACAGGGAACAGAGAGAGAGAGACAGGGAGCAGAGAGAGAGAGACAGGGAACAGAGAGAGAGAGAGAGAGGGAGCAGAGAGAGAGAGACAGGGAGCAGAGAGAGAGAGACAGGGAACAGAGAGAGAAACAGGGAACAGAGAGAGAGAGACAGGGAGCAGAGAGAGAGAGACAGGGAACAGAGAGAGAGAGAGGGAGCAGAGAGAGAGAGACAGGGAACAGAGAGAGAGACAGGGAACAGAGAGAGACAGGCAGCAGAGAGAGAGACAGGGAACAGAGAGAGAGACAGGGAACAGAGAGAGAGACAGGGAACAGAGAGAGAGAGACAGGGAGCAGAGAGAGAGAGACAGGGAACAGAGAGAGAGAGAGAGAGGGAGCAGAGAGAGAGAGACAGGGAGCAGAGAGAGAGAGACAGGGAACAGAGAGAGAGACAGGCAGCAGAGAGAGAGAGACAGGGAACAGAGAGAGAGACAGGCAGCAGAGAGAAAGACAGGCAGCAGAGAGAGAGAGACAGGGAGCAGAGAGAGAAACAGGGAACAGAGAGAGAGACAGGCAGCAGAGAAAGAGACAGGCAGCAGAGAGAGAGACAGGGAACAGAGAGAGAGACAGGGAACAGAGAGAGAGACAGGGAACAGAGAGAGAGACAGGGAGCAGAGAGAGAGACAGGGAGCAGAGAGAGAGACAGGGAGCAGAGAGAGAGACAGAGAGAGAGAGAGACAGGGAGCAGAGAGAGAGACAGAGAGAGACAGAGAGAGAGAGAGAGAGAGAGACAGGGAGCAGAGAGAGAGAAAGGGAACAGAGAGAGAGACAGGGAGCAGAGAGAGAGACAGGGAACAGAGAGAGAGACAGGGAGCAGAGAGAGAGACAGGGAGCAGAGAGAGAGACAGGAAACAGAGAGAGAGACAGGGAACAGAGAGAGAGACAGAGAGAGAGAGAGAGACAGGGAACAGAGAGAGAGACAGAGAGAGAGAGAGAGAGACAGGGAACAGAGAGAGAGACAGAGAGAGAGAGAGAGACAGAGAGAGAGAGAGAGAGACAGGGAACAGAGAGAGAGACAGAGAGAGAGAGAGAGACAGGGAGCAGAGAGAGAGACAGAGAGAGAGAGAGAGAGAGAGAGAGACAGGGAGCAGGGAAGGGGATGGAGAGAGATTAAGGGAGAGAATGTTGAGGGACAGACTGAATGTTAGGAAACAGCAGACTGGGACGGACAGAGGGAGAGACAGCTGAGAGCAGACGGCAAAACACACATCGACAAGGAGTCGAGGAATGCATCATCTAAATATAATGTGGTGTGTGTGTGTGTGTGTGTGTGTGTGTGTGTGTGTGTGTGTGTGTGTGTGTGTGCGTGCCTGCGTGAGTTTCAGCTTGCTCTGAGAACAACAGCATTTTTTAAGTGTATATGTGTTGCTGTCAGATCAACCAAATAAAATCTGGACAAATCGGTGCCAATCATTCCATTTTAACTTACTCGATGACTCATGTGTCAAAAAATATTTAAATTAAATATTTTAAATAAATTTCATACAAATAAAAATAATCGCATCCACAAACGATATCTGATGTACACGTCTGGTCTTATGAGGTTGACCACTAGGTGGCAGTATGAGACTGATGCGTTACAACCATAGAGGTCACGACAGAGCACAATAGAAATGTGATGCGTTGGCCACATACATTCATTCCAGCCCATTGTAAATAGGCCTGGTGGTTCTGCTTTGTGGTGGTCATTCTGCAATAACTCTTCATCATTGTGTTTAGCTACCATGGAGACCTCACCAGAAAGGACAGCCTCAGAAAGGACAACAGAACAACAGAACAACACAACGATGGATGGATGGATGTGTATATATAATATTTAATATGTGTAATACATTAAATGAATGGGTAATGAAAGAGAGGGAGAGAGAGAGAGAGAGAGAGAGAGAGAGACAGTGAGAGAGAGAGTGAGAGAGAGACAGTGAGCGAAAGAGAGAGAGAGAGAGAGAGAGAGAGAGAGACAGTGAGAGAGAGAGTGAGCGAGAGAGACAGTGAGCGAAAGAGAGAGAGAGAGAGAGAGAGAGAGAAAAAGAGAGACAGAGAGAGATGTTCCTCTTAAAGTCTGTTTCTGATTAGGACAGAGCAGAATGCCTCGGCAGGCTTAAAGATGTCTGCCACAGTTCATAAATATTTGCTGGAGAGAATGTCAATTTAAAAGAAAGCCTTCAAAACCATAAATACAGGAATATGTTGGACACATGTTGGATCACACAAAGTTCAGCATGCCAGGAGATAGTTAGGATGAGTTATGGTTATGATTATGAAGTCCAGACGACTGACATGGAGGAAATGATCATACGATTAATACAGTATGGGAGAGGGGGCGGGGTGGACAGAAACACACAGTCTTCAGGGTGAAGCCGGAGTCCCCCTCACTTTATTTAAAGCAGTCTGTGGCCGGGCCGTACCCGGGCCCTTTGAGCCAGAGGGAACATGAGGCTGTTGTGTTGTGAGTCACAAGGTGACGCTGTCCTTGCCCCATGCGGAGGAGAATACACGGTAATGTTATTTTACTCATGATTATGCAGCTCTGTGTTCGTGTCCTTCACTGTCCAACGGAAAAGGTGAACTGGAAATAAGGAAGGCTCCACTTTTAGTGTTATTTCTAAAGTAACAACAGTTATTGTGTTGCAGGTCTGTAGCCTAAAATACATATGCTGCAATACAAACAATTAAACAAGGCTCTGCAGCTGTCATTCATGAATGTTTAACTTTTCATTCAAAATGAAAGTGTATTTATGATAAAAGCTTGTTTTGTATCTCCTCTCTACTGCATTCTGGGCACTGGAGGTCACAACTGCATTCTGGGTAAAGGGGGTCAATCATGTGATCTGAAGTTCCAAATGCACATGCCAAGACTCGATACCTCCTGACAAAATCTTTTGGAATAGTTCTAGAATAACCGAGCAGCCAGCAAAGTGGGCTGAGCGATGTGGAAGCGTGTTGTGAAGCCCTCATTAACACCCCACTGACCTGTGAGTAGGATAAGTCACTTCAGACCTGTGAGTAGGATAAGTCACTTCAGACCTGTGAGTAGGATAAGTCACTTCAGACCTGTGAGTAGGATAAGTCACTTCAGACCTGTGAGTAGGATAAGTCACCTCAGACCTGTGAGTAGGATAAGTCACCTCAGACCTGGCCTGTTGGCTGTGAGTAGGATAAGTCACTTCAGACCTGTGAGTAGGATAAGTCACCTCAGACCTGTGAGTAGGATAAGTCACCTCAGACCTGTGAGTAGGATAAGTCACCTCAGACCTGGCCCGTTGGCTGTGAGTAGGATAAGTCACCTCAGACCTGTGAGTAGGATAAGTCACTTCAGACCTGTGAGTAGGATAAGTCACCTCAGACCTGTGAGTAGGATAAGTCACTTCAGACCTGTGAGTAGGATAAGTCACTTCAGACCTGTGAGTAGGATAAGTCACCTCAGACCTGTGAGTAGGATAAGTCACCACAGACCTGGCCCGTTGGCTGTGAGTAGGATAAGTCACCTAGGATAAGTCAACTATCAGGAGTCAACCTGTGTCTTGTAAAAGTGCACTTGTACGGCTGTATGTATCAGATTCTTTCTTTTTTAACTCACCTCACCCCACTCTCTTGGACTTATGACGGAGCACCAAGACCAACATGGGGTTGAACAGACACCTTTTCTCTTGGTAAACATCATTAAGTTTCTTTGCGGGCAGGGCTTCAGGTGAATACAATATAAATAGCAGCTTAAGTTGCTTGAACACTTCAACCCCATAAACACCCAACTTTGTTGCTGTTGCTGATGTTGATTTGGTTTTGTATTTTGTAATAATAAGAAAAAATAACCGGACATGTTGGGAGTGTGTGCAGTCCCAGAGGTCTTCACAGTCACCCTGCTTGTCCCCGCCGCCGCCCTTTTCAAGCAAATCATGTTGTTGTTTTTTTACAGTAAACATAATTCTATTTCACGCCATGTCTCACAAAATGTATATGATGTAAATAAGGCGTGTACACCAAGTTTCAGAATTCTTTATCCATCAGGGCAGAAATGCAGATAGTTTTGATCGTTTAAACCGTGATATATGGTTTCCCTATGGGAATTTTGGCACAGAACCTTTTCAAGACCTATTTTTGTCATTAAATATGTATTCGCTGCAGCTGCCGCTTCCGCTCTCTCCGTGCCATTTCTAAAAAAAATCCAACGCGCAATGAATCTTGGGATACGTCGGGCCGTGAAGGATCCACCCGATGGGTCCTTCAAATCGAAGGCTGCATATCTCGGCCGCATTTGAAGGAGCCTTCGAAATGGGACGGCCTTGACGCGCCGCTGTGACGTAATCGTTCTTCAAATGCGTCCTTCGAAGGATGCAGCCCCTGAATTGAGACGCAGCCTGGAAACTACGGTATGAAGATGTTTAGCAATGGTAAACAGTATATATATTTATTGATTGTCCAGTAGGAAATATATTATGTAGCTAGCAACATTTTGAGACCATTGGAATGCTAGTAATGCTAGTTATTGTCACTGTTTGTGAAATAGTGAAATGCTGTGTCATTATGGTCAGTGGTGGACAGTAACGAAGTACAAGTGATTTGTTACCGTACTTAAGTAACTTTTTAGCGTATCTGTACTTTACTTGAGTATCATTATTTTGGGAAACTTTATACTTTTACTTCACTAAATTTCGTAGGGGAAAATCTTACTTTTTACTCCACTACATTCCAAAAACCTGTCGTTCCTTTCAACGTTCCTTTCCACGACATGCATGTGTGACCATAGACAGTAAAGCGGTCCAAATTAGTGTGTGCACCACAAGTGTACAATAATGGAAGAAGCACCAGATATTGAAATTGAGCACCCATGGCCATGTGTAAGCAAACAATTTGAAGTAGTGGAATGGAAGAACGACTCGTTAATTTTTAAGTGCCTTCTCTGTCTGCCTCAGAAGCATACGATTTCCTCTTTCAAGAATTCGCAAAGTATCAAATTCACAATGCTTCCAATAGTGCAGTAATGTGAATGGCATATAGGCCTGGGCGATATGGCTGAAAGACATCACGATATAACTTGATCATATTGATCGGTATCGATAACTATTGATAATTTGAATGACCTAAAAAGACTAGGAATTACCATGCTGGATTTAAACACTTCTGTTTAACACTTAATATGACCTTCCACTGTTCTTCATTGAAAAACACTCAAATATTGTAAATAAGGTTTGTGTAACAAACCCATCTGCTAGATTCGGTGGTCCAGTCTCTTATTGATATATATTGAACATGTTTTATATTGATATTGATCAAAAGTCTATCACGATACGATAATTTATTGCTTTATTGCCCATGCCTAATGGCATATCATTATTTCAATGGTTTCTGTGGGTGTTTCTGTGTCACAGTATGTTGCAATTCGGCTGCTAGGGTCCAATATGAGGATATGGCCCTGACAAAGCAAACTGCTAAGCAACGTGTGGTCAATTATTTAAACTCATCACTTCTCACAGCTGGGGGCAATTGACTGCAGCACAGCAGGGAAATGAAAAGAGAGAGAGAGAGAGAGAGAGAGAGAGATTTGAGTGTTGTGTGAAAGACATTTCTTTCTCTGTTTTTCTAATCAAGCCTTAGCAGTGCAGAGCTGAACACTCTTCAGAAATGTTCCAGCTGTGCTGTTCCACACACACACACACACACACACACACACACACACACACACACACACACACACACACACACACACACACGCACGTGTTTAAGTGTCTATGCGTTGGAAAGACTGAGAGCTTACTATACCACTTGATGAAGAATGAATCTATAAATGTTTTCATAATAGACATTGCTGAATCGGAGAACAATAATGGCCAAGTCAGTCAATAGGTATTATTATCCTTTATTCATCTTATTTTTTTTATTACCTTTAGCTTTATTTCAAATGAAATTAAATTAGTAAGTAATGAGCATTCCTTCCAATATACCATTCAACATAAAATACTATTAACTGTGAATAAGCCTGACTGTGTAATAATAATGATTGTTAATTAATCATTATTATTAATAATCTCTCAGAAAGACTACACACAATCTCTTTGGCTGTAGGGGAATTAAGTTGAAAATATGTCTGAATATGTCGAGCCAATCAGATCGTAATGATAACACCATCTTGAAATAATTATTAATATTTATAAATTCTTATAAGGCCGAAAATTATAAACTGTGAACGGGCCAAGAATGAGGCAGAGAAATCGTATTTAGCTGTAAGACCTTTTGAAATTCAGGTGGTGTGGTCTTTTTCTTTCAGTTTATCGCAACATGTCTGGATCTGAAAACATCTACACTCCCTGTTCTCGACAAAAACACCACAATCACTGACAGATCTACTGACCTTAAATTATTCCTTTGTTTTATTCTGTTTATCTCCTCTCGTTCTCCTCACAGCTGAACTCCACTGTGGAGGGAGGTTTTGTCAACAACCTCTCCCTCGCTCTCTCTGCCTCTGTTTCTATCTTTCTCTCTCCCTGTTTCAATATCACACACTCTCTTTCTCTCTCCTATGTTTGTCTTCCTCTCTGTACACACACACACACACACACACACACACACACACACACACACACACACACACACACACACACACACACACACACACACACACACACACACACACACACCTTCACCCTCTCTTCTCCTCTGGCCTTGTTGTGCAGAGATATTACGGCTGCTGTCAGGGGAGACGGAGGGTGGTGGAGAAGGCAGGCGGCATATGAGCCGTCACACCCTACACTCCTCCCGGTCTTCATGGAGTCTCCTCCAGCACCTCGTCGACACTTGCTTCACATTCATGGGAACAAAAAAGTCTACCTTCATGTTTATTTGTAGTGGTTGTTGTCAGGCTTGGAGGAACAGAGGGGGAACCCAAAAGATAGAAACTCAACTCAGCTGAATGCCGGTAAAGGACATTTACCTGTATCCCAACATACAGAACACACCGGGACGCTAAAGGCCATCAGGAAGGCAGAGACAAGTGGGAGCGACACACAGGGGCACCGCACCCATCCACCCCCCGTCACCCCCCTCCACCATTATCCACCCCCAGTTTGCAGGAGAAGAATCCCTCAGGCGTCATCATCTCACAGCACAGCGCCTGGGAAGGGGGGCTTCAAAGGCGCCTCACTGGGGGCCACATATCTGACCTCGGCGTATCAAACTGGATTGAAGGGCGTTTACAGACGGCAGATCTGCCCACCAATGAAAAACCGGATGGCATGTCCTAGAAACAGGGTCAGGGGTCCTCCTTTAAACAACCAAACACAGTTCAACATAATCAGACGTTAACCATCCATTTCACAAACGAGGACACAAGGTCCACTCGTGGGAGGGGCAGGATGTTGACAGTAGTAGTGGTTGCTTGCATACAAAGTGGAAACGAGCACTCCATGTTGTCAACATGTTGTAAACTACAGTAAACACTCGCTAGTTCCTAACAACTACAGCTATGTCGGCCTTCTCAAATTGAAATGTACTTCACCCTGTTAATGCCAATATTCAACAATTCCATTATTTTCTGAATGCCAAGGAATCCCATTCAATTATATTCAATAAATGAACAGTTACTGTGTTAATAAAAATATGGACTTTTGGTACTAACCAGCAGAACTTAAAACAGTATATCCCTTATATTATTTTATTACTATTTGTACCCGTCTTCAAACACACACACACACACACACACACACACACACACACAGACACACACGCACACACACACAATAAAGATTGTGAGCAGACTGCCTCCTCCAGTCCACGTCTGACCTGATCCCCCCTGAGCATCAGCTCAGTCGGTTACAGGAAGGGGCCTGTGTGTCAACAGGCAGAACCATATTTTAATCTTCCCTTTAACAGCTGGAATCCAGCGGGGACGAGGAAGACCGCCTGACCTTGAGGCACTTGACGGCAGCATTATGTATGTCTTCAGCCCCCTGCAGCGGAGCGCATAATTCAGCACCTCCCCATCTGAGCACATTAGGCACGCGGGCTGGGCCGTTTGACCCCGCTGTCAGGGCACCAGCGGGGGGGGCGAGAGGACCGAGGGGGAAGACAACACGGAGACAAGCAAACAAGCATCACCTCACTCTGGACGGGGGGAAAGGGAGAGAAGGGACAGGATAAAAGAAGGAGGAAAATAGAAAGACGCAGGTGTGAGAAACAGAGAAACAGAGAAAGAGGTGATGGGCAGAATAAGAGAAGAACCACGAGAGGAACAGAGGAAGAGAGAGAGAGAGAGAGAGAGAGAGCAAGAGAGAGAGAGAAAATGGGCAGAATAAGAGAAGACGGCGGATGCGGTTCGGCTCGGTATGAAAAGGTGCAGCAAGGTTTGCGTTTCCAGTGCCAAAGGTGGGCGGGGTCCGGATTTAGCCGTGGTTAGCCGTACTTATCTCTCAGTGCTCCTCCGTTGGGGTACCAAGACGTCTGAAAGGGTGCCAACAAGTTCAAGCTACACACGCCGTCCGTTGATTGGTCGACAGAATCGTCACTTCCGTGCGACAGGGGGATAATAACAAACTAACACAGTACCCGCAAGGTTTTTTCTGGACAACGGCGAAAGCTTCATTTATTGAAGACCTTGACAGTCAAGAAAGTCCTACATTGTTGCTCTTTGTTCATTGTGTCACGTTTGATTTATTAGCAGGCTACACTGTGTCGGGCTGCTATGAGGTCACAGCGCTTACCTAGCTGCCGCGGCTATCGCCATCCGGCTTAAACCCCGCCCACCATAAGGGTACTGGCGGCGGTGGAAACGCGAGCCGTGACTGAGCTGGGCCAAACCGCGCAACCGCCAGTGGAAACGCGCCATATGAGACCTGTTGGAGCACTTTAAATCATCACCTGGTCCTACCTGCAAGGAATCTTACTGTCAGACAAAGCCAGCTAACATAAAGTGGACATTCTGTCTTTTTAAAAGAACAAAGATATATTTTGGTCCGTAATTGCTTTAAAAACATTTTTAAAAAAGCTTTAAGGGAGGGATTTTATCTCACAACAATATGTATTTATCTTTGTACGCCAAGTAAACCACAAGTTGTATTTCAGCCGCTAATACAGATGAAAACATGAAGACATAATCACAGGACAACACTGGTATGGTGAAGCACAACACTGGTATGGTGAAGCACTTTGGTGTCCATCTGTAGTCATCAGACAGATGTTTCCTCGCACAGCCACCATGTAGCGCTGTCACCCAGTGCCTGTTGGATGACACGGTCCCATCACTGTTCCATTTAACTGCAAAGTGCAAGTTAAAAAAAGTTCACTGTTCTCTGCCTTTTCAGTTCACTTAATTCTTTTTAATATTGGTGTTTTTTATTTTCATGAAAACACTTATTTTCCAACAGGCATGCATCATCATCATCATCATCATCATATCTGTGTGTGTGTGTGTGTGTGTGTGTGTGTTGACACAAATCACTGAAATACAAAAGAGAAGTGGAAGACGTATTTCTCTGTTTCTGGCAACTGTAAAGCGTTGCTTTGCAACAAATACCAGACTCTGTTCCGGCTCCAGCACTTAGACTGAGGGTCAACCAGTCAATACTCACCGGATCTGACTGAGCTCTGAAAGGATTGGTCTTTCCTCATGTACCATTCTGTCGTCATTTGTTATTGAGAAATTTTGATGTTCTACCAATGTTCAACCATTTCCTAATGCGTCCCAGTTGATCTCAACAAATACATTCAATTCTATCATTACTTCCAACATTGTGTTTTCCCTGGATCCGCTGAAACCATGTTTTGAAAATGAAAGAATCAAATCAAATTGTAATAAAGGGTTTAATGCTCTACCAAGAAAGAGTCTGCACGACATTCCTGTGTTAGAGATGTAGAGACGCTGCAATAAGACTGAGGCATTACTAAGACCAAAGAGGCATGTCTGAGCTCAGAGACACAGAGAACATGTGTTTTTATCACAGCAGATTTCGTAGAGTGAGGGATTACTCTGGATTTAGTTGACACATATATTTGATGTGATCCGTGTGGGGACCGACAGACGACAGAGAGCTGATTGGTAATTCAAATGACTTCCATACCTATTATTTTCATTGTTTCTTTTGATGCTAGTTTTCACAACACACACATTTTTTGCACAATGGATTATCCTCTACTGCAGTTCATGATTTATTTTTATATGACATCTTATTGTTACACGTTCCTCTGCCATAACAATACATACATTCTCTCATTAAATTGATTGAAAGATTTCTTCTCTCCTCCCTTTCTTCTTCCTCTATTCCTCTCTCTCTCTCTCTCTCTCTCTCTCTCTCTCTCTCTCTCTCTCTCTCTCTCTCTCTCTCTCTATTTATTTATATCATAAAATGCCCTCCTTGCCTCCTTGTCTCTCAGGCCTTTAACAGCTTTGTTGGAGTTTCCTGGCAGTGTCTAGGTGGAATGTGTATTTGTGGAGGCTGGGTCTTTTTTCAGATATCATTATTTGGTCTTACTAAGGTTCACTGTCAGGGCAGTCGAAGCTGTGCAGAAGATCTAGGTGCTGCTGTCGGCCTCTGGTTGGGGAGAGCAGCACCAGGTCATCTGCAAACAGCAGACATTTGATTGGGTGTCCACTAGTGTTGTGCCGGGGGCTGCAGACCGTTCTAATGTCCTCGCTAGTTGGTTAATGTAGATGTTGAACAGGGTCGGACTCAAGCTGCATCCCTGTCTCACACCCCGGCTTTGTGGGAAGAAGTCTGTGTGTTTTTTTCTTATCTTAACGGCACATTTGTTGTTTGTGTACATGGACTTCATGATGTCGTAGGTTTTTCTTCCAACACCACTTTCTATTAATTTAAACAACAGACCATCGTGCCAAATTGAGTTGAAGGCTTTTTTAAAGTCTACGAATAAAGTCTAAGAATAGTTTTTCTTTTGTTTTGGTTTATTTGGTGGTCAATGGGGGTGCTTAATGTGAATATATGGTCTGTTGTACAATCATTTGGTAAGAAGCCGATTTGGTTTTTTCTTATGGCATTATTGTGAGTCAGGAAGTTAAGAAGTCTGCTATTTATAATCATACAGAGAATTTTACAGAGGTTGCTGTCGACACAGACCCCTCTGTAGTTATTAGGGTTGAATTTATCTCCACTTTTGTGGATCTCTCTCTCTCTCTCTCTCTCTCTCTCTCTCTCTCTCTCTCTCTCTCTCTCTCTCTCTCTCTCTCTCTCTCTCTCTCTCTCTCTCTCTCTCCATATCTCTCTCTCTCTCTCTCTCTCTGTGTGCATGTGTTCGCTAATCTGGCTGTCCATCACCTTGTTGTCATTCCTGGTTCCAGAGTTTAATTTCCGGTCAGGATTCCATTAGCAGAGCTCTGTGCTTTCCAATTGCCCCGCTGAATTACTCTGGCTGTCCCGGACAATTAATGTAGAGACAGGGGGGCCGTGGGTGTCTGGGGGCCAGACAGCCCTCCTGACAGCTGGGCTGCAGCCAGACCCCCAACACTACCCAGGCAGATGGGCCCCAAACAGGGCTTTTCCTGGAGCCCACTGGTCCTAATCTCCGCTGGCAGAGGCCTGCGGGCTGCGTTTGACACGGTGTCAGTAACCTCGAAGCACAGGAATGTGTTTATATTGAATCATCTCTTACAGCTCTTCTGTTCCAGGTCACAGCCTAAACCTATCACCGCTCAGACACACACACACACACACACACACACACACACACACACACACACACACACACACACACACACACACACACACACACACACACACACACACACACACACACACACACACACATGTTGGGTGTGTGTTGGTCAGGTTGGGTGAATTAGCCAGAGGAAAAAGAAGCAGAAGGCCAGCAGACTGCTCACAAAGGAGCCGTGAAGGATAGAGGAGGGTTGACTTTAGGCCTCGTCCACACGCATGGCTATTTCTGAAGACCTAGATTTGACTCTGTGTTACTGTGTTACTCTGTGTCACTGTGTGTTACTCTGTGTTACTCTGTGTTACTCTGTGTTACTGTGTTACTCTGTGTCACTGTGTGTTACTCTGTGTTACTCTGTGTCACTGTGTTACTCTGTGTTACTGTGTTACTCTGTGTGACTGTGTTACTCTGTGTTACTCTGTGTCACTGTGTTACTCTGTGTCACTGTGTTACTCTGTGTCACTGTGTGTTACTCTGTGTCACTGTGTTACTCTGTGTCACTGTGTTACTCTGTGTCACTGTGTTACTCTGTGTTACTGTGTTACTCTGTGTGACTGTGTTACTCTGTGTTACTGTGTTACTCTGTGTTACTCTGTGTTACTCTGTGTTACTCTGTGTCACTGTGTTACTCTGTGTCACTGTGTTACTCTGTGTTACTCTGTGTCACTGTGTTACTCTGTGTGACTGTGTTACTCTGTGTCACTGTGTTACTCTGTGTTACTCTGTGTTACTCTGTGTCACTGTGTTACTCTGTGTCACTGTGTTACTCTGTGTCACTGTGTTACTCTGTGTTACTCTGTGTCACTGTGTTACTCTGTGTTACTCTGTGTTACTCTGTGTGACTGTGTTACTCTGTGTTACTCTGTGTCACTGTGTTACTCTGTGTTACTCTGTGTCACTGTGTTACTCTGTGTTACTCTGTGTGACTGTGTTTGACCTCCAGTCCAAACCAAAACAAAGCTTTTGAGAAAACTCCTTCCAGGGCAGTAGCGTGCGGGGACCCTAAACTTCAGTGGGGCAGAAACTACTGGCGTGTGACCACACCCACAATTTAGATGTTTTTTTGTACATATACATATACATATACACATATATGTACATATTATATACACATATATTGTATTATAGGCTTCACATCATTCACACTCGTGGTCTATAAATCCCCTTGTCCTGTTATTTGATGGCTAACTTCTCTTCCAATTTTAACCTCTCAAATGGGTTGTTTAACAGAAACTCAACACTGTTAATCACAGCACCACTCGCCATATCTGCATCTGATATAGAAACAACGAAAGATACTGGCGGAATAATTTGAGTTAAAACAACAACAGTTCTAGAATACGACCATGGCGCAGACTACTTTACGACCATATAGGCGTCTTTTAGAGCGGATTGCAATTCTTATTGCAGCCTGCGGGGTTATGCGATAAACATACGGAGGAACGCGGTCACTGAGCTGCCCTGCCCCAACATTGCATGACACGTTAAACTCAACTAGAATCGCCCCCATCACCCAAAATGTGATCAATGTGTCAACAGACCAAAAATAGTCGGAAAGCCTACAGAAACTATAGATAGTTAATGTGACAATCACATTATTAAAAATAGACTTGGAGCAATGACTTACTGAGGAACTATTATTTTGGGAGCATGCTTTTGCAAGTAGTTCGCTGCCCTACCTGCCCTTATGGACAGCACACACCTGTTCCAGGGATTGGTGGAGATCTGTGTTCTGGTCTGGACCGGAGGTTTTAAAACAATCATGACCTCCATTTACCCTTGGGAACTGTAATTAGCCACATTTAGCATGTGACATACAAACCCTAGTGGACCCCCGTTGTGCTTCCCTGTGGCTTGTGGTGTTAAGTGTACAACCTAGCGATACTCCAGCAGTACACTGCCCTGCAGACGCGTGGCAACACACCGGGACCATTCCTTCTTTCATTTGGAATGCCGTGCTGTTGTTTTATTGGCTGCTCAAGAAGAAGCCCATCACATGCTCTTAATGCGTCTCTGTTGTGTTGGACATAAAGCTGTACTGCCCCCCACTGGCCTGGATGCTCTTCTGAGCGGATGGAAACCAATTGCATAGCTGTTGTCATTTGTTTAATTGGAATAAGAACAATTAAGTTGATGTTTCCGCGGTTCACACAATGGGTGTTGCCTGCTGACGTATTGTCTCTCAGTGTGACTTTGGCACTGAAAGAGTAAGGTATGTAGATATCTTCATGTTAGTTATAGTTATAGTTATAGTTGAAGTTATAGTTATCGGTCATCGTCAGACCTCAGCATAACATCTCATACGCTACGTAATACGGGCAGTAATAAGAGAGTTAACTTTAGTTTAGCTACACCAGGGCATTAATAAGAGAATTAACTTTAGTTTAGCTACACCAGGGCATTAATAAGAGAATTAACTTTAGTTTAGCTACACCAGGGCAGTAATAAGAGAATTAACTTTAGTTTAGCTACACCAGGGCATTAATAAGAATAGAGTTGACAAAGAATAGAGTTGACAAAGACAAAGACAAACTTGCTAGGCATGGACATTTTAAATAGTTCCACTTTTGAATACCCAAATTTGATTATTATTATATTTTTTGGATTATCACAAATTACCCAAAAACATTCGTCTTCACAACCAGGGTTCTGTTAGCAGTGTTACTGCTAACTGCTAACATGAATAAGCATAACTGCATACATTTGTAGCGGACGAATACTGACCAAAAAACATGATTACTCCATAGACGCCACAGACAACAAATACTGACTTCCTTACAGCCCTCACAGATATGATATTCAAGGAAAGTGTTCCATTGATGCAACAACCTGTACATTGTGGAAGTGGGATTTTATGATAATTTAATCTAATCCACTCTAATAAAATCTCATATATTCTGTATTTATCTGATATAATATAATCCCAAACCAATCTATTCTAATTCAATCTAATCCAGTCCAATGCAATTTAATGTAATCTAATGTAATACACTCTAATCAAATATAATGAAATATAATGTAATATAATTTTATCAACTCAAATTGAATCAATGATGTCTTGAGAGTGCCCTGCAGATAACGCAGGCATAACATGGCAGCTCAGTGTGGGATTATCATTCAGAGCTCATCACTCACCAAGTGATGCTGGATCAGGCACAGAGAGCCCTGGACATCACACCTTTGATCTGACTCCCACCTTGCCCTGCTGTGTGTGT
>NC_140277.1:19264068-19329068 GCF_964030765.1 Micromesistius poutassou
GTCAGAGTTTTGTTGTCATCGAGGGAAATAAGCATTTTCATCATGTTGTTGTCCCATTCGGTTAGAAAATGATATCAGCACGTCATTAAGAGCAAAACCATTCCATTCCATTCTATTGAATTCTATCTCCGGACATAAAAGAGATTGATAGTGTGAATGCTCCTTCTCTGTTCTCTTGCCGGATCCAAATTACACTTCAGGTAAAGCAAAGGCAATGAGGTCAGCTTGTAATCTGCTGAACTATAATCACTCTCATGCATAATACAAGGTGTGACTGTGATCATCGCTGTGACGCAGGGACCCAGCAGCACAGGCAATCCCTTATTTAGCCATCAACATTCTCCATTTGATTTGCGTGCGTACAGCCCTTGTTTTTTCCCCAAGCAGTTTTCAAAGGAGGAAAACATGAGCCGGAACAATAATGGGATCAGACCTTTTCAATCACTGCTGTCAGACCTCTACCCAGCTGGGATCAGCCGAGAGAAAAGTCACTTCCTGCTTCTTCACATCGCACATGCTATAGTTGTCGGTAACGCTTCCTTTTACAGTCCCCTAATAACTAGGTATTTACCCGGTAAATCATAGTATATTATTGGGTAATTACCACTGTAATAAGAAGGTAAATACAGAGTAACTACAGCTGAAGAGAAACCTCCACTATTACCCATCAACTCAACTAAGTACCGTGTAGTTGTGACTGTTTTAGGTTGGTAATAACTCAGATATAATTGTGTACTTCCTAGGAAAGTAGGCAGTTCTTAGAAACACCTCTTCTATTACCCATCAATTCAAGCGTAGTTATCCAAGGTTTATGCTGGTAACAGCCCAACTTTAATTATGTACTATCTAGAAATTAACATTGTACTTTCTAATAAATTACTTTTTCTTATGTAGTTACTGTTCATAGCTACACCCATTTATAAAGGGTTTATTCGATTTACCTTAGAAACTATGAAATTACAGCAATACTTACCTGGTAACAACCTCTGCAGGTTTTCCTCTAGTGTCATGGTACATCTTCTTAAATACTGGGTACGAACCCGTTTGTTTCCATGGTATTACCACGTTCTTACCATATCCTTTGTATTTGATTATTCCATTGTCCATGCAGTTAACTGGAACTTGTACCATGTATGTTCTGCAACGTTACCAAGTAAAACATGACAATTTACCCAGTAAGTAAGCTGCAACTGTACTGTAAAAGGAAGCCTCGTTTACTACATACTACACCCGTAATGTAGTGCAATTGTGTTGATAAATCCGATTGCGTGGTAAATCAAAACCGAATATCCGGCAAATATCAACCCGGCTGCTAACTTGTACCTGTTGAGACAGCCTGCTCTGTAGAGCTGCTCTTCAGCATCGCGCTCTTCTTTTCGAGTCCGTTGCCATCTCAGATGTCGTTCTGCCAGTAACAGCCGATGGGGTCGGGTCAGCCAGGTCCCGGGGGCTGCACTGGGGGGCGTCGTCACACTCCAGTAGGTGGGACACTGTCTGTACTGCTCCCCAGCTGCATGTGTCCTCTGTCTGATAGTTCCATGCTTTCATGCGTGCTTTGCACCTCCCCTGCTCCACTCGTCACCTGTCGAGGGTCTTCCAGGTTGGCCGCGGGAGGCGGTGCCCGCTGGCGTTCAGCCGGGGTGATTCCTCTCTCCATCCAGTCATGGGCTCCTGTGTTGAGCTGGTTCCATTCATCTTTCCAGATGTTGGTCCTTGCTGTTTCTTTGGCTGTCTGCAGGAAACTGGCTCTGGGTTTCAGTCGGGGTGGAGGTGCTGTGTGTATCATGGGCTGCCTGGTATCGGCCTCCTGTGCTCTTCGCTCGGCTTGCGCGACGATGGATCGTCTGATGTGGGGGGGGGGGGGGGGGGGGGCAATGCCAGCTAGGGCATAGGGCTGCTAATACAGAAACCTCCCCGTGGTGCAGCCTGGGAAACGCTGATTGGTACAATCTGATATTACTATCTGACATTACTACCACCTTACTACCACCAGAAGGCCAATATCTGTATACTTATCCAAGCATCGCGCAAACCGGGGCTAACAGAGCCTGTCCCCTCCTGTCCTATTAACTGTATTTATGGGACAGAGCCCGAATAAATCCGGGTATCTTAATAAGTTGGGTGCTATAGGTTTTAAACTACATGTCTGAGTTGTTTGAATGACAGAAGCTCCGCTAGCTCAATGCTAAAGCGCTAACCGGAGCTAACAGAGCCTGTCATGTGTTTTATCAACCACCATCAGTAACATTTAAATAGATTTGATGTAGACAGCTCTTTTGTCTGTCTGATTTTTTCAGTGTTCAGTGCCTGTTTGTGAGAAATGCATTGTTTGAAACCCCAAACCACCAACAGTGGTTTGGGGTTTTATAACTAAAATTAAAGTGCTTTACTACTGGTGAACGAATGATTCAAAAAGCTTAACTACTGGTGAACAACGTTGCAGAACATATATGGCACAAGTTTGTGTTGATTGCATGGAAAAGGGAATAAACAGTTACAACTTATATGGTAAGAGCCTGGTAATACCACGAAAACAAACAAGGCTTCCTTTTACAGTACAGCTGCAGCTTACTTACTGGGTAAATTGTCATGTTTTACTTGGTAACGTTTCAGAACATACATGGTACAAGTTCCAGTTAACTGCATGGAAAAGGGAATAACCAGTTACAAAGGATATGGTAAGAACATGGTAATACCATGGAAACAAACGGGTTCGGGAAAACTGTTATAAATGGGTGTAGCTATGAACAATAACTATATAAGAAAAAGTAATTTATTAGAAAGTACTTTCCTAGGAAGTACGCAATTATATCTGAGTTATTACCAACCTAAAACAGTCACAACTACACGGTACTTAGTTGAGTTGATGGGTAATAGTGGAGGTTTTTCTTAGTACTTCAGCTGTAGTTACTCTGTATTTACCTTATTATTACGGTGGTAATTACCCAATAATATACTATGATTTACCATATATTTACCTGGTAAATACCTAGTTATTAGGGGACTGTAAAAGGAAGGGTTACCCAGTTTTCTTGGTTGTTTTATGTGATCATTCCTTTAGTGACAGAATAAGTGTACATGTTTTATGAAAATTGGTATGTGTGGGTTTCCTATTAGTGGCAGTCATTTCACAAGTTAAATATCAACACACTTCACCTGTATTTTTGTTTGTTCATTCGTCTCCTGCTTATATGTGGATTAGGCTGGATAGCTCCACAAGTGAGTGCTTAAATGCTTCAGTTGACCGAGGCCTTCCACAGGCCAACACTTCAACACTTGAAGAGCTTCACCACAGGGACTCACTGAGCAAGCAGTCAAGTGAGATTCATACCATCACTGTATATAACCCATGTGAAAAGAGTCCTTATATTCTACTAGCTTTGATTATCCAGGAAATTATTTTTCCCCTCAAAATACTGCAGCCTGTACGAACGATGAATACAGCTAAACAATACAGCTAAACAAAACCATCATTTGGAAAGGTGCTCCCAAATAAGTTGTCCAAGCCGTGCCAGCAACATATCAACCCCATGTAAAGAGGGAGGACCAATCCAAAGAACAACAAGTTTAATTTTAACAGGACGATTTCAAAGAGCAAAAGCAAGTGACAATTAGGAGCAGTTTAACTCACATCAGTGCCTTTTGTCAAACTGCTCATCGCTGTTCAGAGACAGTTTCCCATTAATGACGCGTTTATAAACCAATTTGGTGTTGTCTTCTTTATGCTGCCGTTTGTTTGCATGCAGTCATTAGGGGGAAATCAAAGCGGAGCTCGCTGCCAGCAGTGATCAATCAGTTCTCATGAGGATTCTCTCTGATGTTGTAATGCTCCATTGTGGTATGCTATTAACCAAAGAGAGAGAGAGAGAGAGATATGGAGAGAGCCAGAGAGAGCCAGAGAAAGAGAGAGAGAGAGGGGGCAACAGAGAGAGTGAGGGAGAGAGCCAGAGAGAGAGAGAGGACGAGAGGGGATGTCAGAGCTTGCACTGATTGCTTTTTTCCTAAAAGCTCCCAAAAGCCATTTTGGGAGGAAATACCAGCAACTGCTGAAAGTGGGGATGATTCTGCTGTTATCGCGTTGGCTGTTTCTCCTAGTTATTCCATCACCAGTGGATTGCGACTGCACAAACAACGCTCAAACAACTGTCTATGCCAAATTTATATTCATCCTCATTTATTGATCATAATTAAAACATGCATTGCCTACTGCATTTTATAAGGTGCTTTTGGTAGCAGAATAAAAAGAACTGCAACTTTTAAAGATCCCATGGCATGCTACTTTATGAATGCTTTTATATATCTGTTAGTGGGCCCCTAATACAGTACTTGAAGACGTTTAAGTAATTCAGCCTTGGTGCAGAGTTACAGCCACTACGAGCCAGCCCCACAATGAGCTCTCCACAAACGCACCGTTTTTAGAGGCGGGTCAAAGTGGAGGGTGGGGGTGTGGCCCTGAGCAGCTTGCGGCCATGGTACCATGCACTAGTGTTTACAGTGGATGTATCGCAATGGCGAGGCACACACAGCTTTTGGCCGTGTTCTGTAAATATTCTAGAACACTCCGGGTGCTCCGTTGGGAGTCCTGGAGCTCTATATCTAAATAATATCATAATATACATAGATATCTATATCATATAATATATATTATCACGGCCAAAATCTGTGTGTGCCTCCAGACGATATTATGAATCTCAAACGACTGCGTCGGGTTCTCCGACGTCTCTGGTTCTTCCACTTCCACATCAATCTGAAGTAGACTGAACCGACATGGAGGAGAAAGGGATTGTTGCCCACGATTGTTCACCACGATTGTTTCCCGCTGGAGCCCCGGTGGTGCCTCGGTGCTGCCCGGCGGTGGTGCCTCGGTGGTGGTGCCTCGGTGGTGGTGCCTCGGCGCTGCCCGGCGGTGGTGCCTCGGCTCTGCCCGGTGGTGGTGCCTCGGCGCTGCCCGGCGGTGGTGCCTCGGCTCTGCCCGGTGGTGGTGCCTCGGCGCTGCCCGGCGGTGGTGCCTCGGTGCTGCCAGCGGTAGCGGGCAGTGGGGCGGCAGCGGGCAGCGGGGCTCCGGCCGGAGACAATCGCGGGCAACAATCCCTTTCTCCTCCATGGTTCATGTACTTCAGGGATTCAAAGCCAAAGTTCCTTTCCCCCAATTCCTTCTCAACCATGGCTGAGATAACCCCCACTACGAGTCTCGTTGTGGAAATAAATGGTCTTTTCACCAAATGCAAGCTTGCCTTATTGTGTTGCGTGCTATGTGCCATAACAACAACAGCAGAATGGTTATCCAAATAACAAAGAAGTGTACAACACTTGTGTTACAGTGTGTGTATTGACACACACACACACACACACACACACACACACACACGGCACTCACACGGTCGTAGCTCATTGTCTCATTGGCGGGCCGAATTATCTGGGCGGGCAAAGCAGAGAAAGGGGAGGTAACATGTCCCCGTATGACGACATACGGGGAAAATTCCAAATCAGCGCGTATGAGCCTTGTTTTTTCAAGGGCAGAGCAGGATACCTAGTGCTCGTTTTACACCGACATCATTTCTAGCTACTGGGGGACCATAGGCAGGCTAGGGAAACTCATATTTATGTTAGACCTCATAAAGTGAAATCTCCATGCCATGGGACCTGCAAGCATTAATAAAGGACTAATAAATACAAGTAAACTGTGTACAAACTATTACCATGTGTTAATTATGCTTTATAAACACTTTATAAACACATGGGATGTGGTCCACCTAATGCAATTTTTGGAGACTCAACAATGTTATTTGAAGTAACTTTAAGTGCAACCCTTGACCACATCATAGCCGGCATTGGGGTGTGAATGCGGATAGAACTGATCTCATCATCTCTGGAGACTGCTGGGGTGGGAATGTTAATGTCAAGAATAACCCCTGGCCAGATCATAGCGGGGCTCTCGGCCGGGCAGAGAGCTGCTGGTCGTCGGCTCTGCAGACCTGGGTTCAGATCAGGGCAGGCTGGGCTCCATGGATACCTGATGTCGTCATTTTGGAAACATACCGATGTAATATGAATCGTAAACTATAGCCTCTGACTGCATTGTAGCCATTCAGCCATCTGGTGGGGCCATCAATCAGGACATCAATGCCCCAAATACACGGCTGTTACCTTAAGTTGACATAACAAGTGATGAAAAACTAATTGTATCCTTTGTGGTATCGTTGTTTTGAGCTAGGTATGACTCGGAGAGTGTTAAATGTTCAATGCGTGGTTTATTAAGAGACACACGGTCAACAAGCTTGCATTCTGGAGTTGGTTCACGAAGCATCTCTCTAACACATGTAAGAATTCAGTTTATATTGGAAGTGGTAAATAAGCCACGCCTACAGGATTTAATTTGCCCAGGTAAACCTTTGGTCTGTCTTGGCTTTGGCCGAAATGGAAAACAGGCCATTTTGAAGCGTCATCTACAAACTCATAAAACCTTATATGGTGTTGTCCACTATGTGGAGAAGAAACCATTCATGACATAGATACAGTTCCAAAAAGTTATGTAAGGTTTCCATGGAGCACAACCTGGGTGGGACTCAAACCCAGGTCTCCAGAACCCATCAACAACAGCCCTTTCCTGGCTGCAATTCACATCACATCTCTAAATACATTAAATTAGGATACCATGGAGATCACCCACAGCGAGGGTTGAACCCTTGAAGTCTCAAGAACGTCTCCACTGTGCCCCAATGAGAGCGGGACACATATTATGAGGTTTCAAAAGAACCTCATGATAGCAGGTTTCCATAGAGACCCCCCACGGCAGCACTCCAGTCAAACCAAATTCAAGAGCTGGAAATAAGCGGCTTGCTCCTTTAATACCTCTATAAATACGGATAAATCTAATCCATATGGCATTAAACAAGGTTCCTTATGGGATAATGTAACTAAATACATGCTCATATAAGGTTATTCTTCATAAACAATACCAATCAACACCGAATAAATAAAGTACCCTTGGTTGTGGTCCCAGTGTGCCCATGTCTAGGTCCCTGAACCAGCAGGACCAGTGAGCCCCTGGTCTCAGTCCCTGAACCAGCAGGACCAGTGAGCCCCTGGTCTCAGTCCTTGAACCAGCAGGACCAGTGAGCCCCTGGTCTCAGTCCCTGAACCAGCAGGACCAGTGAGCCCCTGGTCTCAGTCCCTGAACCAGCAGGACCAGTGAGCCCCTGGTCTCAGTCCCTGAACCAGCAGGACCAGTGAGACCAACGACTAAGTCCCTGAACCAGCAGGACCAGTGAGCCCCTGGTCTCAGTCCCTGAACCTCAGCCCCTCCAGGACATCTAGCACAGCTTGTTATTAAGTATTTGATGGAAAGACATTTGAAAACATTATTTAAGACTTTTCATCTAATTTTGAGCCATTGCATATAATTATTTTTATTTTTTAATTTTACTTTTGCTTAGTAAGGCATAGGAGCTCCCACAAAATACTTAGTTAATGTGCTCTAGCTACCTGAACTATGAATGAATCATGAATTAAGTGTTTATAAAGCATTATGAAGCATCATTAACTTATTTATTAACTTACTAATTAACTTGTTATTATACCATGGTCTGGGGGAATACTCGATTCTGATTGGCTGCAGGGTGTCCATTAATCCCTGATATATGGACACCTACTAAGTAGTTCCAGTCAAATTGTCCGTTCTAAATGAATGCACTAGCTGGCGTATCAGCCTGTCTGATACGCCAGTAGTTACATCACAGGATGGCGACTGTAACACACAAGCTGCAAGAAGTACACTTCCCCTTTAAACTTACTGATACTTTGTATCACATAAGAGATCATCTCACATCCCGTTCGCTGTTCAACTCGCTGCTTCAGGCCGCGGCCGACAGTAACGTTACACAGGGCCCATCATTTGTTCGTGAAAATCTTGATATTGATTTGGGGACAATGACTGGCTGGTTAGCTAGCTAGTCTTGTTGTTAAACATACTGTCAAATTATATTTACTGTTTGTCAACCGTACGCAGTGCTATTGACTTTGAATCTTGCTAGCATGACTTTAGCTCTCTGGCTCATAGCTGAGCGGACTATCTCCCGTTGCCAAGTCGTATCTAAGGTCTGTACTATTTACTGGAGGAGTTCTTATGTTCTTATTCCGTTGCATAAGAACCTTATGGTAGGATAATGATTGTTTCAGGTATTAGTCAAACCCTCAGGCGTTACCAGGGAAACTAAATTATGGCTTGTGAAAAACTTTATATTTTGCTTGTAAAATGCATGAAAATACAAATGAATGGTCTTAATTTCTTTTCTTTGGCAAGTGACCATGGTATAAGCGGGATATGCCCTTCAAGGTGTCCATAATCAGGAATTAATGGACTTTGTGGAGGCAACCGTCCTCCGCAGCACGTCGGACGGTACTAAGGCCTCCGTGTCGTCCATTAGCTCCTGATTATGGACACCTCGTTGGGCATTATCCCTTACTTAAACATCAGGCGTTCACTGCTCTGTGATGTCAGCGATGTACCAATCACGATAATGTGCACACTGGAAAAGGAATTCAAAGCCACATGTAGGAGGTACTTGAGCAACAAGTGCAAGTGTTTTGTTCTTCTGCCTTTCCGAGCAGCTACAGTAGTTAAGGGTGTTTCTGAAGGCTTTGCTGTCATTATTCCACTTTGGAGTGCTGATAAATGTTTTCTACAAGCACGTAAAAAGGGTACTGCACACCTCAGACAGAGAGAAGAGCAGAGAGGACAAAGAATGAGAGAGAGAGAGAGTCTCACTGAACTCCAGCCAAACCTTTAATACTAGGTTCCAGCCAACCACCACCATCTTTAGAAATGATATCTCCTCTTCAAACGATACAAGTAGATATGTTACCCCCCTCAGCTATGTATATACATCACGCCCCTTTCACCCAGCAGCCTGCTAATGGAACAGGGCTAATGTGTGAATAGGAGCCGCTATCAAAATGCCAGTAAATATTTCCCGCCAATTACTGAACTGTGTGAGCCCATCACAAATCTCTGCAGTGTAAACACCATTATTAGTGCATTATTATACATCCATGGTAAACCGATGCAGGAGGGGAATATAAACACCGTACAAAGCTTTCTAAATGTGGCTCTGGCAGCCGGGGGTATTGGGATGTGACACAGGTCCAAGGATTGGCAGAAACAGTGAATTGGACCGGTATATTTTTCTCACATGCCGGTTTATTACCTACTTATTCCCCTTTGACGTTGTTGTCGTTGTTGCTCCTCACCCGCTCTGGGACGGCTAACAGACACTATCACACAGCTAGAGCTCAACAGGGTTTGGTAGTAGGAGGCCCCAGAGCTCACCGGATACAGTCCATGACACACAACAAATTTGTTGTGTGTCATGGACTGTATCCATCCAATCCTGGGTGAGAATCCGTCTGGCTAGCGCGGTTTCGCTGCTATTCATATGCTAATCAGGGCCATTAACGCCTCCGCGAGAGAGTCCGTATACGACGATATGCGTCCGTCGGAAACGTGAAGTGACGCGACGTGGAAATTGTCGTTTACTGCCGAAAATTGGTCTGGTTTGCAGTAATTTCCGGGCGTGCAAGGGGACGGGAATCCCACTTTTCACCCAGTGAAAGCTCCTTCTGCCAGCCTTGTTGCAGACATATGACACTTCTGTCGCTGGAGGAATAGGACTGGTAGTCTTTAGTTGTGGCATGTGGGAATCCCTTCTTGAGAAATAGGAGACTTTAGTGTGTGATAAGTTTCTGTTACTGATGACACTTACACAAACCCATGTGCACACACACACACACACACACACACGTATGCAGAGATACTTCTAACCACCACCTAGTTTTGTGAGTCATGGGAGCTCTCTGTTCTTCTGATTCAATTTCTTGTTGAGTTCCATTCCATCACTGAGTCACGAGGCGCCCTGTTTACAGACCCCGTCACTACTGGTCCTCCACACTTCATACCATCGAACACGGGGCTAGGGCTGGGCGTGGGGGAGAAGGGGGCATAATGAATCTCAGAAGCTCAAGGCTTTGCCCGTACCCATTAAAAACCAGTATTCAGCACTTACAGCGTTACGCACCAGTACAAATTGGGATCCCGGGCAGAACACTGAACACACGCTGGTCATAATCAGGCCTGTATAGACCTGTCTCGTGGGTGAACAACAGCCCTGCACCACGTCGCCTGCACAAGGACATGGGGGCTGTGGTGGAGGAGAGATTGAATTGTATGAGGGAATTCGTACTGGGTGGTGCAATAATAATTTACCTGCTGGCCTCAAAGGTTTTTTTATTCTACCATTCAACAATATATCTTAGTCTTGTTCAATGCATCCTTTTCACAGCGATGTAACTGTAGGACAACACTATTATGGGTCTGTCTGTCTACTTTAATGTCCCAGGGCATTGGTAGTGGTCTAAACTAATGAAGACGAGTCTGCTGCCATCAGAGGAGCTGACCGATGATGGGTGGGTCCTACGATGAACCCTCTGCAACACGAGACGTCTGCGGAGGCTGCAGGTTACAGGATATGACCTGATTCCAGAAAGCTTCATTTGAGTTACATGGAATACACAAAGTAGCTCTCCTGACAAAATATTACTTGTGCTGTTTTTCTCAATGAAAAACTTTAAATGAAATTTTTTAATCCTGCAAATATGGTTTCATTCATTATTGTGTTGGCACAATCGTTTTTAAAGCTAGTGTATATTTCTGTAAATTCAAACCCATTGTACAAGATCTGGAAACAATCTGGAAAAAACCCAGTAGGGACAACATTAAGGTTTGTCAAATGAATTCACACTGAGATGTAAATCCACTTCAGCACACTTCCAGCATTCTCCTTAGAACATGACTGTTGCCACAAAATAAATTCCAGGGTTTCTTGAATAACTTATTTTCCAGATGAGAACTTCCTCCCCTGTTGTCTCTCTGTAACTCAGGTCAAAAGAGGCAATATATAGATGAGAGATACAATCAATCAATCAATCAATATCCTTTATTTAACCAGGTGAAAATATATTTTCTAAGAATGACCTGGCCAAGAAGGCAGCACTATGATACAAATAAGCACAATCAACAGTCCTGTACAATTCTCATAAACCACATTCAGCATTAATTAATATACAATACAAGATTATACATTGTTTTGATTACAGTGTGATTGTGTATGTAAATATATATATATGTATATCAAATATGTGCATACACATATGAGACGGTTTATATGATGGTTTCTATGTCATTCCTAAGCCTTTAGTACCCCAGCAAGACGGTACCACACAGAACCGTCAGACGAACCTTTAGTACCCAAGCAGACCGTGTAACACAGAACCCTCAGAAGATCCTTTATTACACCAGCAGACTGTGTCACACAGAACCCTCAGAAGACCTTTATTGTGTGTCTGTGCACTGTGCAGAATCCCACTTTAAGAGTTAGTTTACTTCCTGCATATAAATACATTGTTTTAATCCTATCCCCACACCCTTCCAAGTACAGGCAGGCTGGAATCTTCATATCCGATTTTTGTTTGCATGTGTAATACCATGTAAGCTCATTGTGGAAACTTTAAATTAATTCAGACTCTGGAAGCACTGTGAATTACAATGGAGAAGGGAGAGAGAGAGAGACAGAGAGAGCGAGATGTAGAGCTAGAGAGAGAGATGGAGAGAGAGCGAGAGATGGAGAGTGAGAGAGAGAACGATGGAGAGAGTGAGAGAGACAGAGAGACAGAGAGAGAGGGATGGAGAGCGAGCGAGAGACGGATAGAGAAAGTGACGGAGAGAGAGAGTGAGATGGAGGAAGAGAGAACAAGTTAGATTTTGTTTGAGTAATAAGCTGATTAAAATCCCAAGAAAGAAAGACAGGGAAGAGGCACAAAGAAAGACAAACATAATATAACATAACAGAAGACAGAGAGAGAGAGCGAGAGGGAGAGAGAGAGAGAGAGAGAGAGAGAGAGAGAGAGAGAGAGAGAGAGAGAGAGAGGCTTCCCAGAGAGTAGGATTATCCCAGGCTCAAGTTCTTTCTCTCTCCGCAGGCTATTGTTATGAATAGAACGGAAATTTAAATTCTGCCCAAAGTGGCCTGTAAATAGGTCACCCATGGTACAACCCCTAATAGGGCCAGCAGTATTGATTTAGCATTATTACTTAAAACAGTAAGAATTCTTAGGGCGGCCGCCTGTTTGGTCACTTGTGACGCCTGTCACGCCCCAGGCTTCAGTTTTTTCTAGATGAGCCATCTGTCTGTTCATTTTGACAACAGCATGTAGTGTAATTCATGTCAAAATGTGGAGCCATGGTCATTATAACAGGGAGACTACATCCCCCTTGACCTCAGTCGCTAACTATAAACTCGGCCAATCAGCTATTGAGCAGTGGCATGGCGCTCCCGTACATATCCCCCCAACACAGCCACTGTCTCAGTGTCGTCTCACTGCTGCCCTCTCTCTCCCCACTCCTGAAGGGCCCCTCCCCTCTCCAGAGATCCAGGGAGGCCGGTGCTGTGTTCCAATATCCATACTATCCGTACTCACTATACTTAGTTTGAGTACGTAGGGCAGGGTTCCCCAATTAGTTTTGCCAGAGGGCCAAATTTGGTCAAGCATGCCACGCCAAGGGCCGAGATATCGTAAAAAAAATGTAATTCGCCATTTTTATGTGCACATTTTGCTTTAATTATCATTACTATAATTATTAGTAGTAGTTGAAAATACCCTGTTTTAGGAGTCACACAATAATGCTCTCTTGAAACAAAATTTGTCCAAAACCTACCATTAATTTATTAAAATGCCGCTGGAACATCAGCAAACAAAAAGTCCAGCAAACAAACACGCACACAGTGCAGCAGCCCCAAACATAAAAACTTAAATAGCATCAGCACAGTGTGTCTTCAACAGGGCATTGGGCCTGGTGCCATCCATCCAGATCAGTGTGTGTTCACATCCACTCTCTTCCCCTCTCTATATGTCTCTCCCTCCCTCTCTAAGAGACACAGGAAGATTGTAGTTAGTTAGCTTTAAAATGTGATACCACAATATGTGACATTAGTTTTAAACTTTTTAAATATGTGTAGCAAATAACATCAGTCTGTAAACAAAAAATAAATAAATAAAAATTATTATTATTTTTTTTTTTACATGTGAATGCCACTGGGTCAGTGCGGGCCGGACATTTGGCTCCTGCGGGCCGGATATGGCCCGCGGGCCGCTAATTGGGGTTCACTGACGTAGGGCATTCCAATTCAGATCGGGGCGAAAAGAAGTGTACTTGAAAGGACCCGGATGGTCCTTTCAAGCGGGTTGTTTATTGCGGCGGCGGAGGAGCCGCGTCGGCAGTCGTGGTCGTGATTCCCGGTGAGTGCACCACGGAGTGTTTCGATTTGGAACGACGCTGACATCTGAAAATCAGCGCACTTATTCAGTGCGGACAAGTGTACTAATGGAAGTATGGATATTGAAACACAGCACATGCCTCCCCACCTCACCGCCCAAGCCTCTGGACGCCATCAGGGGGTACGGACGCCATCAGGGGGTCTGGACCCCACCAGGAGGGTCTCTCCACCGGGCTGAGTTCCAGGCTTCTTTCCTCTGTGGAGAAGAGAAGAAATCACAGACATGTGGTCAAATCACCACAAATCGTATTGTGTACCGGTCCACTTTGTTCACACGTGACCAGGCCTCTCCTGACTGGATAACCGTGAAGCCATGAAGATTTTTCATTGAATGAATTGTCCTCCTCATTGTGTTGGTGAAGTCTTCATGGTCACTGCGGTGTTATGCAGAACCAGAATCTAATTACAGGCCTCAGTTTCACAGCAATGGGTCGTCTGCCAAGCACAGTAATGCAGTAATGTAGAATGTCCCACGCATGGCAGCGTCTATAGGATGTGATGAATGCTGTTTGGCTAGCTGGGTTTTGTAATGCTGACAGTAGCTCCTAAAGAAACACAATGCTAGCTGTAGCAGCTGCGCTACACTGGCTCTTACTCCAGAATAAGGACTCCCATTTGCATATATTTGGACCTGAAACAGGAGGGAAAAAAACACACTGACACGCACGCACGCACACACACACACACACACACACACACACACACACACACACACACACACACACACACACACACACACAATCTCACAGAAGAGAGAAAACCAGGTAAGGAGAGGCAGAGTAAGAGTGAGAAAGTGTGAGAAAAAGAGAGATAGAGATAGAGCGGGAAGATAATGAAAAATATATCATTTGAGCAGCTTCTGATTTAGTTAGGCGATCCACTACGTGGGGAGAAAATTAGGTTAGTGTGTTTCTAATTAAAGCTTGGGAACATTCAAGAGACGAGCACAAATCCCTATCTGTTGGAGCAAGAGAGCAAGACTAATAGAAGACGGGTGTTTATGACAGGAGACGGGAAGGAGAGAGGAAGATTAAGAGGAGAAGGAATGGGCAGACTTTAGAGCGGAATGCTACTACCATTTAACTCTAACTTTATAAAGAGGCTACTTCTAAATCAGAATATAAATATTTATATTCATATTTGGGAATAGCTGTATATATATAAAAACAAATTAGATTTATATTATATATATATTAGTGGTGTGAATCTCTGTAAAAGATGAAGATACAATTCGTATTTAGATACATGGTCACGATACGATTCAAGAAAAGATACATGTTGATAACAAACGATTCGGTACGAATCAATTCGATGCGATTCAATGCAATTTGATGCAGTTCAATAATTGAAAGCATTCTGAAAGAGTTCTTATCATTATCATTGTGCACATTCACATTATCATTGTGCACATTTTCATATCAAATATCAATTATCATGGTAAATGTTGTCAATAAGGAAAACAACTTGATGTATGAATATAACAAACATTTTATTGTGAAAATAAGAGGTTTGTCTCATATATTGAAATATTTCAGTAATGGCACACACTAAAAAATGGGGAGGAGGACACCATAAAAAATGAACAAAAAATACACATATTTATCTATACATTTTGTATAAGAAATATCAAGGTCAATAAATATCAGGTCCATACAAAAAAATAAAGCAGTGCTTTGCCCTTGGCCTTCTGCAAATCATACAGATTGAAGATAAGTTAACATAATCAATCCAACCTTTCACTGAAAAATGAAAATAAAGTAGCCTATAGCTGCAAACTGTAAGAAGCAACAATTCAAAAATATCTGTTAACGATAACTCATTCTGTTAACACATACAACTGCCATGTAGCCACTGGGTAAATGGTACAAACTGAATGCAGTAACTTCTAAATACTTTTAACATAAACTGAGGTTTATTTTAGATAATGAAATCTGAGTATTACCTTATGGCACATGCAGCCAATTAGAAAGTAAAGAGATGAAAAAATATATATTAGTAGACACAGATCTCTGTAAAAAAAAAAAAAGTGGCTAGTGCTAGGTGTCCTGTTGAGGTAGGATGATACAAAAATAAAATATGTAAGACAGAAAAACACCCTTTATTCATGTCATAAAAGTCACATAAAATGTGCCTCTGCAAATTAAGTGCGTCTGCAAATCATAAAGATCCAAGATAAATAACAATCAGGGAACATAAGTACACTCAACTGAAAACAAACACAGTGAAGCTGCAAACACGTAGCCATAAAAACACACATTAGCAAAAATAATTGTGTTTAACACCCACAACCTCCATATAGACATGAACCATTGATTAGCCACCTAACCCCTCCAAAGACGAAATTCATTTTTGATTGAGTTTTTTAAGATTCTTCTTCAGGAAAATCGGCATTGATCATGCCGAAGTACACTGCGTTGCAAGGATATAATATCTCCTGCTGTACTGAAAACTCTTTCCGATGCTACACTCGTGGCTGGTATGCAGAGGTATCTTTTTGCAATATCTGACAGAAATGGTCAATCTGTGCTCTCCACCACTCCAGTGGATTGCCATTCAGGGGCAAAAGGTTTCGCCCTCTGTACCGCAGGATTTCCTCGCTGGCCTTCTCTCTGGAGCTTCTTGTTGCTATTCTTACTTCATAGGTTTCCCCAAACAGCTGGTCCAGGGCTGTACTCTTCTTCTTTTTACAAGGAGGATGGCCATCTGACATGAAAAACAATTACAGTATATTAGGCCATTGACTTGGTTTTGCCATGATGACACTTGAAATCACTTACAATACCATTAGGTATCACTTTAAATGTAATTGATGCATGACATGTAGTCATAGGATATAGGAGAAGAATGCACCTCTTGGTTCTTCTCGGACCTGGACTGGGCTGTTATCTGCATCTCCATGAGCAGGGTCTTCTTGCATAGGATTAGGGTGGCTCTCCTTGTCTGTCTCTTCTGATTTCTAGTGAGAATATTACAAAATAAGAGGTATGATTAGTAACCAACACCAACCAGGTAGATGTTTGTAACTGAAACTCAAAATTTTAATTAACTAGTTGGCTAGTTCAATGCAGCAGCCTATTCTCAATGCAATGCACTGGCTGACACCAGTCAATGATATAGCAATATACAGCAATATAATGATGAGAGAGATAAAGAGATACCACATGAAGACCCTCTCAGTATCATGGTCACTCAGGAAGGGCAGGCTTTTGAAGCGTGGATCCAAAGCGGATGAAATGTACAACAGGTCCTCAACTTGTGTGTATCGTTTTTCAAAATCATCCAGGAACACCTTCTTCATTTCCCTAATGAGTCCTGTGTCCTCAGTAGTTGCCTGAAAGTGCTTCTTAAGTTTTGCTCTGAGGGGGGCAATCATGGAAATCATGGGCTGCTTATCCTCGCACATGACTGTTGTTATAACTTTAACAGGTGCCATCACTTTGACCATGTCCTCAGCATTGCACAGGTCATTTCCATTAAGAGCGCTCACATCTTCTCCTTTCCTGAGCTCCCTTGACATGAGTGTGGCAAATATGGCCGGTTGTTGCTCTAAAAAACGCTCGAGCATGTCGTGCGAACTGTTCCACCGGGTGGGAACATCATTAATGAGCGTGTGGAGGGGCAATGCCATTTGCTGTTGTTTCTGTCTAAGGAGCTTAGCCCCCGTTATGTTCCGATGGAAAAATCCGACCACCTTCTTCACTTTTCCAAGCACCCTTGCAGCACTGCTCACACGAAAGGCCTTCTGAGTAGTGGTGGATTTCATGATTCGTTTGAATTAATCAGTTTGCGTCGGTAAGTTCGCCAAGAAGAGTCGTTCATTCGTTTGTTCGCATTTCCGGTAGCGGTGAATCATGATTCTCAGTCATTGAGTCGGTCAGATTCGGCTCCTCCCTCGTTCTCGTTCAAACGATTCGCGAATGCACGTTCTCAGCTGAGTCGGTCAGACTCTCCTCCCTCATTCTCATTCTCAAAGGAATCACGATCGTGCAATGGTGCAAACGGTCATCAATCAACACAACATTAACTAAGGTTCCTTTTAGCTGAGGAGCGCTTCATGTTCGGAATCGGGATGTTGTTGCCCGGCTGACTCTCGTGACTTCTCAGTCCTCGAGTCTTCACCGCTAAACACAGTCAGTGAACAAACGGCGACTCGCGAGTCAGCGCGACTCAGCGACTAGTGGGTGGAGCTGGGAGTCGAGTCTCGGAGAACGAACGAGACGAACGACGACGAACGAGAGCGGCGAATCAGTTCGGTTCGTTCGTTTTAAAGAGTCGTTCGTTCGAACTGATTCGTTCGCGAACGAGCCACCACTACTTCTGGGCAGCCAGATTCAACGTATGCCCGAAGCACATCAGATGAGGGCTCATCTCGGCCTCCACACCAGCCACAGAGCTGCCAACTCTCACGGTTTCACCGTGTGACACACGCTTTTGCCTGTTTACACACGCACACACGCCACACATCCAAATTCTCACGGCAAAAAAAAAAAAGCCGAGACGCGTTCGTTCCTTTCCAAACTCCCCGACGGTAGAGTGAGACAGCGGGAGAAACCTCGAGACCCCCCCCCCCACCCCTGTCAACAACTCCGCCAGCCTGTAATCCCGTACAGAACCCCCCCCCCCCCCCCCCGGTCAACAATCCCGATTGCCCGCAATCCAACACTCCCCCCCACCCCCCTTGTAATGCATAAGGTATGCATTACAAGATTCTACAGAATCTCACTCCGGCCAAAACCCAAGTTGGCAGCCCTGCAACCACAATCATGTTTCTGGCATTATGGGTCACCAGTGCTGGGTCTTTATCATGAATATTCCACTCGAGACAGGCCTCCTTAAGTAAAGCGCCTATATTTTTCCCAGAGTGTGACTCATTTAAAACTATCGTCTGCAGTACATGGCTCTCTAACTAACATAATGCACAGTGATAGTCACGTATGAATCAGTGGCACAAGATGTCCAGGCATCTGTTGTAATTGCAACACGTTCGGCTCTAATAAGTTTCACTGACAGCTCAACGTTAGTTTGTGTGTACAGCTCGGGAATGCATTTTTCACTGAAATGCTGTCTGCATGGGATTTTGTACCTGGGCTCCAATTCGTTTAGCAGGTCGCGGAATCCCTCGTTCTCGACGACACTGTAGGGTCTGAGGTCCAATGCGATGCAACGAGCTACACGTGTTGATATTCGCCTAGCCCTTGCAGAATTGGAGCTCAATTGTGGCTGACTAATAAACTGGCTGATGTCCTTGTTCTCTTGTGCTGCTGCTGTTTGTGCTGCTTGGTGCAGCGCTAGCATCATCAATGCTAGCTTCAGCTGCATGATGTCTGGAAATGTGTGTTTGAAGGTTTGTGGTACCGCCACTAAACTTGATGGCTGCCCTACACAATTTGCATATTGCAATAGTTTTATCGAGTTTGCCTTCTTTTTTGTAAAAGCCAAACGACTTCCAAACTTTGGATTTAAGTTTGGCCGGCGCGCTGAAAATAGGTTTGGAGTTGTCATACATTTTATCTGAAGAGGCATTTCAGGCGGGCACGTCTTAAATAGTTGTCGCATCATAGGCTATCTCTGACCAATGAGAGGCTGTCATTGTTCTCAAATCAAAATTGTGATGCACCAGGCCACGGCATTGAGCGTTTCGGAACAACGAGAGACTATCAAGTCAGAAACATTTGTGATACGAACCGATTCCTTACTTTAAAATCCGAACAATGACCGGCTCATGTCAAGTTTATATCGATACAAGGCTTCACGAATCGATGTAGTCGTATCTTACAGGTTAAAAACAAATACAGATACGTATCGGATAATCTTTACACCCCTAATATATATATCTTACTACTATAATAGCAGGCCTGCCGGAAAAGTTGTTCCTCCCCATTTGGTCCAGTGGGCATGTGCCAAGCAGCCTGCAGCTCACACACACATACAGCACATACACGCGCACACACACTGCACGCAAGCATGCAGACACACCGCATACACATGCGTGCACACGCATGCGCAAGCGGACGCAGAAGTTGCAAAACATTTGTGCATTCGTAACCCAAATGTGAACTAATGCATCAGAAGTTGCACATCTGTGAAATATTTCCTCACAAATAAAATTATATAGATCGCTATTTTCATTGAGCATTTTAATGAGCGAGCACAAGTCCATCAATACAACTGCTCGAATCTGCTGCTACGAGTCTCAGCTGTTGTTTTTCCTGCGGGTACTTTTGCAACACGTCAGTTTGGAGAGTTCTGTATCACGCCGCGCCTAACTTTAACTGTTCATTTATTTATAAAAGCAATAGCATAGTTCACTGAAGCCTAAAAATATGTTGATTGATGGAGAGGGTGGAAATGTTGTAAAGCATTAGGCACATGGTGAGTGAACTCGATAGTAGGCTAAATTGCCGGCGAAGGGTTCGAATGATTATCTTTTCATCTTTAAGGGGTATCTCATAAAAAAGTTGGTGCACCGCGCACATAGCCTTACCATGCTCAAAAGTGCCGGTATTCATAACCTCTTCTTTAAGTTCTACCTTAACATTTTGCGTGTTTCCCAAAACGTTCTTTGCTACGAATCTCTTTTGTACGTCGTTCGTTGGTAAGGTTGGTCTGAAGTGCTCGTAGAACCTTCTTAGCTCTACCGTAGTGATGTTTCAGCTCCTGCAGTCTCCGCCACTGTACAGTAACCTTTAGAAATCCCTGTTGCGTATGTTCATTCCAAGTTTGCATCCGTAGCCAATTGAGGCCAAATGAAACGGCATGTTTGAATTAAGGATATTGTCTCGGCTGTTCTTTATTTTGGGCCGTGGGTACAGCAGGCAAGGTCAGCTCGACTCGCTTCCAATAATTTCAAAAACTCGCAACTTCAAAAAATTATTTTATTTATTTTACAATTCAAAAATGAACAAAACTGTCTTCTAAATTAAGGAAATGATACTGGGGAATGAATAAACCATTATAAGCAACGAGTGAACTTAATAAGTGATTGAAATACTTTTTGCAACCACCACCTCTTTCCCTTGACATTTAGTTTTCACCTTAAATATGCGACAGATGTAATGAAGGCAACCTGGTCTCACAGGAATCTGTGAAATGAGTCGGTCTACGTTCCGTTTACAAAAAATAATGCCCATAAAAGGTTTGAATATTAAGGGATGCCTAATATTTGTTCGAATATTATAATTTTTTTTAATCAAATTCATCAAATTTCGAATAACGAAGTTCAGAGTCAAAGCCCTAGTCCATACACAGGTAAACAGTGACGGCGTTTGTTATCTCATTCCACCGCTGGCTTTTTTTGTCGTACGATTTGGAAAATGCCTGCGGAAGCGATGTCTGAGATGCAGAGTCTCGTACGATGTGGAATGAGAGCTTGTGAAGGGACGCAGGCGTGCTTGCTGCGTGCTTGCTGCGTGGCTGCGTGCTTGCGCAATAGCAGACTGCCTGAGAAGGCAGTATCGCTGTCAAATCTGTCCCTGGGAAAAGTAACGTTGCCTAACGTTAGTAGTTACCTAACGCATTACACACAACACTGTCTACCGGTCACACCGGTGTCACGGTATCGTCAAAATCCATACCGTAGCACAAATTCACACCGGTGTACTTTCTATACCGTTTATACCTTACACCCCTACATAGGACCCTTTAAAAAAAAAAGGGTCCTATGTTCACATACAAAGCGGGGAACATAGGACCCGGGGTACATAGGGATGACCCCCATCAAACTGGGCCAGAGTCAACCTTGAATACCGCTGGAAGCGGTCGTCGTCCAGACGGAGCTCCTGGAGAAGACGGTGAAATTCACCGAGCTCTGTACGGCTCCGATTAATATGATGAACCCATCCGACGTCTCTCCCTCTTCCACAACAGGTACAGACACGCAATGGTGGTTATCTCGGCCATGGTTGATGAGACTGAATTGGCATGAAGCACGGTTGGCGCGACAAAACTTTGGTGACAGCGAGACCAGGCGAAAAATGTGTCTTTTGGTGTGAACACACAGTTATACGTATAAAATAATTATGCTTGTGTAGGGACCTACAAAAATAGTTAAATGAATACCAATTGATTTATTTCATATGCGGATAAATACAGCTTAATGAATAAATAGTGTGTTTTATTTCACTTGTGGATAATTTCAATAAACTGCATGGCCCATACTCCTTTGTTTTGTGGTGGCTTGTAAGATATTTTCAATGTGTTTAAGCGAAGTAACATAAACCAATAAGACGTATGTACTGCTGCACTCTTAGCCAATGAGAGACCTTGTTAAAAAACAAATCGAGCACGAGGTTGAAAAAGGGGATGCTTTCAACGAGTGAAGAAGGAGTGAGCGAGCTCAGCGAAGAGACAGAGATTTGAAGACGGAGTAGGCCTACTTTATTATCTTATTGAGTGTTGGCACGGGTATCCTCTGGCAGAGAAACGTGACCACGTCGTGTGCCACTGGAAGATAGTGACTTGTTTGGCGTGCTTCACCTGGAGAGGAACAGAGAAGCTGCTGCTGCCTCGTGCGGAGGGCCTCTGGTGTCCACCGGACCTGCGGCGCCACACTGGAGTCTCCATCTCATCTCACCTGCAGCGTCCGGTCGTTAACTCAGCTCGTTGACTCTGCCGCGCTGCTCGTTCAGTCCCGTGGATACGTGAGTAATAACGGAGGTGTTTTTCTATCACACACGGAGGGTGTTGTTGCCCAATAAAGCAACTAAGGATTGGTTTTTTTCATATGTACACCAACTTATGGGCCCCCAACGGTTAGAAACCCAAGCGCTTGGTAACATATAGGCTACATTTGAAAAGGTTGAACCAGTTCACCACAAACCAATCATTTCATGGACTGTTATTTGTGTTATATTTTATTGTGTTTCAAAATACAATTCTTGGTGTGGACTGTTTAGGAATATTGGTTAGACTAAGAAAGCAAAGTTATAACTTAGTATTAGTTAATATATTATTATTATTATTATTATTATTATTATTATTATTATTATATATTATATATTATATATTAGTTAAAGATATCTTTCCAGTGAAAGGTAAAACGGGATTTTCTTTAAAGGTTTTCTAGTACACGGGTACTGACTTAATTATAGCACAAATAAATGTACATTTGTTATACCTTTATTTGGTTGTCCTGAGGGGTGTTCCATCAACCAAGCTAATCGCAAAGCCAGGCTTATTTCGCTTAGCCGGGCTTCTTTCAGCTAGAGTTGCGTTACATTAACGTGACTTAAGGGAACCTCCGCTAAGTAACCATGGCAACTTATCTATAAAGGTATTATTGTAGCAAAAGTCTTGAGCATGCGTACAAGTTGAAGTCGTAAATATTTATGTTGCATGTGTACACTAAAGTCACAAATGTGTAACAGTAAATTTGAAGTCGTAAATATTTATGTTGCATGTGTACACTAATGTCACATGTGTAACAGTAAATTTGAAGTCGTAAATATTTTTTCTACCATTGTAAACACAAAATAGGGGCTACGAGTTCACAAGTCCTTTGTTACAGGTGCACAAATCCTATCCTGTGCATCACAACTTCAAAGAGTCATGCACTTACAGGGCTCCAGACTAACTTTTTTCACTAGGAGCACTGTGGCCACTAACTGAAAATTTTAGGGGCACAACCAGAAATTTTAGGGGCACACACCGTAAATCAACATGCTAACCAAATATTCACATTTCTACAAATTTCCACTGTATTACTAATAAATATTTTGATAATAGATGCAGAAATTACACTGTGCTGTTTCAAATTCAGTGTCACATTTTATTTTGAAGATGCAACATAGTGATATACAGTACAATATATATATATATATAAACATACATTCAGAATAAAAAAAAGTGCTTAGTAACATTTCTAACAAATGTATGTAAACATTAGGGGCACTGGCCAATAACATTCCACTAGAACAAGTAGGCCTAAACAACGTGTGCCTTTACTTAGAGCAGATCCTCCTGTGTTCCACTAGGAGGCTCAGAAGGCCAGCCCTTGTAATTTGGCCTCCTAGACCTTTTACCTGAACTGAACCATGTTTGTACAGCTTCCTTGGCATCAAACTCTTGTAAACTAGGTCCCTCCATGCTAATTCGAATCAAGTCCTCCACAGTGTCTACATGTAGGGACCCCCTGACATCAGATTTAATCCTCTTCTGAGCAGAAAATCCCCTTTCACATACAGCAGAGGAGACCGGGAGGACCAGCATGATGTGCACAAGATGTAGGATGTTCTACAAAGAATGGATCATTAGCATAGGTTTTATTTTATCAAAAAATAATAATTGCTAACTAAATTAACAAGGATATGATAATAATGGGTTACCTTGTAATCAGAGCAGAATGGCAACTTTGTTACCATCATCTCCCATAAGGCATGGTAAGACTTGTCCATGTAGTTCCTGAAGATGAATGTCTTCATGGATTGATACTCCTCTCTAGCCAGATTGGAATCACAGCCATTTCTGAAAAGAGGGAAAGGAAAAACTTACCAAACAATCTAGGTTAAGGATCAAAGTAGATGTTTGAAATGTTGCTTTGTGTTATACTTTTTATATCTTTATGATAATTTAAAAATAGTCACTAACCTTGTTAAGACAGAGGAGAAGTGGTCTAGCAGGAAGTCCAGCTCCTCTGCACCATAGTCGGTCAGCTGATCTCGTTGCTCTGGCCAGGAATCATGACTGAATATCTTGAATGACTTCACTGCCTTTGCTGTTGCTGATGTAGACTCTTCATCTATCAATGAATAGAAAGACAGAGTTGAGAGAAAGAGAAAGATGAATGTGTCATAATGATAGCTTATCTTCACAGATTTTTTTAAAAATCTATAATTCTGTGCTTTCACTTACGAAGCAGACTGCTGAATCTTTGCTTCAAATGAAGCACGGTGCAGTCTATGGTTGCTCTCACTGCTTGTTGCAGCTTAGGTGTGCTTGCCATGGAGAGTCCTTCCTTTCCCAGCCCAGCAGCTTCACCTTTGATGGTGATCCCCTGAGTTCACACAATGTTCAACATTTAGACAAGAAAAATGTAAATAAACTCCAAAGCTAAAATTGACGACAAAAAGAGAAAACTGCTCACCTGATACTTGTACAAAGGGTGAGGCTCACCCTCTTGTTTTCTTCTCTGGGCCTGAAGGTCTACCAGTAATTCTGCCAGCCTACCACCCGGCTTGCATCTGACTGACATGGCCTCAATAGTTGCAATGAGATTCTCAATCCCATTCACAGCCTGTAAAACATTTTCCTTGTGAAAAACATAAAGGGGAAAAGCTACATATAACTTCATTACAATTATTTGTAGCCTACTCTGTTTTAATAAGGTTCAACTATATTCTTCTTAACATGTCAACATTACCTGAGGCAAAATAACATCATTTCTTTGGAGAAGAAGGCTGAATTTGCTTATGACCAGTCAGCCAAGAAGTGACAGAAACCCACAAAGCTTCCATCTTCCATCATCTTCTTGACCTGCAAGACATAACCAATTAGTAACCACTAACCACCAATATTATTTGCCAGACCTTCCTTGATCTCCCAGCAATATCAGCATTGGTAGATGATGCAGTCAAATGTTCCATGTGGTAAAACACTGCTGTGAACTGGCCAGGGTTCTGCAGATGTCCATCCTTTCCACCAGGTTTCAGCAAGGTTTGCAGGGCCCGGTTCACATGTGGAAGCCAGCGTGTCCCACTGACACTACCTGGTACATTGACACGCACACCCAACTCCTCTCCAAGTGCTCGTAGTTCTCTCGTAGACTTGCAGCTGAAGTGGTATGTCTTCCAAACCATGTTGAGGAGACTGTAGACATGATCCACCATGGAAATTTTCCTTTGCACAGATAGCATTGCCAGCTCCAGTCTACAATTACAATTAATTCAACTTAAATTTAAACATGCATTGTTTAGGCTACAACCCTATCTTTATTCTGAAGGTTCACATGTAACCTACCTATGTGGCATGCAATGAAATGGGACAATAAAAGCCCCTGCCTCAGCTTGGAGGAGGGCTATTACCCCTCCTTTATGCCCGAGATTGACAGCTGCACCATCAGCTCCCATGGCGACTGTCTTATGTAACCACCCTGTTTCTGTCCCTAGTTGCTTGAAAGCCTCTTTGGTGGCATCATATACACCTTAAAATTAAAAATGGCTTAGAAAAAAAAGGGTTAGTTAATAAAATAAACAGTTCTCATCTATCCCAACGGTTTCCACGTGTGTCACGTGCGCATGCGTTCGACGAGCAAGGAAGCGACAGTTTCACGGGAGTGCGCCCGCTTGTCGTGCCGCTTGACAGGACGCTGCACCTCCTCTCTGCCCGCTCGCCTCTCCATTGAGAATGCATTAGCAGGCGCGACAAACGCATCCCGTGTGAAAAGCCCTTTATGGCACCTGAAGTGATTATTTATACTACAAACATATTCACAGTAAAGACAGCTAAATAAGTTAGTGATCTAAACATAATTTGAATTAAAACATACCTTGAGCATGTGCGTGTTTCACTTCGATGTGGCCAATCAAAATATTCCTTGGTTTCCCTTCGTTTAGGATCCTTGCGTAAATTATTTCGCATTCCTTTGTCGAAACGTCTGTGTCTCCATCGATCATAATTGATATATACGGAGCATCCTTGATCTTCTTGCAAGTCTTCCCCTTCAGAGTATCCGCAATTACTCCAACGAATTGTGCGCATGCTGTATCGTTATTGTATGTGTCGTTCAATTTTAAGCCATTCTTCCTTTGAAGGTCGAGCTGGCTTTTGAATTTAGTGAAGGGTAGTTCCTCCTTAGCAACGAAGTATGCAGTGTTAAATTTCAGCATCATTTCTGCCTCATCTGCGCTATGATTTACAGCCTCTTGTCTCCTAAAAGCAACCGGCAGTGGCGTTGCTTTTTCATTTGTTAACATGTCTCGGCATACTTTATGCTTGAGGCTAAGATTGTGTTTAACTAGGGTATCTTGTTTAAACTGCGAAGTGCCGGCACTGTCGGCAAACTTGGTGTTCCCCGCAGTTTTGGGGTAGCGACTGCAACATTCGCAGTTCATGGAGTTATTCTCCTTACTGTACTTTAACCAGCTGAATTCTCGCAGCCAGTCTTCCCGAAAATGATGGGTTCGGGCTTTTTTCGCCACACAATGCTCTGCATCATCATCCCCCGACTCTGTAGACTGTGGCACTGGCACACTAGCCGCAAGTGCCGCAAGTGAGGTGCCGCAGGTCGGAAGAATGAATCAATCGTTCGCTTGGTCATTGCTCGAACGGCAGGTTGAGCTCTTTCTCCTTCTCACAGACCCGCGCCGGTTTCCCGCGCTCAATGCTCTCTATGACCCTCCCCCTCCACACATGAGCCACTTACAGTGGCCATTCCCTATCCTTCTCACACTCATTGGCCTGCTACAGATTCCGGATTCATTGACGTGCCCCTTCCACGTTTAACGTGTAAAAATAAAAAAGGGCAAATTTACTGGTCGCACATGCGCGACCAGATGTAAAATTCAGTCACACATTCTCAAATTTTGGTCGCAAAATGCGACCATTTGGTCGCAGTCTGGAGCCCTGACTTGACACTTTTGCTACAATCATTGCAGCGCAGTTGGTGCAAATGTGTGTGTGTGTGTGTGTATGTGTGTCTGTGTGCACCTGGTCACTTTGCAGCTGTGAATGCGTGTGTGTGTGTGTGTGTGTGTGTGTTTCCTGCAGCCAGGTCATTTCATAACAGAACATTTAAACATATGTAACAACATATATTTAAAAAAAAATATATATACAGAACTCAGTGCTTCTGCTTCGTTGTGTGAGTGAATGAGTGAGTGTGTGTACCTGGGTCACTTTGCAGCTGTGAATGTGTGTGTTTCTGCAGCCAGGTAATTTCACAGCTGGTTTCTGAACAACAATACATTTAAACCTGTGTGCTCCAAAAAAAAATTACAAAGTCATTCCAGTAGCTTGATTTTGAGGCTGTGGACTTTCTTGGGCAGCTTTGCCCCATCAAGCTCCAGAAAAAGTTTCTGGAATACCTCAAATGTGTTTCACAGAGTCTTGGGATACTCCAGGTTGAGGGCATAAATCAACCCCATCAAAAGCACACAAGCCCGGCTGCGGTTCCCACACCTGGTCAGGACTTCGTTGCCCTCGATCACAATGGACACTTGATCCTCCTCACTCGTGGGCTCATGGTGTGGTCCATGTGTCCCTCACATTGGTCCTCCATGTTAAAAGTAAATAAATAAAAAGCATTTGCATTTTTTGTGTATTAACAATACGCTATTCCAATACATGCGTGCATTAAGTTCTTGGTCAAATGTAGTACATTGTTATTTTAAACATTGGCATTGGCCAAAATTTCAGTAGACAAATAAGATGAACAACAGTTTGAAGACACTAACAGCTGGGCTGAAGGTCACCACCTCTACTTTTCGACTTGAAAAGGTTTTGGACATTTTTTCTGAGATCATCTTTTCGTTAATTGACCTCTGCTTTCTTTGGCTTTTTCACATTTATGGATGGGGCTGCGTCGGCCCGCAGCTTTATCCTTAATGTGTTTACTTCTATTTCAGGATAGGCATATTTTCGTGACTTCAGCTTGGCACGGTAATTGTGCATCTTGTTCTTGATGCGCATCTGCCAGCCATACATCCCTGCAAAGGACCCTGGCTCCTTAAGGCATGGAAACTTCTGAACAAGGGCTTCAGCCACTGATGACACTTGCAGACTTGAAGGGTAGGCTGTGTAAGAGGATATGACTTTGGAAAGGTCATGCATTATTGCCGATTTAACGCTTGCATCTCGGAAGTATGTTCCAGAGGCATGATATATTTAGTTTGCCTCTGCGAGGATCATTTCAATGTCGTGGGAAAACTGTGGAATTTGAAATGGCACTAGCCATGGAGTACAGCGGCATGATTCAGGGAGAATAATGGTGTCTTGTGAGCCGGACGATGCACAGTCCACTTGAGGGGATGCTTCATCATCTGAAGGGCAGGTGTCCACTTCACTCAGTGTAGAGGACAGTCCTGATTCATCAAGGGTAATCATAGGCTCTTTTCCTATTATTTTCACAGTGGCCTTGTCATGCAGTTCGGCAGTTGAGGTAAGACTGAAAAATTGGTTCCCAAAATCAATGTCTTTGTATAATAATTCCCCGTGTACATTGAGTGTTCTAATGACTATTGAAACAAGTTCTTCCACTGTACTGGGAATTCCTGATGGAAGCATCAACTTTCGTGTATCGTATTCTTCTAAGATGACTTGTAACTGCACTGCCATTGTCAATTGGAGTACGTTGTCCTCAGCTACAGAGGGAAAGAAGAAATTTAGAGAGTTTGTTAAAACTTGATGAGTTCACTTGCATAGGTCAACTTGGAATTTCTTCCACAGAAGAATTCAACAAAGGTTCTGAATACATTTGCATAAATAACAAGCCTCTTTGCTGGTCATGTTTTATTGACGAGAAAGGAGAGGAAAGGAGGGAAAGAGGGTAGGAGATGGAAGTAGATGGAGAGAATAGGAGATGAGAAGAGGATGGAAAGAGAATAGGAGGTGAGAGGAGAAGGATGAGAGGAAATGAGGACAGGAAGAGAATAGGAAATGAGAAGACAATAGGAAAGGAGAGGAGGAGAGAAGGGAAGGAGAAGAGCCACTAAGGGCCATCCACATAAAGACCTCCAACTATAAAATATGTTATCAAGTGACAAGTAACTCAAGTGAATGGAAGTCCTCACCACAGCTATAAAGCTACAGTCTAGACTACTCCATGCACCTGAGTTAGCTATTTTTTATAGTTATACTTGGTGTGGGCAGTCCTGCCCATGCAGTGCTTGACACATGATTGATATGGCATTATAACAGAATAATTCAACTGAAGTGTACCTATTCTGATGTGCAAATTAAGTGTTTAAGGGACACCATTCGACCATGTGCTGTATTATATGCAGCCAAGGGGTATGCATCTTTCATCTCCGAAAGTTTGAAGCTCCTCAGGTGCTCATGGTACCACCCACTCAGTAACTTCAGAACAAAGACAGGGCTTTCATGCACAATGATTATTTGAAGTATTTCTCCAAAGTCAGGCAATCCTCCTGTTGATCCAAAGGGCAACAACATTCCAACACTATAGTCAGGCATGCAAACTGGTTTGGGGTGAAAAAGGTGAGACTGATGCGTGAGCCGAGGTAAACACAGACCCACTAGGGGGTTCCAGGGTTATACTCCGGGGAGTTTTCTTTTTGAAAAATAAGCTACTAAATGCTCATTTATTACTTTTTAAAAGTTTTACTTTTTCTAAATATTATTTTGATTTTAGTTGACTAAAATCAAACTGGTTAAAGTGTAAAACATTATTTAAACGTTTCTCTAGAATTTCCAAACTCATACGCCTAGGGGAAAGCAAAAACACCAATGATGATTCATAATGTTTGTCAATCAGATGCTTATTAGTAGGGATGCACCGAAATGAAAAATTCTTGGCTGAAACCGAAAACAGAAAATGAGGAAACCAAGGCCGAAAACCGAAACACCGAAATAAATTATTATGCCAATTATTAGTAGGCCTACCATTGCATTTATAGTGATGACTGTGTACTAACCTCACTAAAATCAAGGCATTGCAATTTAAAGAATAAATCAATTACAATTATTAAAAGTATAAAAATATTTAGTTACTTTGACCAGTAGAGAAGTTTTGGTAAAATCCTTAGTTTATAAACACCTTTCCTTGTGTCCATAAGAAATAGGACTTCTTGTTTAATCCGACAATGAGTATCAAAGGTTTATTTCACAGAAAAGGTCCGAGATCAAAGTCCATTGTCCAGCTGTAGACAGGCATTCTCGTTGCCCGCCGGAAGGGGGCGCTATTTTTTTATATTTTATTTAACCTTTATTTAACCAGGCAAGCACATTAAGAACAAAATTCTTATTTCCAAGTGCAGCCTGAAGGGGAAGGGGGAGGGGAGTGCTAAAAGTGAAACAAGGTTAATAAATTACACAGAACAATTCCATATAATACAGTACATACGATATAATCAATAAAATACAATACAATACAGAGCAATTAATCAATGGAGCATGACAAGAAGCCTGTTAGCAAGTGCAGGAGTCAACTGTAATTTGTAGTAAATTTTGTTTGAAAACGGAGAGAGAGGTGAAGACAGAAAGTTTAAGTGTGTTTTGTAAGGTGTTCCAGTCAAAGGCTGCAGCGAACTGGAAGGCACTGCGTCCGAAGACGGTGCGGACTTTGGGGATGGAGAGGTTGATGAATGCACTGGACCTTAGATTGCGGGCAGGGTGAGAGAGGTGCAGAAGAGAAGAGAGGTAGAAAGGTGTGATGCCAAGAATGGTTTTGTAGATGAGCAAAAACCAGTGAAGGAGCCGTCTGGTGTGAAGGGAAGTCCAGTCTACCAGGTTATAGAGGTCGCAGTGGTGAGTGGTGAATGGAGCCCCAGTGGCAAAACGGATTGCGGAGTGGTGGAGTGGGTCCAGTTTGCTGAGAGTGGAGTGAGGTGCAATTCTGTATATGGAGTCACCGTAATCGAAGATGGGCAGGATGGTCATTTTGACGAGTGTATGTTTGGCTGCACGGGTGAAGGAGGCCTTGTTCCGGTAAAGGAAGCTCAGACGAGCTTTGACTTTAGACCGAAGGTGTTTGATGTGGGTGGTGAAGGAGAGTGATGAATCCAACCAGAGGCCAAGGTATTTGTAACTGGAGACAAACTCTAGTTCAGAGCCGTCGGCACAGAGGATTTTTGGGACATGGGTGGGAGTGTGTTTCCGGATAAAGATGATGCATTTGGTTTTTTTGGTGTTGAGGAGAAGATGAAGGCTATGGAAATGCTGTTCAACAGAAGTGAGACTGTGTTGTAGAGTGGCCGCAGCAGAGTGGAGAGAAGGGCCCTCTGAGTACAGGATGGTGTCATCAGCGTAGAGATGGATCTTGGAGTTGCCGGCATTCCTGGTTATGTCATTAATGTAGATGGAGAATAGTGTTGGGCCTAGAATAGAACCCTGAGGCACCCCTTTGGAGATGGTGAGAGGGGCTGATTTGATGTTTTCAGATTTGACTTGCTGGACTCTGTTGTTTAAGTAGCTGGCGAACCAGTTGCAGGAGTGTGGTGATAGACCGATGCTGGAGAGCCTCTGTAGGAGGATGGGGTGGATGACGGAGTCAAAGGCCTTAGAGAGGTCAATGAAGGCAGCAATGCAGGTCTGCTTGGAGTCCAGGGAGGAAATAATATCATCCAGGACCTTCAGTGTAGCTGTTATGCACCCATGGCCTGGCCGGAACCCAGACTGTAAGTTGGACAGGATGTTGTTGGAGGTTAAAAACTGACTGAGTTGTTTATGAACCAGTTTCTCTAAGACCTTAGCCATGCTATATTCCACAGGCATACAAAAGGGCAGCAGACTTTTGTTGTTATCTGCATTGGACAGGTGGATGTACGTACATGCATACATATCATTCTCATGAATTCACACACATTTGCCTCCATATACACCTTTACATATACCACTCCTGTATCTTATCTAATCTACAATGATTTCTCTCAGTTTAAGAAATTGTCATGGTTGAGAGCTATTGTATCAAAATAAATTGACCATTTTCTCCATTTATTTGTGAATTTGTCCATACATAGGTTTAAGGAGAAAGTCAGCCTTTCCATGTAATACATTTCCTTTACAATTCCAATCCATTCCCCTTTTGTCGGGGGTTCTTTGGTTAGCCACCTTCTAGTTATGGCTTTTTTACTAGCTGCCAACATTATTTTAATCAAATACTTGTCGCTAGAATTAATTGTGGATGAGATATTCCCAAGATATATGGTGTGGAAGTCATGTTTGGTCTCAAAGCCCATAATAACGTTAATTTTTCCTACTATTTCCAACCAGTAGGGTCGGATAGTTGGGCAGTCCCAGAATATGTGGAAATGGTTTGCCTGGATATCTCCACACTCCCTCTAGCAATGCCCACACTCTGGCAAACCCCTCTGAAGTTGCTTTATTCTCGGAGTGATAAAGAATCTAATCATATTTTTCCACACAAATTCCCTCCACTGGCCTGAACTAGAAGTGCTCCGATTGGTTTCACAAATATTTAGCCAATCCTCTTCTGAAATAGTTGTATTAGACTCTTTCTCCCATTTTGATTTAATATAAAGTGTGGAAGTACCGTTCCACGCGACTGTAAACATGAATAAATTCTAGCGATAAGTTTTCTGTTGAGTTTAGATTTATATGCATCAATCAAGATGGTAATTAGGTCAGTGTTTTAATCTTCTGTTGTTTTTATATTACTGTTAAAGTGAGATCTAACTTGAAGATATCTAAAGAAGTCTTGCTTTTCTAGATGGTACCTATCACTAAGTTTTTGAAAGTCAACCAGTACACCGCTATCCGAAATGAGACAGTATGTTGTAATGCCTTTAAAGGACCAGTTTTTATATCTCCCATCCATGTTGGCAGGTTTAAAATCTTTATCGTGTGCAACCCATCTTAGCATTCTGATATGATTTTCCAAATTTAATTCACGACATTCACCAAACCAGATGTTTAAAGGTGTTTTTGTCCAGCAATTTAGATTTTCTTTAACAGATGAGTATAAGTTTCTGTCTCCAAGTAATGTCTGGAGGGGAATTTCCAATTGACTCAGATCTAAATTTTTCCATTTAGCACTGTAGCATGGGTTGCACCAATAAATTAAATATCTCAATTGAGCTGACTTGTAATAGTGCTCCATGTTCGGCAGAGATAGTCCACCCTTTTCTTTGGGTAATTGCAATGTATTATATCTAACTCTAGGTTTTAAGCCTTTCCAAATAAATACAGAAAACATTCTTCTCCACTCGATAAATTGTTTTGAAGGTACCTCTACAGGTATTGATTGAAAGAAAAAAAGTAATCGTAAGATGTTCATTTTGATTATGTCTATTCGATTGTGCAAGTCCAGTGGTAATTAGTGGTGCAACGGATCATCATTGATCCGTGATCCGTTCGGATCAATTATTTCGGTTCGGCACACACATGATCCGCGGATTGATTTATAGAAAAAAAAAATTGTGCGCATGTTCAGTCCACACACAGCGTGGTCATGGCGAGCGGAGGAACGGAGGAGCTTGAACACCCCGCGTCATTTAAATCCCCTGTTTGGGAGCATTTTGGCTTCCCTGTCAAAGTTAATGATGAAGGAAAGAGGTTTTGGATAAAACCGTGACGGTTACACATCTAGCATGACCACGCATTTGCAGCGACATCACCCCGGTGTTTCACTGACAGGAGTGAAACCGAAAGCGGCTCAACAACCGCTTATCACCGCGGCATTTAAACAGCCCCTTCCTACACAAGCCGACCGGGCTAAAGCGATCACAAACAATAATAACAATAAACAAAAAGACACAACTTATGTTTATTTGTCTTGTCTATTTTTTTTTTTGCTGATCCGAAAAATGATCCGATCCGTGACTCTGATCCGAGGAACGATCCGAACCGTGAGTTTTTTGATCCGTTGCACCCCTAGTGGTAATAAAGTCCATCTATTCAAATCTGCTTTTATTTCTTTGTTAAGTGGTAAATAGTTTATAGTGTATATATTGGATAAATCTTTTGGGATGTTGATCCCTAGATATTTTACTACATCGTTGTCCAAATTAAAGATAGATGGGTTAAGTAATTGTGCTGCGGGTGTATAATTGTATGATATTATTTGTGTTTTGTTTATATTCAATTTGTAACCTGAGTAATGACCAAACGTTTTCAAACAGGAAAATAATTTAGGCAAGCTCAATTCGGGATGGGAAAGAGTTATCAATACATCATCCGCGTAAAGGCAGGTGTCTCTATGAATAAAGCGAACAAGGCCGGGCTTAAGGGGCATCCTTGTCTACATCCTCTTCCAAGCTGAACAGGGTTCATTAGACTACCATTTTTATTCTGGCTGTAGGGGAATGGTATAGATTTTTAAAAAGTAGAATAATTGAGCTATTAAAACCAAATCTTTGCAGTGTTTAGTATAAATATTTCCAACCGACCGAGTCAAACACCTTTTCGGCATCCAGGCTAAAATCAATGGATTTATCTTTATTTTTACTCATTTGCTCCATTAGGTGTAAAGCCCTTCTTATGTTGTCTTGTGTCTGTCTATTCTTCAAGAAACCTGTTTGATCGTCATCTATTATATCTGGTAGGGATGTCACGATACCAGAAATTTAGTAGTCGATACCAATACCAGTGAAATTCCACGATTCTCGATACCCAATTCGATACCACGGTCAAAAACAAAACAATAAATCCCATGTACTTCAACATACACTAATTTATTAAAAACATTTAAACATTACAAAAAACAGTGGCACTGGCATGTAGCCTTCAAGTAATCAATAAAAATAAACCATTGCAAAAAAAGAACAGTGTAGCGTTCAAGTAATAAAAATAAATAAATAAATCCGTGCAGAAAGCAGGCAGTCATGCAGCTATGCGGCGCGCGTTTACACTTGCGTGCATGGCAGGATTTAAAACATAACTTTAACTTTCTAAAATGTTGTTTTTTAACTTTGCCTTTACTTTCTATCTATTTTACTTTTTACTTATCTATTATTTTATTTTATTGTATGACAATGTTTATATGTGAAGCACTTTGAGTCTGCCTTGTGTATGAAAAGTGCTATATAAATAAAGTTGCCTTGCCTTGCCTTGCCTAACTTCCAACCTAATATTAAGTAATATAATGCAGGTGCGCAAGGCAGCCACAGGAGACACCAACATTGTTTTCAACCGCTCGGTACCGCGCCATATTATTTACCAAGTTTTGAAAATAAAAAGTATTTGAAGCGAATAAGCAACGCTGTTTTTGATTTGTTTATTTGGTTTTGAACTAATAGTTTTGGATGCATGCATCGGCTTTGAGTTGGTTACTTTGAAATTGCATACGCTCGCAACACACGCGCACGCACGCACACATTCACCGCCGCACCCACTACAACCTGCCGATCTTCAATCAAAACAACATCAAGTAAGTGATGCCGAACGCAGTCGTACCATGCGTGTTTAGAAGTGCAACATTGAAACGGGTCCCGTCTGAAACAGTCGCGCAGCATAGCGTTCCAAACGCAAAGTACTTCCAGACACGACCCTTGTTATTCTTTTTATCGACGAGTCAAGGTGGAGCCGTCGCACTCGCTGCAGCTGCAGTTGCCGTCTTCCATGTTCCCGTGTAGGTGTATATGTTGCCCACGTGACGTCCGGAGGAATTGCATCCACGTTGCATGTCACGTTTTTAGAATTTTGGTATCGACTTGGTACCGAAGTATCGGTTCTCGTGACATCCCTAATATCTGGAATTATATTTTCTAATCTTTTGGCAATTATTGAGGCATATAGTTTATAGTCTATGTTTAGAATCGAAATGGGTCTGTACGAGCTACACTCAGATTTGTCCTTACCTATCTTTGGGATTACAGAAATGATTGCTTGTTTCCATGATATTGGTATTTCTCCCCTATTCAGCGTAAAATTAAAGCATTTCAATAATATCGGTGATAATATCTCTAAATGTTTTGTACCATTCCGCTGGATATCCGTCTCCACCAGACATTTTATTTGTTTTGAGTTTCGAAATGGCACTATCTAATTCTTGTTTTGTTATCTCACACGTCATTATTCTATTCTGTTCCGTGCCAATGGACGGCAGGTCCAATGAGTTCAAAAAGTTGAAGTTGACTTGGAGATTCTGCACTATCCGGTTGTGTGTACAGACCCTTATAGTAATTTTCAAAGCATTGTTGTATTTCTTTCAACTTATGACACATTCTGCCAGATTGTGTATCTTTAATTTTATGAATGGACCTTTCATCCTGCTGTTTTTTTATCCTCCAGGCTAATAATTTTTTGGCTCTTGGCCCATTGTCATAGTATCTTTGTTTAGTAAATTTAAGTTTCATCTCTTCTTGACTCTCATATATCCTATTTAAATTCTGTTTAGTCACTTTTATCTGATCTAATACTTGGGGGTCATTAAGTTCCATGTGTTTGATTTCTGAAGTTTTTTAGCTGTAGTAGTAAGCCATTCAGTTGTTTCTGCCTTTCTTTTTTTTTAGTAGAAGATAACATTATGAGTTTTCCCCTAATTACAGCTTTGGCAGCATCCCATATGTTACTTGGAGACAGTGTTGGGCAAGTTACTTTAAATTAGTAACTTAGTTACAGTTACTAGTTACTTCTTTCAAAAGTAACTCGGTTACTTTAAGTTACTAGTTACTCTCAAGGTAACTAGTTACTAGGGAAAGTAACTTTGCCAGTCCTCTCTGGCTTGCTTACATGTAAGTCCCACCCTACCACAAGCGCAATGCGCCACCTAGTGTGAATGCAAATGAATGAAATATTCCCATTGTTTCCAACCCTCTACAAATGCACAAATTATTTTGATGTGGCCTAGTGTTCGACAAAACTAAAATTTGATGATTGTACCCAGTATCACTACGATGAAGCAGTGGATCAACAAAACACAACATACAGTATATTTTGAAACTTTTGGCAGTGCAAACATAACATAACAACACAACTGTGCAACTGTAGGAATCAATAAAATAAATAAAATAAGGTACTTTCAGCCTCACAAACATAGATAATGTCTAACAAACACACACACAAACACACACTCTCACTCACACTCACTCTCACTCACACTCACTCTCTCTCACACTCTCTCACTCACACACTCTCACACTCTCACTCACTCACACACACAGAAATTTCACTTGGAAATATTAACCTGCTTGAACTTGTGGAGCACACATGGCATCATCACATCAGTGCTCATCAACATTCCTAACCCTCAAACCAATGATTGTACCTCAATAGGAGAAGCTTCTCAAACGTGATCTGATAGCCTGGTCCTCTTTGGAGAGAGAATCAGTTTTCCCAGGCTAAAGAGTCTTTCCACTGGGGCACTTGAGGGAGTGGCTGCATTAAGTTTAAGAGAGAGTTTCTTTATCATTGGAAATTGATTCAGACTGTCTATCCCTGTTGCTCCTAATTTGAGGTACTCGGCGACTTCAGCTTCAGCAGTGGCATTGGTGTCCTCCTCATTCTGTGCAAAGGAAAAGAACTCATCCTCTTTGCTAGAACCCGGGCGCTGTGTTGTCTTGGTGGCGCTGGTACCTGGTTGTTGCTGCTCTTGCTCGGGGAGAAGTTTTCGGCACTCTGCCAGCAGAGTAGCCTTTGCCAGGTCCTTCCGCTCCTGGTCATGTAACCAACGAAGCTTGAATTTTGGTAGTGTCACAGCAGCCATGACAGCATCTTCACTTCCAAAGACACATGCAAACCTTGTTTTGACTGCCTGTAATGATGACACATAACAAGAGTGCAAAAAACATTATTGCATGAGACAGTAGTCATTGTTTCAGAATGTATTTTAATTTGTGTAGGCCTAGCCTATATGTTGTATTTATTTTATTTATTGGGATAAAAGTATCTCAAACAGTTATAGCATACACACATAAGACTTAACAGCACAATATGAATAAAAATGCAATTGAGTTTTTAAATTTAATTAAAGATAAATACTAAAGAAAATAACATCTCTTACCTGGACAACTGCATCTGGTAGCCCAACAAGGATTTGCAGACCATTTTTCATTTCCAGGGTCTTGGTCATCAGTGATTCCAGTGTAGGTAGGAGTGTGCCATAAAAACAATTCTCTTCTCCCTGAAGAATGTCCAGCGCCACTGTAAGTGGTTGCATGACAGCACAGTACTCCTTGATACACTGTTCCCTTTCACTGAAACATTTCAACTGTAGTTTGGAGGAGAGGGTGTTCAGCTCCGGCACAGGTATCTTAGAAATTCGCTCCAGAGCATCATAGAACGAATTCCACCTGGTTGTGCAAGGTACTAGTAACTTCTTTGCAATAACGTCGTCCACAATCTCAGCGGCCACTGTGGAACGACTGGCCTTGTTCCACAGCCCTGCACCTTTTGTGGTGGCATTTCTGTAAATGGCTTTCGTTTCAGGTTTTGACAACAGCCGCTTATCCATATCAGTGCAAGAGATGAGGTTCAATGTGTGGGAAGCGCATCTCTGATGTGGAGGTAAGGAAATCACGTCCTCAACACAATCAGCACCGTTCTGCAGCACATCCCCAATGGAAACAAAAGTCGCCTCATCCTCCCCATCTTCACAGTCGTCAGACTCAGGTGGTGGCTGATACACTTGAAAGGCCTTAACGAAATTTGAACCGTTATCTGTTACAGTTGCTGTGATTTTGAAGGATAGGCCATGGGATGAGTTTATGTTATCAAGCTCACTTGCAATAGTCTCATACGTATGTCGGCCCTTAAATCTCCTGCAAGCCAGCGCTGCTTTCTCACGTCGCATGTTGTGTGGATTTATCCAGTGTGCGGTTACGCCAATAAAACTTTTGTTATGCGCAGTCCATATATCTGCTGTTGTGGAGACATGTTCTAATTCATCAAATGTCTTTTTGAGCTGGGACTCCATGTTAGCATATTCACTGTCAAGGTAGCGGGAAAACGTCTTTCTGCACGGTGCTGACCCAGCACCGTCTCTCCCTCGCACAGGTATTTTGCTAACCAGTTCTCTGAAAGCAAGGGACTCAACCGTTGAGATAGGTTGCATGTCTTTGACAACATACCTGGCAATCAATCTGTTTAGCTGTGTCTGGGTTATAGACTGTGCAACAGGCTTTGAAAGGTCAAGCTTTTGTTGTTTCGCTGGAGTGGCTTCTCCTTTGGCGCCGACGTTAGCAGCAGCATCACCTGTGTTGCCTTCAATTAGCTTGACAGATGCGTGTTGCTTCTGAAGATGTTTCATCAGATTAGAGTTACTAGTTTTGGATGTGGCAAGAGTTTTTGAACCTCCACATAGACGACAGGTTACAATAATATTTTTCTTGTCTTTTACCGTTATAAATTTAAAGTAGTGTGCAAATTTCCACATGAGGAATCCAACGCCTGGACCGTCACCGTCTGCCGCCATCGTTGTCTTCATTCATTTACTTGCGCGTCGCCACGTCACGTGACTCACGTCCGCTTCACGTCCACCACGGAAACTTTAGTCCTGACTCCTGGGTTATTAATATGCACGTTGTAATGAACCTACATTTATATTTTATTTCTACATTGTTTTGTTTTATTTTGACATGATTCTGTATCTATGTTTCATTTGTGGTCATAAGGTGATCTAATTTATTTTTGTCAATCATCAGTTCAACATGCATGTTTAGGGTTAGTGACTGGTGATTGGCCCATTCCTGATTACAACCGATATATAGCACGGAGAATTCCGGAAGGGAGGGGAGTTTTTTTGACAGCGTTCTCTCCGCGCCCGTAGATGCCTGATCGGCTGACTCTCTCCACGCCCGTAGATGCGTGATCGGCTGGATGCTGACCCTCTCCGCGCCCGTAGATGCCTGATCGGGTGAACGCTGACCCTCTCCGCGCCCGTAGATGCATGATCGGGTGAACGCTGACCCTCTCCGCGCCCATAGATGCATGATCGGGTGGATGCTGACTCTCTCCGCGCCCGTAGATGCCCGATCGGTTGGACACTGACTCTCTCCGCTCTCGCGGACGCCTTATTGGTTGGACGCTTGATCGTTGGATCGTTTGTACACACTTCACTTCACTTCACTCTCTCCGCCTTATTGGCTTATTGTTTGGACGCTCTCCGACGCTCCGTGGTCACGATAGACCTTAATATTTCGCCCTATAGGGCGAAACAAGAGCGAGTTCGTCTGTAGGTCTTGGCACGTTATACGTGCCTACCGAGTTTCATACATATTGGTGAAACGTGGCGCAGGGGCTGCTTTTTAAAGATCCTGTAGGGGGCACTACAAACATGACAACCACGATTTTTGGTATGTGAGCTACAGGCACCAGTCTACACGTGTCCTGTGAATTTCATATCCATAACTATTACGGTCTCTGCAGAGTGGAAGTTCATTAAAATTTGACGATTTTTAGCCTATGGCGGCCATGTTGTTTTGCCAATCGACTTCATTTCACTTGATCAGTTGGATTGTTGGGCCCCAACAGCCACTAAGTCGGTCCCGCTCAAATCAAACATTGTGTCTATGAACTGTGGTGATTTTAGTGACAGGCTACGCCCATTTTGATGACACGCCCTATTTGAAAATATGTTGACTTTACCTTGTTCAGAATTTGATTCTGAACAACTTTTGTATTTGAGTCAAGATCATAGGAGTCAATTTTGAGGTTGATATGAGCATTTAACTCTTTTCACGGTTTAAACCACACCCCTTTTAGAAGTCAATGGCTCATGGGTGCTTTAAAATTTAATGGACAGACTAATCCTAAAGACCAATTGAAGATAATGGCCCATAGATGATATGAGCTAAAGGATTTTTGTCAAAGTCAAAAAACCTGGGATCCTTAAGGATTTTAATGTTTTTAACTAAATTCCAAATGGCTGCAAATCTGGAAACCGGAAGTCATAGGTTCTTGAGGCATATTTGTTCAGCATGAGGATATGCATGTGTGAACAAAGTTTCATGAGTGTAGGCCAAACCGGTTACGAGATATGCTTGTGCAAAGTTTGCATTTTTGGACAGTTGGTATAGCGCCACTGTTACGGGTCCTGCCTCCTTGTTCCTAGTAGGAGGAGACTGGGCGTTACCTTGCAGTGACTGATTGAAAAGGCCGGCCCTCCCAAGTATATAACCCTGCCTACTTCCAAGATGGCTGTCTCTCTTTTTCTCTCACACCCTCGACATGGCAGACGCTGGCTGGTCACACTTTTTCTTTTGTTAAACCAGAACTCATTTGTTCAATCTGTATGTATTATTTTTGATCGTTGTTGATCTTTGATCTTTTATTTTATGGTGGGAGCGGTTGTGTTTTCTTTTCTGTTTTTGTGGCAACCGTCTCATTCTGTTTTCCAAACCGATATATGGAAAATAAATAAACAAAAAACGTTTTCTTTCCAGAAAATCTGTTTCTTTGAGTTATTATGTTAGTTGTTCACATGTTTTGATGTGGGCTCGTAACAGCCACCTTTGGGCCAATCAGTGTAATATTTGCTGTCTGTTAATCTTGGGTCAACCTCTACAGCTGCAGTAACAGAACAACAACAATTTCAATAGGTTGCCTCACACTTTGTGCTTGGCACCTAATAAAGGTAGACCTAAAAACAAAACACATCCTACCAGCCATTAACGGCCCATTAACAAATTGTTTCGAACAAAGATCTGGCTGGCTGTTTATCTAACTGCAGACTTTTTAAAGTTATTTGCCAAAAACACAAGGTGGTTAACATTTTCTGGCTCTAGAGAAGAGCGTTGCTTCGTGACTATGTTCCCCGCGGTGGAAAACACTCGTTCCGCCCTCACGGATGTCCCGCATATTGTCAGGTACCCGCTTGCAAGCTGGGCGAGATGGGGGTACTTGGGGCTTCTCTCCTTCCACCAGGACAGCGGGTTGCTGTCAGACGGGGGTGGGCGCTCGTTGTCGTAGGCTATCATTTCTCTTTGGAGCACATTTTTATTCGGTCTGACTGTTAAAAATAAATTTGTTGTTTGTTAATGTGTTGTTTAGGCTACGTTTTGTAATGCTCTTTTTATTTTTCCAATGTAGGGCTATAAAGCAGCTTTGAGTTGTTATGAAAGGCACTCCAGGGTTCGAATTATCTTTTCATCTTTAAGGGGGTCTCTATCTCATAAAAAAAGTTGGCGCACATAGCCTTGAGAAAAAGCGCCGGTATTCGTAACCTTCTTTAAGTTCTACCTTAATGGCATGTTTGAGGATATTGTCTCGGCTGTTCTTTATTTTGGGCCGTGGGTTCAGCAGGCAAGGTCAGATCGACTCGCTTCCAATAATTTCAAAAACTCGCAACTAATTATTTTACTTATTTTACAATTCAAAAATGAAAAACTTTCTCTTAACTAAGGAAATTATACTGGGAAACAAATAAACCATTATAAGCAAGGAGTGAACTTTATAAGCGATCAAAATACTTTTTTCAACCACCGCCTCTTTCCCTTGACATTTCGTTTTCACCTGACATATGCGACAGATGTAATTAAGACAACCTGGTCTCACAGGAATCCGTGAAATTAGTTGGTCTACGTCCCGTATAGCCTAACCTTTTATATTTTTTTATATTTTAATTTCATGTCTTTAATGGTAAGAGACCGCACGGGGATGGATAATAAGCTCTGCAAGCTCCCTCTGAATCTTATCTCGCACTGCCTGCCACGACTCTTGTTCCAAATGAAACAGCCAGTGCATACGCAGGTCGAGGTGGCTGGCTGTGTTCAGTAGCAAGAATGCATCCTTGTTGGGGCCATATCGCGCCTTCAGATCAGTTGACATCATTTTTTTCATCTCTTTTAGTCCTGCCGGGTCATCGGTGGATGGCTTGAGTTGTGTCAGAAGCACATACTGCAGGGGGAGGACGGCTGATGCTGTTGGGTAGTCTTCTGTTGACAGCGCCTGGGTGGCTACTTTGAACGGCTTCAGCACGTCTTTCACCTGCGGGACAAACACATAATTAATAAATAATTAATTTCAAATATTAAATATATTTAATTTTATTTTATCCTAGCGCCGATAGGCTGTGCCACTTGACGTTACACAAAACACAAACTTAGCTTAGCTAACGTTAACTAGGCTTATACGTGTTAGGCTACTACATTTGCAAACAGTAGCCTAATGTTATCATTAGGGATATAATATTATTAGACCCAACATAATTAGCCAACATTACTGACCTTCTCCATCAGGGTCCACTCCACACTGCTGAGCTCCAGACGGCTGAGTTTCTTCTCCATTATCACTGCTGCAACAGGGGCTTGTTGATCAGCTGCCCGACAGATCATATCGTAGGTACTGTTCCAGCGTGGGGGGCAGTCGTTGATGAGCTGGACTGGTTTGAGACCAAGGAGCTTCTGCTTGGACTCCAGGAGGTAGCTGTCTGTAGGGGAGTGCTTGAAATGCTGAGCGGCAGCCTTTAGGCGGCTGAATGCTGTTGCAACGGAACGCTCTGAAAGCCCCTTTCTCGCTGCCAGGTTAATTGTGAGCCATGCACGGGATGTCAGTGATCCCCAAGTACCGCTCTTCCAGTCCTCATCAATGAAATGGGCTGTGACCGTAACATAGGACTCAGTAGCCAAAGAACTCCACCCGTCAGTGGTCAGTGTGAGTTCTTCTCCACGCAGCGTTTCCCTTATGCCACCTTTGGTTGTGTCGTACAGCTTCGTTATTTTGCTACTCATTAGTGGTGGCTCGTGAACGAACGACTCTTTAAAATGAACAAACCGACCTGATTCGCCGCTCTCGTTCGACTCGTTCGTCGTCGTTCGCTCGCAGAGACTCGACTCCCAGCTCGACCCACTAGTCGCTGACTCGCGAGTCGCCGTTCGTTCACTGACTGTGTTTAGTGGTGAGGACTGAGAAGTCACGAGAGCCAGCCGGGCAACAACATGACGAGTCCGACCATGAAGCGCTCCTCAGTTAAAAGGAACTTAGTTAATGTTGTGTGTATGTTGTGTATGTGTTGATTGATGACTGTTTGCACCATTGCACGATCGTGATTCCTTTGAGAATGAGAACGAGGGAAGAGCTGAGTCTGACCAACTCGGCTGAGAACGTGCATTCGCGATTCGTTTGAACGAGAACGAGGGAGGAGCCGAGTCTGACCGACTCAGTGACTGAGAATCATGATTCATCGCTACCGGAAATGTGAACGAACGAACGAACGACTCTTCTTGGCGAACTGACCGACGCAAACTGATTCATTCAAACAAATCATGAAATCCACCACTACTACTCATGGTTCTGTAGCAGGCGATCTTGAATCATGGCTCTAGCTTGTGGACGAAAGCTTGAAACCCGCTCCCATGTATCACGTTAATGGGCCTCATATCTTCGCAAACGAACCGTGTCAGTAAATCTGTCGCTCTATTTTGACGGGAATAGGGGAGGCCTCGCGAATGGGCAAGCATGGTGTCGATTCTGGGCTGCCTCGGCCCCGATCCCGACCCCTCCTCCGCCTCTTCCAGCTTGCCGGGATGTAGCGTTAACAGGTGGGCTCTCATGTTGCTGATTGTCGCGTGGTATGCAAGTTTGGTCCTACATATTTTACAAATTACTTTGTCCTTTCCAGCGATTTTCCCCTGTATTTTTTCGAACCCAAAGTAACGGCACACGTTGCTTTTAAAATGATCTGGCGTGTAAATTTCGACCTCCTCGTCAGGGGCAGTTGTCGGCGTTGGCGCGTCCATAGTTTTGGTATAAAATACAAAATAGGCGCTAACCAGCAGTCAGGACGCTACCGTCACTTACAGGAGCCAAGATGACCAATAATAGCCTCGCAATTCACAACTTAACCAGGCGTGAAAAAGCCTTGGAATCTGAATTGAAAACAACGTTCAAGCAAACATAAAAAAATTATGTGCATAACATGTTCGAATATTAAGGGCTGCCAAATATTTGTTTGAATATATATATATATATTTTTTAATATTCAAATTATATTCGAATAACGAAGTTCGGAGTCAAAGCCCTAACGCACGCACGTGAAGACACACTGCACACACACACACACTCGTGGACACAGACGTTGAAAGACAACGGCAAGATTGATCCCGCATCACGCAATGTCTTGCGATATTGATATCTTGATATTGACTTTCCCAGGTAAGACGTTCTGCTATAGACTGTAGAAATTGCGATAAAAGTGTAGAGACAATTTCTCACATTGACAATGCAACAGCAGGTCGTTAATTTCATCATATAAAAACAGTTAGATTCAAACATCGCGCCGACCAGCATATCAACACACAAGTCACGTGATCTTAAAGAGACAGCGTCCCTATAACACAGAACAAGAACATGTCAACACAGTATGGTGAATTATGTCTATAGAGTCCACCACAAGACTACACTTTGTTGCTAAAATGTAATATTAATCTCTTCCTTGAACCTCCCAAAATGTCTTGCGATATTGATATCCCCCCTCCCCCCTGCCAACTGTTTCAGTTGTTTTATTTTTCTAATGTTGTGTGTATGCTATGTGTGACTGTAGGCTACTGCTGCCTGTCTTGGCCAATGGGGTATACTAGGAACCTCGTTGAACCCAGGCTTTCTTGGGAAAACCTGGATCGACAGAGACTGTTGCGGTCTCCGACGCAGTTAATTTGCGCAGAGCCGCTATGACAGGAGCAGTCAGTGATGTTTATGACCAATGCATGAAAAGTGGGATTCCCGTCAAAAAGCAGCACCGGAAATTGTCACAGAAGTTCAGATTTCGTCCCCCATGACCCCCCTCCCCCTAATTGTAGGGGAAGCTTTAACATGTAAATGCAGATTCTGTGAGCTATACACATGCAAATTAGCTATACAAAGGTATTAACTTCATTTTAAGAAAATCTCTGGTATAAATAGATTAGGCTCAGTATAGCCTAATTATACTCTTAAATTTTAACTTGAATTGATTTATTTAATGAAAGTATGCTAGATTAATTACTGAATACACTACAGTTCATAAGTTTAAGTCACCTGCTCATTTCAGCATTAAACTCCATTATAACCAGCTTCATGAAATAACAATCTTGAATGCTCTTAACATTATGAATGCACAGAAATCAGATGTGCTCAACAACTATGGGAACATTTTAGTGTTCCATGCAAACCATTTCCAATGTCCATTTCCAATGTCTAATTAAAAAGTGATTGAGAGAATCCCAAGTGTGCAAAATTCTGTGTGAACACAATAAAAGTTTTAAAGAGCCTAAAATATAAACCACAATGCTTTGTTTACTCTTTCATGGTTTAGCACAGAACTAAGTGTGATTATAATACAAAGCTTTGTTTGAGAAATGTTTACATTTTTAGACATTTTAAAGAATTCAACTTCTGTAATGATGACTGCATATTGCACACTTGGTATTCATTCTCTAAAATCACCTTGAATTAGACAATCAAAGCCAAACACTCTCGAATCCATTCCATGTGTTCAGCACATCTTGACTTATATTTGTACAATAATAATGACCGTAGAGCATTCCAGTTGATTATTTCATGAAGCTGATATATAATGGAATTCAATGCAGAAATGAAATGTCTGTCCGGATGGCGATGAAGCCAGGAAACTTGCGCAATAACATGTTTGAATGTCGTACCTTTTGACACAACATTAACAACTATAAACTGCTTTATAATGGCTGGTCGTAGTTCTGCTAGAGGGTCAAGGATGGGTTCCTCAAAACTGTTTCCACACCACTTAGCATATACATATGCAGACCTTTCTGCTCTAGAGCCATCAATTGAGTAGGTTACATTCAGATATGTTACCCGTTTGCATGTCATGACAAATGTACAACGTTAGTGACACAAGGGTACATCTGACGATACATTGCCAACATTGCATGTCTGTCAGGCTCATCCAAGATTGTCTTGTGCAATGGAGACAGAGGCATCACTGTACAGTTTTCTAAGAAAAGTCTTTCTGCTGACACCAAAACACTTGCCTCACATAAAGCATATCAGCTGTGTCATTGCATGACAAAGTCCCAACCATTTGTCTTCCTAAAATACTGGCAAATTCAGCACCATATTCCAAAGTCCATGGCATATGAAGCTGTTGGCTCTGTTGAAATTGCCTCATAATCTGGACTTCAATTGTCCTATTGTTGTTATTAAACTTTCCCAGTATTCCATTAAAACACTCAAATGAAAAACACCAAAAAGAATAAACTGGTCCGTAATCCAACATACACTCTTTCAAATGAAGATGTAGATGCATGTTGGGGGTGCAGTGCAATGGGCCAAACAGTTTGACACATTTTGAGAGAAATGTCTGCAGGTATCCATCTGCTTCTTCCAGTTTATCGATGGATATGACTCTGGAGCAGAGTATGATACAAGCCTGCACAAAGTCAAACCACATATCATAGTGTTCGTTGTTGATAAGCCCCTTCAGACAAAACAGCCTTAGCCTGGCTCCGCCCGCCCACCTACTTCCGCCCAAATTTAATTTTCCCTTCAGTAGTCAGTCTGGGGCTGGGGCTTGTTAGTGGGATTTTGCCCGAACAAATTTCTGTGTGACCAATCAGCGAACAGAGGAAGTGGCTGAGAACGATGACGTCGAAGTTGCGCGCAAGTTTCAGTTGTAGTCGGGAGAAGAACAGGAAGACAATGGAGAAGGAAGCAAGAGAAGCTATTCTGTCTGTTGTTGCAACGCTGCCGAATATCGATGAAATAATGCCGGAGCAAGAAGAAGCTTTGCTGAGTTTCGTTGGTGGCCATGATGTTGTGGCACTTCTCCCCACCGGGTTCAGGAAAAGTTTGATTTTCCAGCTGGCTCCGTTAGTCGTGAAGGAGTTAGCGAAGGAGAACGCTAGCTATGCTGCTAAGCCGATAGTTGTTGTCGTCTCCCCTCTTGTCGCACTTATGGAGGACCAAGTGAAGGAGGCAGAACAGTTGGGAGTTCGTGCTGGGCAGCTCGGCGTCCATGATGACGGTGACATTCCCGGTTGGTGGTTGAAGACTTCCGTCTTCCTGAATACCTCAACCAAAATTAAAATGTTGCTTTGGAGATCAGCTGCATGGTGGATGCCACTGGGCCGGGATAGCTGCAGCTCTCTGTCTGTTGTGTCAATTAGGGTTTTTAATACACCAGCAGACCTGCTGACCCTGTCAGCTGTTCTCTCTGTAAGGTTAGCGCCTTTGTTCTTCAGAAAGGATTTAAGGAAGTTGTTAAGGTGCTCGAGGTGCAGATCCAGAGGTATGTTTTTCCCTTTTCCACCCCCGCTATTCCAGAATCTGTTCCAGATGACATCATGCGCAACCCTAGGGGACAGTGTTGAGTTGATTTGTACTGTCAAAAGGAAAGTGCTGTAGGCATAATTTGTGTGCCCATAAGCCTTGTAAATCAGGAGTGCCACCTTGTACAGCCTTATCAAGCGCTCCCCATCTCCCTCTTTCACTGCATCCAACATGTCAAAAAGCAGAAATCCAAAGCTAAGCCTGGCCTCTGTGTGCTGTTTTTTGTATTCAATCAAACCAGACGAAGCCGGCTCATCAACTTGCAAAGATGCCACCACAAGACTGTGGACTTTAATTTCGTGGGTTACTCTGGCTTTTCCATAAATGAATACTTTGGAGCAACCTGGCTCACGACAAGGGAGCTTCTCCCTCTCAGTGCTTTGGGTAACGCCAGTAACGCCAGCTGACAGTTCAGAAATGTCTGTTGACATCAAAAACTTGTCAACGACCTCTGCAACAGAGTCATGGAGCCAGGTCCTCTTCTGTTCTGCAGAGCCTTGCTGGATGTGGTCTGGTATTAACCCGTCAGGAGTGGCTGTGACCAAAAAACAAAATAAAATAATTAACTTCATTCATTGTACCTTACGCCAAGAAAAACATTTGTTTGATTCCTTGATATAATCATTTTAACACAATGTAACAGATACAAACCTGTGACATCGTCCAAATGAAAATGTTCCATTGCTGCTGCAAGGAAAAGTGCTGTCGTGTCAGTCTGCACAAACTGTTTGTAGGCGTTGTATGCAGCATGTGGGCCTTTTTTTGCATTGCTGCACCTGTAAATGACAGAAGTTATTTAAATGGCTGTATAAAACATCTGCTCGTGAGATTCTATTCATAGTTCATAAATTCATGATGGCGTGTTTGTTTGTAGTACCATTAAGTAACCAATGGAAAGCAGCAGAATTCATGGTGGCTGTGCTTTCTTTGTAACACACACACACACACACACACACACACACACACACACACACACACACACACACACACACACACACACACACAGTTCATAGATCCACGCCAACTTCATGGTTGGCGAAGATCATCTCTAGGGGAAGACTCCCTAGGAGGAAACATGTAGAGAGAAATTAATTATAGAATAATATACATAAAGAGTAATGAATGTCAGTATGACATTAATCTGAAGACACATGGTTTCAGATGTTTGGTGATTGATTACCTCAAGAGATTCATGTTGGCGAGGAGTGTGCCATGGTCTTTGGCAGATGCTTCACTAAAGAAGATCTGATGATATATCTGTAATGCATATCAAAAACATCATGTTTGAACCAGTCCTTAGACAACTGAATTAATTACTTCTCTAAGCCTTGGAAAGCAGTATTTAAAATGTGCCTTTTGTAAATGACCATAGTGTATCCGGGTGCATGTAGTTAATGATTACAATACTGACCTCAAAGAGATTTCGAATAGCGTGCCAGTCTTCAAATTTGATAACGAGGCCTTCCAGTCGGTCCTCCTCTGTCTCCCCATCAGCAAACGCCAACTGGATATTCCGGGAATTGGCCTCTGTGAGTCTGTCACCCCCGATCAAAATCTTCTCAAGCCCATCAAGACATCTTGGCACATACCTAGATAAGACTTACAGTTAGAATATCAATTTAAACACAATAGCTCCATTTCTCTTACATGGGTTGAGACTATTCCCAGACTAATAGCTTGATTTTCACTAGTGCTTTCAGTCAACAGATAAATCTAATCCATGTATGGGAAACTGTCCCAGGGTACACAAAGCAATTAGTGATCTTGCATGATATTTACTCCTTTTGAAGGTGCTGGAGCACATCCACCAAGTCAGCAGTTTGTGTTTCATCCTTGAATAGAAGTCCAAGTGGAAACTGCAAAAGTGTAATATTACAATTATGTGTCAGTGTGTGAAACACTTAAAGCATGCAAATAAGTGCATTATTTCTGCAACTTGCACTGTGCATTTACAAAATGATTTGTTTAATTTGATATTTTAAGGACATGAAACTTACATGAGTGGATGGCTGGGACATTTTTTCAGAGAACTGGTGGGGGATGTGGCGAACAACCACACTGGAGAGGGTCTTGAATGATTCCAAATAAGTTGTCAAGATTCGGCTCCCCAAAACAACAAATTCCCGGCGCATACTGGCTTGTGTGTCTGGTCCAGGAAGTGAATTTGTGAGATCATAGTCGATCATAGAATTTGCCGGTTTCAACTTGTCGAGGTGTAGTGAGTTGATTCTGTTGATGACACACATGTGGTGGATCCAGTGTATTGACTTGTTGCTTTGGCTGATAGACTGATGATGCGTCTGCATGTAAAAGTCCAGGTTGTCGAATATGATTGAATATGTCTGAGGTGCAGATGAGGTTCGAAGTGCTGAGGTAGACAATGGAGCAACACCCAAAACTACCCAAGTCTGACAGTGTTTTGAATGTGAAGGTATCAGCGACGTCCACCTCCTTGCTTGGTTGGACAGTGCTCTCTATGGTAGTGAACAAATAAATACAATTAGTCAATATAGTAGGAAAAAAAATGCATACTTCTAAAGTTTACCTAAAGGTTATGTTGAACAAACTCACCTGATAAGGACAGATCTTCAAGGCTTCTTAGAATAATCCTCTCTTGTTCATCTGTGCTGGGCTGATTCAGGAATGACTCCAAGTCCTGTTTTAAGGACATCACTGGAAGCATGCAGTAGTTGGCCATTTCTTGCTGTTTGCCAACTGCATTGGAGTGTACTGTAGAGATGCCCAGTTTGGCCAGTCGCTGGAAAACTGCCCTTTTTGCCCCACCATACAATAACACTGAGTTGATGTAGTATGATAGGGCTGATAAGCGGTTTTCTCTTCCTCTCAAAGACACGGAGGCTGCAGCACAAATGTGAGGGAGAGAGTCGTTTGTGATTCTTGACATAATGCTGAACAGGAACGGGGACAGGCGCTTCAGGTCATCGTGTAACTCTTGAAATGAAAATGATTGCAGGTCTTCAACACTCGCCCTCCACAGCATGAACTGGTTCTGTTGTTTACCCAGGGTCACACACTCAGCCTCCACTACATCCAACACACTGGCTTTTAAATGCTCCATCATCTCTTTGTGTCTTGAAATGAGATTGGCAGCTCTGGTAAACTTCCTTTTTGCCAAATTCTCAACAATGCCAGCTATGTCAGATTGGCATATCAGTGTCTGTTCTACGAGGTCATAGTAGATCACAACCTGAAATTAAAAAAAGGGAAATTAGTTAGTTTTACAGCCCTGACTGAGGGGGTAGGTGAGAGATTCCTGATGTAGTTAGGTTGCGTTTCAACTAGGGAAGCAGTTACTGTTGATAACAATTACATGGATGTTTATCTGAGGCAATACAACAAAAGAGAAAACAGCATGACAGAGACTACAAATAAATAACAACTCGTTTGGTTTCCTTACCTTGGTCACACTGCTTCTCGACGGCATTGCAGTGGATTTCTTGGACTTTTTTACGGCCCTCAGAGTTTTCGACGGTGTAGGTTCTCTGTCTCTCTTGTCAGTGGAACTGGCATCTCCCCCATGGCATGTCTCAGTCTCCGCGTTCTTCCACTTCTGAAACATTTCTGAATCGCGCAGTAGCCTGGTAATCATCGTGCAGCATTTTCGGCAAATCCGATACGACCGAAGCGACGTATTGTCAATGACAAGACCCAGCCTCGACAGTTGACTGAAAACATTATCTCTGTCCTTAATATCGAATATTAATGTTGAATTTGTAATTGTTCCTTGAACTCTCAAATTAGAACTCTCAAATTAGCTATCGTTGACAGACATCTTCACGCTTCATCTTGTTTTCTTTGTGTACACAGCCTGCGCATGCGTGCAACGTAGTTTCCAGCCGGTCCCGGTGCATGACATATGTCACGACCAAACGCTATTGCGATTGGTTATGGCAGATCCAGAGTGGCACTGGGCAGATCCAATCGTTTTAAACTTCAACAGACACCCGCCTCCAAGTGAGTGAACGTTTGCCAATTACAGCAGTTCCAGACCTTCTGTACAAATGAAATGAAGTACGATGGTCTGGCAGCACCAGGCTAGTAAATCCTGTAAAGCCAGATGAAATCCGCAAGGGATTCCAACCTCATAAGGTACTTTGATGGTTTCCACTCTAGCTTGAAGTTCATCAAGTTTTGTTGTTGTTAAAACTCCTAGTTCTGTCCACAGTCTGAAAACATGTTTTGCCGTACCAAGGAGAAGGTTGTGCATCGGATCGATGACGACAAATCTGATTGCATCATAGTAACTCAAGCTGAAAAGTTCTGACCATCTAGCGCCATATGTGTGCTCAATCTTTTTCTGAGCTGCCTTCGTCGTTGCCCGTTTGTGTTTTCCAGCATTGTATTTGTGATCCTTTGATGTGCGTGGCTCCCTCGAAGACCACTCAAATCCAGAGTAGTCCATTTTTTTCACCAAATGATTTCTTGCTGAACGTCTTCAAACACTTGTGGCATCCTGCAAATGTAAGTTAAATGTAATATGTTACACACACATTTATATTTGAACATTCAATGAAACAGACCAACTGCTATCTATCCATGAAAAAATAATCAATGTGAACATTTACATATTGATTTTACTGATGCAATGATCAGAAACAATGTTAATTAATTATAGCAAAGAATGTTGGAATGTTTCAATTACCTCTGTATACTCCATGTCCAACAAAGCCTCCACATTTTCGAGTTGCAGGGATATCTGATGATAGACAAAGCAGAGCTGCTCTGTAAACCTGATGTCCTAAGAAAGAGCTGTCATCCAGAATCACACCATGCCAAAGCTCTTGCAGATCATCAACTAAGGGGTCTAAGAAAGCATTTATGTTCAGAGATAGCTCTTTTGGTCCAGGTATTAGTCCAACGAGAAAAATATTTTCTTCCTTAAAATGGTCTTCACGAGGTAGATTCAAAATTACCAAGTAGATGGCTCCAACTGAATAAGGTACATTTTTGAAAGGTTGGAACCAGTCCACATTCAGCATCAAGGCCAAATTGTTTGGCTCTGCTTAAAAAGGCTCCCCATTCACATACTGGTAATCCTTCCATACTTGTCCATCATATACGTCTGCTAACAAACCATCAGGTATTTTCCGATTTCGCCATTCTTCACATTTCTCTTCAAATCCAGGTCTTTTAACTAGTCCTTCCAGAGACTGCACGACACTCTTGTAACAGTAAGCACGTAATGGATTGACATATTCTTTAGCGCTAGATAAAGGTGTTCTGGGTGTTCACTTCTGGACTGATCACTTCCATTCGCCTCCCCATCTTGTATGTCAGTATATTCACTCTGCTCCTCAGCAAGGCTTTCCCCCTCTTTATCCTCTTCAGTCACAAGTTCATCCTATGGAAATGTAAATAAAAGGCATACTGAGCACCTCAAATGACCATACTCAGCACATGAATAACCCATTTGAGAGTGAATAGACCATCATTAACATGGCAATTTGAATGTGAAAAGATTTTGGAACTAGTTTGAAAAAATCATGTGCATCTTAAACTGCTAGCTACTGTATAGTGCAAATCGTGTTATGTTAAAAGTAGGCTACTCTGTGGGAACTTCATTCAGGGGATTTTTTAGAATTGTATTATAATTGTTTATTTTAGTTGCTTTCATAGTTCCCTAACAGAAATGTAAACTGTACACTGAGATAAACAGTAGTAGCAGTACTACTGAGAGTGGAAAACAATACAGTGGAATGCATACGTTTAGGCATGGTGCTTTTCAGTTAGCCTATACTTGCATCCTGTATTTTAATGAAGAACATTTATTTCTTTATGATATATTATTCATTCACAAAGAAAATTGGTGTCCTAAGAGGTAGGATTTTTCCTCATTCCTCATAATGTCATGCTTACCACATAACAGGAGATGTCTTCATCATCTTGCACTGACTCTGAATCGCTGGAGTCCAGGAAAAGATGAATGCTTTGGTCATCTGTTGTTTCGTCTGCAAAACAACCCGTGCAAAAGTTAGTCATGCATTATACCTTATTATACCACCTTAACTGTGGTATAATGACCGTATACCACTGATTGAAGTGATCTATTGCTTTTATAAAATGGTTACATAAGTATGTATGGCAAAATGAAAGTCATAGACACCCTCAATTTTGAAAAAGCGAGAAAGTTGGAAAAGCATTTTTTTTAACAAATACAGAAAAGTAGTCCCTCCTAACTGCCTGCAAAGTGTACGGCGGTTGCTATGCAACACACGGTAGCGTCCTTCAGAGAGAAGGCTAGGCTAGAGACGGTAGCTTGGTTTACCGGCAATTTAGCCTACTATCGAGTTCGAGTGAACTCGATAGAAGGCTAAATTGCCGGCGACCGTGTGCCTATTGCTTTACAACATTTCCACCCTCTCCAGCCATCAACATGTTTTTAGGCTTCAGTGAACTATGCTATTGCTTTTATATATAAATAAACAGTTAGGTGCGGAGTGATACTGAACTCTGTAAACTGAACGGGCGTCATAGCTGTGTGTACACGCTCAATATACAACAGTTAGGAACCAATCATATCGCTTGATTTAAGCCACCCGTTTTATAAACATTAACAATATCTGTATCCGCCATCTGTACGGGTAACAGTTAAATTGTGGTACTCACCGTTGTCTGAACTGTCGGCCGCTGGGTACATTTCTTCAACATTTTCCATCACTTCCTCTGTGTGCATTTCTCTTTCATCAATCTCTCCAACACTAACCAAGTTATCTTCGATGTCTTGACACATCAACGATACATAAGTGCTGCCGGTTGGGTCTTGACTGGATAGGCTCTGTACATTTTCTGTCCTTGCCCTTTTGGATTTTTTCTCCCAAACTCCATTTTTGAAATAGAGCTTTCTGTGGCTATAATACTGTGAACTACTGAGTTCACTGTTGCAATGTCCGCAGAAGCACCGAGGTCTTTTCTTGTGTGTTGGTACTTCCATCTTTCAACTGATAACACAACTAACACATCTGCTTGTTTATATTATTGACGTCTCGCATGTGATTGGAGGAGCATGGCGAGCCTTCTTGCCCTTGTCCAATCACGTGCGAGGACATGGCCAAGAGTACTTTTAAAACGAGCATGTTCTTGTACTCTACATTTCATGTGGTTTTGACTAGCTGCCACTATGACTAGTCGCCGTCTTTCTTACAGAGCATCCCCTGGAACTCCTCAGCATTCGAACCCGCGACGTGAACCCCTTAGTGCTACCGCCAGTCCGCAGAACACGGAGAAGCGGCTGTTGAACGCAATCTTGGGCCTGTCTCGGTAGCTCAATGACGGCTTTCAACAAATGTCTGCTGAATTTAAAATAACACAATCAAGGCTGCAGTCCATGGAGGATCGGATGGCAGCATTGGAGAAAAGGGTATATACAGAAGACTCCAGCACTACCGCTAACCCTAAGAAGAGAAGGCGGGTACACAATCCGAAGATTGCGGTAAGATTATGTTCAGTGATTGCTAGCTAGCTAGCTAGCTAGCTAGCTCTGCTAAAAGTAGCCTTAAAGTAAAGCGTTTTTTAAGTAGCCTGCCTAGCCCAAACAGCTAAAAGTAGCCTTGTAAAATAACCCATGAGAAAGAACCAGTGTAAGTTGCTTTATTAAAGTGTGTTTTTTTGGTCTTGTGATTTACAGGAAGCTGTGCGTCGACTACATAACGCCGAGACAAATCATATGCCCTACGACCCAGAGCAAGGGTAAGATTTAAACAATAATGCTTACATTCTGCTGTACTGATCTAGATACGTGAAAGGGGAATTCCGGTGGTAAATGGGATTTAGATATGTTAAAAATGACTATAGTCTACGGTAAAGTCGTGGCCTATCCTGACCGTAGCGTTCCGAGCTCAGCAGGAGGTCGCTTTAACATGGCGCCAAAATGTTTGGAGTGTTTGTTGACAGAAGGAGGACAGTGCGCTTGCCCTACATGGGGAAAGATGATAGGAGTTTGCTAAAAAAATTTCTTCCAATGTTTACATTGTGCACTTTATTGGCCATATTTATTTATTAGGGATGCACCGAAATGAAAATTCTTGGCTGAAACCTAAAACCGAAAATGAGGAAACCAAGGCCGAAAAGCGAAAAGCGAAACACCGAAATAAATTATTATGCCAATTATTAGTAGGCCTACCATTGAATTTATAGCGATGACTGTGTACTAACCTCACTAAAATCAAGGCATTGCAATTCAAAGAATAAATCAATTACAATTATTAAAAGTATAAAAATATTTATTTAGCACTGAAAAAACAACAACACCGTTTTCCGTTTTGCACTTTGCAGACGGTCCCTAAGCTCGCGGATGATAGCCGACAGCTCATAGAAGCTGTCTCATAGCGAGCCGTCGCTAAAGACGGCTCATTTGGATGAAAACAAGGTTGTAGCTGGTTCTCTAGATGACTACATTTAGCTAGAGGTGTCATTTGTTTCACTATATATTATATTGGCGCAGAGGCGCTTATCCAGACAAGGGTGTGCTGGCTGCGGTTTTTGTTTGCATCATCACAATTTCCTGTTTCGACCGTGTTGTTTCGGTGATAAGTGTTTCGGCCGAAAGCCGAAAATGCGCTTTTGGGCCATTTTCGGCCGAAAATTTTCGGTGGCCGAAATTTCGGTGCATCCCTATTATTTATCTATTGTCAATATCTTCAATCCATCTCTACGCTGCCACAGGCCTCCCCTAATAGGTAAACATAACTACTCTAGTTAGCCCATATTTAATATCTAATGCTGGTCTCCTAACTCATACTGACGCACTGTCTTGCCTTAACTTTTGCACCTTAACACACACTGGTTTACAATACATCTCTGTGCTGCTACCCATTTTTAGTTTTTAGTATTTAATGCTGGTCTACTGACTTAATATTGCACTGTCTTGCCTTACTTATTTGCACCTCAACAAATCATACCAGATCTCTCATGTACCACAGGGTTAGTCCCTGCTCTTATCATACTGCCTCAGCACATTAATGTGGACCTTGTTTGTCTGTTGTCTGTTACTTGGTATCTTTCTCTTAGTTTCTTAATCCTTATTGTCTAGTGTATAGTATCTTTATTCTTATTTGTTGATTGTATTCCAGAAACTTCCTTTCTGCAATCCTGCTTGTTGTATGTGTATGTTATGTATGATGTATCTGTCTCTAAGCTACTTGGACCCTGAATTTTCCCTAGGGATAAAGTTTATATCTTTCTATGAATAAACATGTTCCTAGAAGATTTTCCTTTCCTCCTGGCAAATTTATTCATGTCCTTCATGGTCATAATACTGTAGTCCAAAGGATAACAATGACATGAATATACAACATAATAACAATTATAATTATTGATTTTAATATTAATAAAATTAATATTATTGGATATAAGAGGAGCGGGCTGGTTACATTTATGTGGGTTGGGGGTGTGGTTTAAATGTACAATGACCCAGGCTGACCTAGAGTGACATGTCTGTCAACCAATCACAAATGAGTTTCCTGTTTAAAACGTAGGCTTTTCATCCAATGCTGGGGAGGAATTTTAGGAAGGGCAAAGAAAGGCCCAAGGTGGCAGCCAATAACAAATGATTTTCCGTTTTGTTTACATCCAATCCTGGGTGAGAAAATCTGTCTGGCTAGCGCGTTTTTGCTGCTATTCATATGCTAATCGGGGCCATTAACGCCTCCTGCGAGAGAATCCGAATCCGACGAAATGAGGCAGTCGAAAACGTGAAGTGATGCGACGTGGCAATTGTCGTTTGCTGGCGAAAATTGGTCTGGTTTGCAGTAATTTCCGGACGTGTAAGGGGACGGGAATCCCACTTTTCACCTTTCACTTTTCATTCAATTTTCTTGTACACACACCCAGTTTGCCACCGCGAGTCGAGATTAGAGTCTTCATGCTTTGTTCAATCATTGCTTCAGCATTTAATTATTTGGGCATACGCTGTGCGATTTAAACAGCTTCCACTCTAGTAATTGTTTAGTCACTTTCGCGTTCTGTATTCAGCATTTGAAGTCCATCTGTTTAGAACATATTACTGACAACCTTCGTAATGTTCAGTTTTAGGCCACCCTTTGTTCCGAAGCACTTCAGGATATAAACTTTTACTCAAGGACCGGAGACTTGTAGGATCCATCCAATAATCCTTCCAATGCTTTGTCCTTGTCACAAAGTTTCAAAGCCGACAGTCCATAGTCCATAAAAAGTTCAAAAAGTTTAATCCATCGGCCTCTCATCCACAGGAGTTTTTTGACTTAATGTTGCGGTCTCCGACGCAATTATTTTGTGCGGAGCCGCTATGACAGGAGCATTCAGTGATGTTCATGACACGCGGGTTACTTTCTTTCCTTAAACGTTTATTTGCTTTTAGATACTTTACATCTCTCTTTACCACGGTCAAAAAACTGTGTCCCCTTCCTACTCCTGACAACTGAATCCCCTAACACCTGCGTGATCACCTGGTCTACGTAAGGTGGTAGGAGGTGGGGCTACATAGCAACTAACGTGAATCTGTGCCCATTATTGCCCAAGCACCCAGTGACACTGATTGACTAGATCAGGATAATTCATTCTAATATCATAGGAAGCTTTTCTTAATTTATCATTATGACTATAATCATACTAACAAAGAAAGAACAAAAATGGCTCCAACAGAGACGATCAGAGTTAAATAGTACTACAACGCTCACTTAGGATTCGATTAGTCGAGCCAGGTTTTCCGCTTTAGGTTCAACGAGCGTTCACGTGAAAGGGGCGTTTATCGCGTCATTTTACTCACCTTTACAAAATGGATAGAGCAAGAGCAGTCTATTTCACTCAAGAGGAACAGATAGTCATAATTAACTCCTATGAGGAGTTCAAAAATCAGATAACAGCTAGGGGCAACACAACAAGAGGAGAAAATATACTTGATCTGGTCTATTCCAACACTGCTGAGGCATACAAGGCCATTCCTCAACCCCATCTTGGCCTTTCAGACCATAAATCTGTGCTGCTGGTTCCAGCTTACAAACCCAGGCTGATACTGGCCACAACCCAGTCACACATCAGGGTGTGGCCAGATGGAGCAGTGTCAGCACTGCAGGACTGTTTTAAATGCACTGACTGGGAGATTTTAAAACAGCAGCATCTCAGGGTGAGCATCACATTAACATCAACATTGATGAATATGCTGAAACGGTGATGTGCTACATTGCCAAGTGCACAGAGGATGTTACTGAGGAAGACCTTTACAGTATGTAATAACCGGAAACCCTGGATGACTGCTGAGGTATGTCAGCTGTTAAAGGCTCGGGATGCTGCATACAGTGGAGGAGACAAGGCCGCTCTCTGCTCAGCCAGATCAGCTCTCTCCAGAGGGATCAGAGCAGCGAAAAGACGCCATGCAGGGAAAATCCAGGAGAACCTCTGTAGCACAGGAAATACCAGGCAAATGTGGCAGGGGATTCAACAAATCACTCAGTACAAGACCAGGCAGAGGATTGAGGACAGTGATGTTTCTCTCCCAGATAGACTCAATGACTTTTTTGCCCGGTTTGAGGCACCAGGGGGGCCAATGAGAGGGGGGACTGGACTCTCCCCTCCATCCGGTCAGCCACCTGTGGTCATCAGCCCAGCCGACACCAGGAGAACCCTGGCCAAGACCAACCCTCGGAAAGCAGCCGGCCCGGACAATGTCCCGGGGAGGGTGCTCCAAGCCTGTGCTGATGAGCTGACAGATGTCCTAACTAGGGATGTCACAATACCAGAAATTTAGTAGTCGATACCAATACCAGTGAAATTCCACGATTCTCGATACCCAATTCGATACCACGGTCAAAAACAAAACAATAAATCCCATGTACTTTATTTATTAAAAACATTTAAATATTACAAAAAACAGTGGCACTGGCATGTAGCCTTCAAGTAATGAATAAAAATAAACCACTATTAACATTACAAAAAAAGAACAGTGGCATGTAGGGTTCAAGTAATAATAATAATAATAAAAAATAGGCGCTGAAAGGCAGTCATGCAGCTCACGTTTACACTTGCGTGCATGGCGGGGTTTAAAACATAACTTCCAACCTAGTAATATAACGCAGGTGCGCAAGGTAGCCACAGGAGACGCCAACATTGTTTTCAACCGCTCGGTACCGCGCCGTATTAATTACCAAGTTTTGAAAAGAAAAAGTATTTGAAGCGAATAAACAACGCTGTTTTTGATTTGTTTATTTTGTTTTGAACGTATAGTTTTGGATGCATGCATAGTCTTTGAGTTGGTTTGTTTACTTTGAAATTGCATACGCTCACAACACACACGCACACGCGCACACACATGCACACATTCACTGCCGCACCCACTACAACCTGCCGATCTTTAATCAAAACAACATCAAGCAAGTGATGCCGAACGCAGTCGTACCATGCGTGTTTAGAAGCGCAACATTGAAACGGGTCCCGTCTGAAACAGTCGCGCGGAGCAGCATTCCAAACGCAAAGTACTTCCAGACACGACTCTTGCTATTCTTTTTATCAATGAGTCGAGGCGGAGCCGTCGCACTCGCTGCAGCTGCAGTTACCGTCTTCCATGTTCCCGTGTAGGTGTATATGCTGCCCATGTGACGTCCGGAGGAATTGCATCCTCGGTACCTACGGTACTAAGAAAAACAAGTACCGTCACGTTTTTTGAATTTTGGTATCGACTTGGTACCGAAGTATCGGTTCTCGTGACATCCCTAGTCCTAACAGACATTTTCAAGATCTCTCTCTCTGTCAAGCCACAGTACCCAGATGCTTCAAAACATCCATCATCATTCCAGTTGCAAAAAAGTCTGTTGTGTCCTGTCTGAATGACTACCGTCCTGTCGCATTGACCCAATAGTGATGAAATGTTTTGAATGGTTAATCAAACCACACATCATATCCAGCCTACCTGCATCACTGGATCCACATCAGTATGCCTACCACTCAAACCGCTCCACAGAGGATGCAATATCCACCACCCTGCATACAGTACTCACCCATCTAGAACAGAGAGACACCTATGCTAGAATCCTGTATGTTGACTTCAGCTCTGCATTTAACACCATCATGGTGTTACCGCAGAGACAGAAACCTCTCCTCCCGGTCCTAAACCCCACCCTCTGTCACTGGATACTGGATTTCCTGTTGGAGCGACCACAGTCAGTTTGTGTTGGGAAAAACATCTCCAAATCCATCACACTGAGTACAGGATCCCCCCAGGAATGTGTGCTCAGTCCACTGCTGTACACGCTGCTGACCCATGACTGTGTGCCAAGGCACAAGAACAACATGTTCGTTAAGTTCGCAGACGACACTACAGACGTGGGTCTCATTCACAAAAATGAGGAATCCAGTTACAGAGGGGAGGTCAACCTGTTTGAGAACTGGTGCAGAGACAACAACCTGGTGCTCAATGCGGAAAAGACCAAGGAAATGATCGTGGACTTCCGTAGATTACAACCAAAGCACGCACCCCTCTGCATCAGCAATCGTGAAAAGGTGGAGAACATCAAGTTCCTGGGAGTACAGATCTCTGACAACCTTTCCTGGTCCAAAAACACCACTGGGCTAGTGAAGCGAGCCCAACAGAGACTGTACTTCCTGAGGAAACTCCAACAGGCCTCACTACCTCCTAGCATTCTCACCACATTATACAGGGGGGCAGTGGAGAGTGTGCTGACGTACGCCATCTCTACCTGGTTCTCCAGCTGCAGTGCGGTGGACAAAAAGGCCCTGCAGAGAGTGGTGAGATCAGCGGAAAAGGTCATTGGAGCCTCACTTCCCTCTGTCCAGGACATATTTCTGAGCCGCTGCAGGAATAGGGCCCAGAAAATAGTGAGAGACCCCTCTCACCCTCTGAACAGCTTCTTTCAGCTTCTACCCTCAAGAAGCGCTATCGCAGCATAAGATGCTCCACCACCAGGCTGCTGAACAGTTTCATAAATCATTTTTAATCTGTTGCACTTTATCTATTTTTAGAGCATTTTAAATGTCTTTATTTATTCAGTGCATATACATGTATGGTCTTTTAGCTATTTTAGCTATCCAGCTACATCTATTTTATTCTTCATTGGGATGTATGATTGAAATGAATGTGTCGGAATGTATGTATTGACTCCCCTGACCATCCCTGAGAAACGCCTTCTCGTTTTGTTGTTACTTGTTATCAACAAAACGACAATAAATTTGATTTGATTTCACATACTGGCTAGGGAGGCGTGCTGGCAAAAAATAGCAGATTGTGTAAATTTGTATAAGTGAAAGGATTCTGCATAGTCTATAAAATAACTAGGCCAAATGATGAATTGTTCGCCATTAATCCCAATAGAGTGATGATGATTTTGTAACCAACTGTATTGTTAAATATAATATAACACAATGCAGTGGTGCATCAATTCCAGGTTATAAGGAGACTGGCTTGTAAACTCTGATATAAGGAATAACACACAGACACAGTGAGGCACGTTTGACCTTTTATCTAACGATCAATCAGAATCAATCAAAGATTATTCACACAATACTAATAACACTGAACCTAAAACGCTGAACCCAAAAGAGGTCCACAAGAAAAATAACAAACTAAATAAAATGGGTACCCAGCAAGTCGGAGTGAACTCGATTCAATGAAAGGGGGGCGTTCCGTTCCTACCGCTACGATACGATCAACCGTTCTTGAGCAGGCTGGCAGGCTGCTTTAGCGTGGATCCGGGCTCTCCCAGAACGGGGGGGGTACAAACAAGTCAGGACTTTCCAGCCGTTCACTTCCAATGCGAAGGCTTTTTTTGTTCTAAGTATCGTCAAATCCTCCTCCGTATCTTCTATTTCTTCCGTGATATCCTTTTCTTCGTTTCTCTTCAAGTTTCTACGTTCACTCTTCAATTCTATGTTTGCTCTTCAAGTTTCCACGTTCACTCCTCAATTCTATCCGTTCGCTCCTTCTTCAAGTCTATTTTCTCCCGTCTCGATCTCTCTCTCTCTCTCTCTCACACGTTCAGCCGAGAACAACTTCTCCCGCTCTCGGTTCTGTCGCGCTGCGATGACGCTACCGCCTGTCGCATGTTTTGCCCGTTAGGGAGCGTCAACAAAACACGGTCTCTAGTGAACCGTTTCAGTTAGGGCCGTCGGGAATATATACTGGGAAATATATATATCACAGATACACACTATATTATATATATTATAATAATATATATACATCATATATACACACATACATAATATATATATATACATATATACATATATCAGATACCCTGAAATAGCATGGGCTACAATTTCAAAATGCATAAGCAACGTCCAACCTGCCTTGTTCTGTAATTTAGGGAATTCACTTTAAATATACCCTATATAATAAATGTATCACATATGTTTTGAACTGCTGTGAGGTAGCGGCGGTGGCGTAGTGGATTATTATAAGACCCGAACGCCAGAAACCGGGGTTCAAATCCACGGTTCCATCATGCCTTTTACCCCCATAGATGTGGTGCCAGCACGGCCTTGAGAACATGGGTTCAAGTTCCAAATAAGCACAAAAATATAATTTCATAACCTTAAGTGAATAAGTATTCCATATGACACATGATTTGGGACTTCTTAAGCTTCACACAGATGTGCATCACTTGGGAGATGAACCCCGCACAGAGAAATTCAAGACTGACGCGCTACCTCCACTCTACCACTCTCTGACGGAGACACACTGCGCAACAGTGAGTACTGTCTACATAAGGTCCAACGAGGACGATCACATAGCCAATACCCTCTGATGAGAACCTGTATCTCTCATAAAGAATAATCTCAGGCAACGCCAAGGGATCATATCTGTCCCAAAAGACCCTCTGTCTCCGGAGAGACCCCTGTACGATGTGGGCTCCGAGGTCCACGGGAAAACCCACAAATGGTGACGACATTGTAAAAAGAGGGGCTAGGAAGCTGCGCACGCCGATCTAACCCCATAGACTAAACTGAAAACCTGCTCCCGACCAGGTTTGGTTGACAGCATAAGTCACCATGGTGATACAGCGGCACTAAAAGAGATCGGCTTTCGTGTCCCAGCTAACCTAGGCTTTGAGCGCAACATACCTCGCTAACCCACTAATCGAGGTTTGTAGTATACCCCACAGGTCACTTGAAGAGATTTTAATCTCAATGACGTATTCTTCTGGTAAATAAATAAATAAAATAAACATTAGACTCTCACCCCCCTAATCTTGCCCTCACACCTTACCTAATATATAAAAAAAGTCCTGCCCCCGCTTGCCTGAAATGGTACAGCCTTCAAAGCTCTTGTCTTTTCGCATCGGAGGCAGAGCATCCTTTCTGAGCTCAGTTTTTCTATACTGAAACTCAACTGGACAAGAACGCTTAAGTGAGTCGTCGTCCTGCTGAGAATGCACAAGTAATTTAGTATTGCACACTATCCAACAGTTACAGTTCTTCATAGTTTAGGGAAGATTTTGATTTGGACAATATTGCACTTTAAGGTAGTTTTTGGGTGTGTGAAAAATAGTTGTGTGTGTGTTTGTCTTTGTGATGCTACTTCCTCTTATACCTTATTCATGTGCATTATTCTTTCATACATCTTTGGAGCCTGCAGTTGTTCTTAAGTTATTATATTGTAATGCTGCTGTTAAGAAAGTTTTATATATTACTTAAATATTATTTATTTATTACTTTACATATTACTGCAATGGTGATGGTGCTGCTGTTGCTCTTATTTTCTGTTATTTTGTAACTCTTATGTTTGTTTTATATATTACTTAATACATACATTTTCATGTTAATATGTATATTTCATGTCAATTAAAAAATAAATAGCAAAGGTTTGAGTGGGAACTC
>NC_140277.1:19331568-19391568 GCF_964030765.1 Micromesistius poutassou
CGGCACGGAACCGTCCCCAAACCGGCACTACTTTTTTTGAAAGTTACCCGTTCGCAGCTGTGTCTCAGAACACCACAACAGCCATTCAGTTTATGATGTTTATGATCTTTATTCATTAATTGCGCCGCGGCCGAACTGACGTGGATATTCTCTGATATTATGTAAGAATAAGCACCGCGGAAACGACAAGGGAAAAGGGCTGGTCGTCAAGTGCCATCATTTCTGTGATCAAGTTAGAGATCGCTTGAGCCCTTGGGTCATCTCTGTCAAACTTCTTTAATTTTGCAAACGCCTCGTCAATAGGTACAAGCCCCGCCGGTTCCTTTGCAGCTGGCTTTGGATTCGCAGCAGCTTTAGCTGCTTGCGCGTCCTCGTAGGCTTTTAACAAACCATCGTAGCGGTGGTGATGGATCAGATGACTTATTAGGTTAGATGTGTTATAGCTTGTTACCCTTTTCCCTCCTCGTGGAACTTCTGCATTGCATTTGTTACAAATAGCAAGCGAACTGTTTTCCTCCGAAACTGAAAAAGTCCCACACTACCGACGCCATGTTTGTTTACCAACATGCTGCTTCTGAAAGTTACGTGACCACGTCACAGCCAGGCATGAGAAAGGGAGCGTTGGATTTGTGAAAAACTCCCTCTTCCTAAACCATACGCTATCAGTCGTACCACAGTACTGGCAAAACGGGAGGAGCCTACAGAAATCCACCCACACCGCATTTTTTTAACCAAAAATATATTGTGTTATCGGAGCTATCAATAATTTTATCGGGTTTATCGGGATGACGTCATAATTGCTGATATAATTGTCGGACATCCCTAGGGGCAAATGTCATGGAGCAATCTGCCTGGGGAGCATCTTTGTGGTCATTCGCCAAGCAAAGACTCCACTCGATGAATGAGAGACGGCTCTTTAGTGTGTTCTCTGTTCAGTTTCCCCGCAGTCTCCACACCTGGGATTTGTAGACCTGACCAGGTTACTATATTTTTGGTGAATATTAAACTATTAATTGCATCCTGATTAACTATAATGCAATATATTTGGGTGATTTCTTTCCTGAAACTATTCCATGGTAAAGTCTATGCCACCAGTCGGTGGGTGTAATTTGTAGACGGTCACTAAAACAGATAACAGCCGGAGCGTAGATTTAAGCGCTGTTCTCGCACAGACATCGATAGCAACAACATGTCGTTGTGAATTTTGTCGATACAGTGTCCTAAACTGTCATCAAGTACGTACGGTTTGAACTGGCATCTTTGCGTTTTTTTCCCATCGCTTAAGCACAGCAAGTACAGCGCTCGCCTTCGGCGTTTGAGTAACGCATACGTATTACACAGTATGCCGAGTTGTAACTGAAGAAACACAAGTATGTTCCTCAGATAAATCATCCTTTCTATTTCACCTGCCATGCTTGTTTAGATGAGTATCTTGGTCTCGAGCGCAAGCTTGCGGCAGTGTCATGGCAACCGAACGTCATCGTTTCTAAAAGCCTCCGTCTACCCTGACCACACGACAACGCAAACCCAGAGTTTTCACATTTATCCACCTCAGCGCCCGTTTTTGAAAAGCAGTTTTCAGCGTCGGAATTTGCCGATCTAATGTGGACGGAAGTGCTAAACGGATAAATATTCACCACACTGTTACCAGCATAAACCTTGGATAACTACAATTGTAACTTGAATTGATGGGTAATAGAAGAGGTGTTTCTAAGAATTGGTTGCCTACTTTCCTAGGAAGTACGCAATTATATCTGAGTTATTACCAACCTAAAACAGTCACAACTACACGGTACTTAGTTGAGTTGATGGGTAATAGTGGAGGTTTTTATTAGTATTTCAGCTGTAGTTCCTCTGTATTTACCTTCTTATTACCAGTAGTAATTACCCAATAATATACTATGATTTACCAAATATTTACCTGGTTAATAATTAGGGGACTGTAAAAGGAAGGGTTCCCATGACGCTTGAGGTTTAAAGAAAATCTCTTTAAACCTCATTTCCTTTATTAACAGTAATAAATAAACAGTTTGCCATAACATCTGACCTGAATCCACATCTCGGTTCCTCTTAAAATGATTACCTAGGGTTAGGGTTAGTGGGGGGGGACAACCAGATCATTATCTTTAATCGTTATCATGTGTCACATATTATTTATTTTAGTGCCATTTTTGAGGTGGTTGTTCTGTCCGTCTGACTCTGTGGGTGTAAAATGCAAAGGACATACCAGTATTATGTGTAATTGTAGTCATACCTAGTGTTGTTTTTGGCGGCCTGTTTTACTTTTAGTTTTAGTCTAGTCTTTGTGTCAAGCTATCATTTTAGTTTTTATTCGTTTTTGTCACGTTCATACTCCTTTTAGTCGTGTCAAGTTTCAGTCGACTAAAAGTCTGAGCATTTTAGTCTTATTTTAGTCTGAATTGTCCATGACTATTTGTCTAGTTTTAGTCGACAAAAACTGATGACATTTTAGTCTAGTTTTAGTCAAAGATTGTATTTAGCCAAACCCATTTTACAATTCAAACAAGGTTATCTTATTATTATATTATTGTTCCCTTATAGACTCAAGAATACATCCATTCCAGACACAGAAGACGCTCTGATTTGAATTTCCAACATATTTATTTTACCAACCAAATATGCTAGAAGTACACACACATACATTTCAATAAAATAAATAAATAAAATAGCATCACATGACAGTGGCAGAAAAAAATGATTACATTCAAGTTTAACATAAATGGAAACAAGGTGCTTGAAAAAAGTGCAAATAAAATGTGTGTGTCTGACTTGTATCCTTGTAAACTGAAGTCAGATTTTGCATCATAAAAACTTTTAAGAGATAACACTAAAAATGTTTTGCGGGGGTTAACTCTGGAGCCCTATTATAGTCCTACCCTCATTTGCGACCTGCTCATCATCGGCTCTTCTCGTACTTGCACTCTTTGTGGCACAAGATGAGCAATGTAGTCCTCTGCCTTTCTGACAAGATTCTGTAATTCGTCGTCATTTTCCAGAAGGGTTTCAGCTACACAAGGGTCCACAAAGCATGCTGCTGCAGGAAGTGGTGAGAAGTTATCAGCTGTTATGTCAAGAAACACACTAAAGCGCCTATCCATGCTGGACAGCATCTTTAAGTTTAAGTTTAAGTTTATTTGTCCCCATGGGGCAATTTGTTTTCACAGGCTGCACAATGAGAGACAATACATCACAAGACAGACAATGGTATACACAACATACAACATCCACAGCACCAGTGACAACATACAGTACATGACGACACAGTGAAACAGCAGACAGACAGATTCAATATTGGGCAGACTGATCAGCGGGGCCTGCTGTTCAGGGCCGCTATAGCTGCAGGGATCAGGCTTTTTCCCAGGCGAGCCCTCCTGAATTTGAGGGTTCTGTATCTTCGTCCTGAGGGTAGTGGGGTGATGTATTTGTGCAGTGGGTGAGTGGTGTCTTGGACTATGGAGTTTGCTAGGCGGTTGATGGATTTTTCATTTAGTTCTGTGAGGTTGGGTGTGGGGAGACCAATGATTTTAGCAGCTGTGTTTGTGATGCGTGTGAGTTTGGCCCGATTTGTGACAGAAAGCATGGTGAAGAAGCATGTGGAGCAGTACAGAAGGATGGGTTGAATAATGCTTTGGTAGAGTAATAACAGGAGGTGAGGTGCAACGTATAGTCCTTTGAGTTTGCGGATGGCTGACAGTCTTTGTTGGCTTCTTTTTTGAATGTCCGTGGTGTGCTGATCAAAGGTGAGTTTGTTGTCCATAGTTATTCCCAGGTATTTGAATGTGTCCACTGTCTCGACTGTTTGGGTGTTTATGGTGGTGGGGTGCTGGGGTGAGGGGGGGCTGAACAGTAATTCCTTTGTTTTATTGACATTGATTTGGAGATGATTGTCTGCGCACCATTTGGTGAAATGGGTGACTGTGTTGTGATAGTCCAGAGTAGATTGGTTGTCTGAGAGAAGTGCAAGGATGGCTGTGTCGTCAGAGTATTTGAGATATGATGTGGTGGGTGAAATGCTAAGACAGTCATTGGTGTAAAGGGTGTACAGGAAAGGGCTCAACACACATCCCTGTGGGACCCCGGTGTTGATGGTGAGTACAGGGGATGTGGTTGAGCCCACCCTTACTGCTTGCAGTCTGTCGGTCAGGAAGTTGTGGGTGAGGTGGATCAGATGGGGGGGGATGTTGAAGTGGTGTAGCTTCCGGATCAGCAGGTGTTTCTGTAGGGAGTCGAAGGCGGAGCTGAAGTCCACGAAAAGGATCCTGGCGAAGTTGCCTGGGGAGTCCAGGTGCTGGAGGAGGAGGTGCAGCAGGCAGGCCACAGCGTCCTCTGTGCCTCTTTTTGCCTTGTAGGCAAATTGGAGGGAGTCCAGATGTGGGGTGACAAGTGGGAGAATGATGTTCAGCAGCAGTCTCTCCAGGCATTTCATGATGATGGATGTTAAGGCTATGGGGCGGTAGTGGTTAGGTTCTGTGGGTCTGGGTTTCTTTGGTACTGGGATTATGGTGGCGGTTTTCCATAGTATGGGTATTGTGGCAGTCCGGTAAGATTGGCAGAAAAGTGAGTGCAGTATTGGAGAGAGCTCCATGGCACAGGTCTTAAGCACCCTGGCTGAGATGCCATCAGGCCCTGGAGCTTTGCCGGGCTTGCAACGGCTCAGCTGGCGCCGTACCTCCTCCTCTGTGAAAGGGGCCGGTTCTTCAGGGTCTGGTGGTGGGAGGGCTCTCAGCAAGACCTGACACTCGGATGAGAAGTCCTGGTTGTCGTGATGGATGAAGAATGTGTTCAGCTCTTTGGTGAAGGTTTCTGGATCACTGACTGTGCATGTGGATTTGGGTTCACATCCTGTCAGGATTTTCACCTTCTGAAAAGCTTGCTTGGTGTTCATGTTGCTGAATTCTGTTTCCAGTTTGTTTTTATAGTCCAGTTTGGCTTTGAAAACCTCGTTCCTTATGTTCCTGTTTGTTGCCTTGAGGCTGGCCCAGTCCTTGTGCCTGAAGGATTTGTGTTTTTCCTTCAGGCTCTGTTTAATTTGAGGAGTAATCCAGGGTTTGGAATTGGGATATATCCTTATTGTTTTCGATGGGATTGTGGTGCGTATGCAGAATTTGATGTAGTCTGTGATGACAGAAACCCTGTCATCCAGATCCCCATCAAATGTGTCCCAGTCGGTGCAGGCCAGGGAGCCTTGTAGTTGGATGATGGCGTCCTCCGACCATTGGGGGGCGCTGTGGCACTGTGGTTTGTGACGTTTCAGCTCTTGTTTGTACAGCGGAAGTAAACAGATGACGTTGTGGTCAGCAAGTCCGAGCGGTGGATATGAACGGGCACGGAAGGCATCTGTGATATTCCCGTAGCATAAATCCAAGATGTTTCCCCTTCTCGTTGGAATATCCACATATTGTTGGAGTGAAGGTAACACACAGTCCAGTCTGCAGCCGTTGAAGTCCCCCAGAATAAACAGCGGAGCTAGCATGCTAGCATACTTGGCTAGCATGACATTAGCGTCCTCGGCTATTAGCTCCGCTGCTATGTTGATGTTAGCGCTGGGGGCAACATAGACGCAGCTGATCACAACAGTGGGGAATTCCCGGGGGAGATAGAAGGGACGGAGGGACAGGGTCACCAACTCCAGGTTAGGTGTGCACACTTTACGGTGCACTTTGATGTTGTTACACCACCTGTCGTTGATGTAGAGGCAGACCCCACCGCCTCGCGTTTTCCCCGAGTGCCTCGTCCTGTCGGACCTGATGATGGTGAAACTGATACAGACTCCTCCAGCCAGGTCTCGGAAAGAGCGATGATGCAGATGTCCCTGAAGGCCCTTTCAAATCGGCACCTTGCATGTAATAGATCCATCTTGTTGCGGAGTGACCGAACATTGGACATGATGATGGTTGGGAGGGGTGGTCTGAAGGGACGTCTCCTTACCCTGCTTCGGATACCTCCACGTTTCCCCCTTTTCCTCGGCTTGAGCTCCGACGGTAGAACCACGGCAGGCTTGATGTTGCTCCACAGCGAGGCCCGGTGTAGCAGGAGTTCATCTCGGCCGTAGGTGAGTAGCCGATTGCCGGTGTCGGGCTGGAGTGCGAAGCTATCGCAGATCAGCTTTGGATCACAGGATTGTGAGAAAAACGGTGATCACCTTGTAGCTTGTTGTCATGGCTGATCAGTCTGATTTAGCCCACATATAACATTTAAACTTTACACAAAGCACATTGAAACACAGAGAACAGAGAGTGCAGTCAGTGCTGTCGCAGCAGAGTGTGCGCCATCTTGCTACACTGGATCTTCTGAGCCAGTGTAGCTGCATCTTTGTAGGTTCTCCCATGTGCAAGCGAGAACTCTTGACAGGTGGTTTTTGAGATCCAGGAGTGCTGGCACAACAAGGGAAGGTGACTTGGTGTGCTCCGCAAATGGCAAAAGAAGGTCTTTTAGCATCTTGATCTTCTGCCACTCACTGGGCTGCAGGCTGTCCCAACCCATGGACTCAGCCACAGCTGTGAGGTGCTCCTTGACTTCAAGACAGCGCGACATCATAGCAAAGCAACTTGAGGGACAGTCTTTTATCAGAACCAGAGCACACTTCTGTAGTAGCTGCTCTGTGACGACTTCCTAAACTTGTTCACCGAGTGCCTCACTTTCTCCAAAAGCCTTCGGATTGGGGGTTCTTTCTTAACCATATTCACAACAAGCTGTATGGTGTGAACTACGCATGGGGTCCTCTCTATGGCTCCGTAGTCGTATCTACATGGAAATATATAAAATAAAAAAAGTACATATTTAACCATTTTATCTCTTACATTATTGAACCAAATGAAATATTTATAGTAGTTAACTTCCTATGAACTTATTTTTACGTATATGAAATTAGATCATGACCAGTTTCATAAATGCTGAATGAATTATTGTGGCGGGACTCAGTGTAAAACTCAATATAAACGGGAGGAAATAACTAAAGAGGGACCGACAATGCCACCTGGGGAATTGCACCCCAGGAAATAAAGAACAAAGAAAATTAAACTATCACATTACAGAAATTATAAGGACACAGGTTCGAAAAACTAAAGAGGCAGAGACAATAAATATATTAAATGTTTCTTTTATTACAATAATAATAACTAAATAAAGAAAACTGGAGCAAAACCAAACCAAACAGCAAAACAGAGGTTATGTAAAACCAGCAACCCAATTGTCAAATAATGAAACAGAAAAGGGGAAATGACACAAAAGCAAATTTAACCAAAGCAAACAAAACAAAATAACAAAACAGAACAACCAAAACAGAACAGAGCAGCAGCAGGGGATTCTAAAAACAAGAGACACAAATTAATAAAAGGGAAAATGGGAACTCAAAACTGTTAAAAAGCGGGGACCGTACTCACCACCCTGGGAGGCAACCAGCAGAGGCTGAGTTCAGCCATCTTAGACCTTTTATACTGCACCTGGGTGCAGGGGGAGGAGCTAAGGTGGGCTGCATTCACAACCCCTACTGAGGTTCACTACAATGTATTTCTACTCTATAGGTTCAAAAACTTCTGCAGGTCTGTGAAAGGCAACCCACGAGTGGCTGGATGATGCCGAAGAAAAGTTGTAGACCACAGCCAGGTTTCCCACTTTTCAGCGATTTATTATTGAAGTCTCCATAACAGCAACAGATTAAACAGTAAGGAGGGTCATAGTTCCAACCAGCAGCCCAGGTAGATGGTAAATGGCACATTATATACTAGTGGTGGCTCGTTCGCGAACAAATCAGTTTGAACGAACGACTCTTTAAAATGAACGAACCGCCCTGATTCGCCGCTCTCGTTCGTCGTCGTTCGTCTCATTAGTTCGCCGAGACTCGACTCCCAGCTCCACCCACTAGTCGCTGAGTCGCGCTGACTCGCGAGTCGCCGTTCGTTCACTGTCACGAGAGTCAGCCGGGCAACAACATCCGGATTCCGAACATGAAGCACTCCTCAGCTAAAAGGAACGTAGTTAATGTTGTGTTGATTGATGACCGTTTGCACCATTGCACGATCGTGATTCGTTTGAGAATGAGAACGAGGGAGGAGCTGAGTCTGAACAACTCGGCTGAGAACGTGCATTCGCGATTCGTTTGAACGAGAACGAGGGAGGAGCCGAGTCTGACCGACTCAGTGACTGAGAATCATGATTCACCGCTACCGGAAATGCAAACGAATGAATGAACGACTCTTCTTGGCGAACTGACCAACGTGCTATCGTGAAGAAAGTGCAAAGTGCCGTTATTCCTGTACCTTTAATTTATTGTGCAAAATAACATAATTACCCACATGTGCAAAATGTACAAGTAACGAAATGCGCTTTGTTACAAGGTCTAATACGGTTGTGATGACATCTCATCCTAAATTATAGCCTCTAATATCACATGATTACTAGGCATATAGCATATGTAAAATAACCAAGTGTGAAATCCTATCGAGGACTTTATCTATTTATTTTGCCCTTTCGCAATATGACATCATCGGAGTGTTTCTCAGCCCCCCCCATCTCTGAATGACTTCCAGCATGAATTATGAAAATCATAACATTTAAAACACTGGTAAGGGGCACAGGACATGGTAAAGGCTGCCCTGTTCTACACTATTGAATATATACGTATATATCATTTATACAACTTCTCTAAAGCACCCATTCTAGTGCATGATATGTAAATGTATGTCATTACCTTATAGCCTTTTGATTCACAGCAACACCTCTCTTCTGTCTCCCACAAATCCTGTTTTTAATGTCAGTGAACCCCAAATCCTGTTTTTAATGTCAGTGAACCCAAAATCCTGTTTTCCATGTGTCTTTGATCTTCAAAATAATAAAGTAACTCAGAAAAAAAGTTTGCCACCGAACGGTTTATGAACATCTATATCATCTATCTACATCTACACCTATTTTGCTTAGAACTCAAGCCCTTTGTTTTCATAAGGTCAAAGTTCCTTTTGGAGGCTGAACATCTGTTTCACTGACTCCATCTCCTGCATTCTAGTGAGTTCTTAAGTGTGTAGAACACAAAATGAAGCAGACAGAAAGTCTGTTCAACTTTTTCCCCACAAAATATATATATATAAATATTCTCACAGATCCATTGACATACAGAAGCTTTTTATTATTCCTGGCTCCATTTGCCTCATGATGCTCAGGTGTGTAACCATAGCAACGCCTGATGAAGGGCTGCCTGACTGCCAATCACAACAGGCATCTCATGGCATTGCCTGATGATTGGATGAGTAACTTCATTGAACTTGTAGCCTACAGAAAACCACCCCTGTCTCATTTTGTTGGGTTGTGATTGGATAGTAAATTCATATAAAACTATAACAGAATTGTTAACAAACCATGTAGAAACAAGAGGCAGATTAAAATAAATGTACATACGGCAGTGCTCGATGTGTCTAAGAGAGGGCTAAGATTCTCAGACCACATTTCAGCCTGAACATGGGTCATCGTGACGCTTTTACTCAATCATTTGTACTAGCTTAACAAAAGACCACTAAGTTGGCAGGTCATAAGCATGGTGATAACACCTCCCACTCCTCCCTACAGCTCTCAGATACACTGTTTTATCCCGCTCTCATCACCTATATCAGAATCCTTTTCCAGCTCTGAAAGCCCTCCAGACCTTTGCTCCTGCGGGGTTACTTTATACCTGCCACAGCAGAGCACATCTATTAGTCTACTCACTTGCTGAGGAGAAATGAACCAAGGTCACGGATCAGCACTTTGGGCCTTGGAGCAAAGCATCATGGGATAGCAACACTTTAGCTTGGCCCCGGTAAAGTGTCTCTGAAGTCAGTTGGGATTTCTCCGCCTTCAATGTCTTGCTCCAGTGAGTTTTGGTAATGTTCTGATGGCCTCTTTTCATCTCTCTCTCCAACGCAGGGGGAATCACTACCTTTCTCTCTCTCTCTCTCTATCTCTATCTCTCTCTCTCTCTCTCTCTCTCTCTCTCTCTCTCTCTCTCTCTCTAACACAGGGGGAATCACTGCCTCTCTCTCTCTCTAATGCAGGGGGAATCACAGTCTCTCTCTCTCTCTCTCTCTCTCTCTCTCTCTCTCTCTCTCTCTCTCTCTCTCTCTCTCTCTCTCTCTCTCTGACGCAGGGGGAATCACAGCCTCTCTCTCTTCTCTCTCTCTGATGCAGGGCGAATCACAGCCTCTCTCTCTCTCTCTCCCTGTGTGTCTCTCTCGCTCTCTAACCAGGGGGAGTCAAAGCTTAAAGAGCCAGGAGACCTTTGGCTACACAGGCAGATAGAGATCAAAAGAGTAAAACAAGGATCTGCACGCGGGGACAGAGAACAAATGAGAACACGTTCAATTGTTCTTTTTATTCCACATGAAGAAATGGGATTCCAATAATCCTGGCCATGATGCCATTGCAAAGACACAATGAGTAAAGTCCAATTTCCCTTTTTCTCTTTCTGCACACACACACACACACACACACACACACACACACACACACACACACACACACACACACACACACACACACACACACACACACACACAAAAGCAGACAGTCCATCCCCCAATTTGAACCATACACAATTTATTGTACATATTACAATATTTAAGGTATACGTATGCGTATCACGTTTAATGTGTGCCCTTGGCCTGCCATTGTCTATCACAATAGTTCACTATCTGTTAATTAACCCCCATGCTGGATACTATAGCACAGAGAAGAACTTCTCCATTACTGAGTCCCCTTGGAAATACTGACCTTTAAGGGAACAGATATATCATCTGCAGCTACAGAAGCACCCTGCTTCATTCCTGCCCCCTTTACCACTCCTTTTAATACAATTAAAAGTGCACATGATAGGTGAGGAGATACTATTCAAGTTTTGTGATTCAAGACCCACTACAATCTTAATCATGTCTTCATAGCATCAGAAATATACAGACAACCAAACACAATTGAACAGCCGGGAACTCATGGCTACATTGAGACATTTTGATATAACTAAAAAAACAGATGAGGCTTGGAGGTTAAACGCTGATGGAAACCATGGCCACTGGGGCTACTCTAAGAGCATTGGCATTTTAAACCTCACATTCACACTCTAATTGTTTTAACCTTGCAAGGTGACAAGCAGCTCTTTGGGCTCTGATTCTGGTATCTTGCTCAAGGACACTTAACCCAGAGGAGATGAGGAGGGACCCAGCAGGACCTGCAGTGTGGGTTAGGGTTAGTGCATTCCTTCTCCACAACCCAATGGCCTATTTGAGCTGACCCAAATTTTTTTTTTGTAACAAGGCAACACGAGGCGACTCTTTAAAAAAGCAGATATTGGGACTTGGAATCTCCGATCTTCCTTTGTCCTGTCTTGGTTTGGCTTCCTCAGGGCCACCTACGTCATGTATAATTGTACAACCATGCATGGGGATCCATAACGAGCCCCGAGGAGTCATCTGTACGGGGCTAATGAGTCCTGGTCCCTGCACCAGAGACCACGCTGAACCTAAAGCACAGTCAGACCGCCCTGGGACTGGCTAGTTCTTCACTTTAGTGCACTTAACAAAACCAAACAACTCAAATTTAATTGCACTGGAAAAGAATCAAATGTATGTTAATTTCCCCTCAGACTGGGACCAAGAGTGATACTTTATGTTCTCTCTCACAAATTGATCCTTTCGTCACTCTACTTCAAGGTTAGGCATTTTCACATTTTCTCCAGTTTTAAATTTTTAAGCCACAAAAAAACGTTTTTGTTTCGCGTTTTTTAAATATTTATTCTGTGTATTTTTTTGGGCCAGCCTCGCTCTCTATTGTTCATACTTTTTTGCAACTGTGAACTCAAGCCTCAGGAATACAGCAAATCTGTCTTATTATTGTTACTATTTTTTGACCTTGTCGTGTCCCAAATGCAGTGTAAAAAGCAATTGTTTTTATGATATAACACATGGACCTATTAAATACAGCTCCATTTGGGCATATTGGCACACAATTAATTGAATTATGATGATTAATGTGAGTATCATGGTTCTTTGCTTCCTCACTACGTGTATCATCAAGTTTACACATTTGTATATTTTTTCCTACAGAGGGGGCAGTAGTGCATTCGCCTGTAGTGAATTCACATGAACTTTTTTTCTGTTCAGTTCAGCAACATTCATTAAGACCTGACCTGTAGAACCCAAGCCTAATGTTAAACCTGTTAAACCACCAAGATGTTAAACCAAAAGATACAACTGCACAAAACATTTGTAATATCTCAATATTTACAAAAAAAATGTGCACAATCATTGTTCTAATTTATAGTGAGGTCCCTGCTGATTCCCAACCCTCAGTGCAACAGGCTTGGATGATGGTATCAGTGTAAATAACCTTTGAGCCTCTGGATCTACATTCCACTGGGTGAATGGTGCTGCTTCAGAACATCTGGATGGTTAGCCACAAACAGGAGGCCTATTTCAATGTCCCCGTGCGTTCAGAAACGCCGGGCCTCATGCAGAAAGAGGAGAACCACTTTGCTCTAAAGTTCTTTGTATACAAGGTAGGTCCTTATATTGTTAGTATCCATTGTTTTCTTATTTTTGCTCTTCTCTCGCGTAACTGAAGAAAATAAATGTTAAGAGTGGTCGAGAGCACTCTTACCATGATTCGAATAGAGATATGGTTCCCCACTCCACAAATTGGTTGTCCAATGCAAGGAAACATACATGTTAAATTTAAGGAATATATACACATGAATATTGCATAATCAAATTTAGATTATTATATGTTTTGGATTCATTTTAATGATTGGATTATGAAATTTGTGGGCTTAAGAAACGCTATCGGTTGATTGATCCCAATTATGAGGGTAAAAACCCTCGAAGGATATGGAGTGCGTTCTTTAAGGGTTTCTGCTCTTTGAAACGTTCATTATGGAGCACGTGTTTTTTCAATTATATTTTTATGTCAAACCTTTTTCTTAAAATTGTAGTTACTATGCATCCCTCTGCTGACGATTTGCTACAGCATCACAAATGTATTGCTGGGTTTTTGATATTCCTGTAACACCAATACGGACGCTCCTGAGCAGGTTTACTTGGTTAGTTGACAGGAAGTTGATTTAAATACTGCTGAACCTCTTCGTCTTCCACACTTTATTTGCTGGCGTGGTGGGTGGGATTCCTCTGCAGCACACCTGGGTAAGAGCAGATGTAGATGGTGAAGAATCATTTGTGCGTACGGAGCTGACTTCTTCTTGACTTTTCTTGACAGTAAATGAGAGATTCAAGAGAGGGTTGCTGCATGAGGCCCATTGTAATGATGGCCCAGATAATCAGCTTTTGGCATTGTGCTAGGCTTCGTTATTCCACTCATCATACCCTTCTCCTATATAACTATCACAATAAGGGAGATATCACTGAGTTTAACCATTTTTGTGTATTTTAATGTGGATTCCCATTAATGCCTGCCATTTTTCTTCAAGTTTGTGTTGTTGTTGCCAAGTGTGAATGAGCACAGTGGACACACACATAAACACAAACGCACACACAGATCAGTAAGTGACATTTTTTAAAGGTCTGTGGTGAACGCGACTCATCACTGGGGGAATGTGGTGCCGTTCTTAAAGAAGGAACTACTGCAACTAGTCAGTCAGCTTCTTCTCTTTGGCCAACCATTAACCAACTGGATTTCATAAAATGTTGTTTTTGTGTTAGTGGTTCATAAGATTTAATACAATAATCACATCATTTTTGTAGATATAGTAGTTAGTTATAAACTTATTTGGAGATGAGTTGCCATAGAGTTCCATGAATTGCCTTGCAGAAAAACCTACATTATATATTCTGTAGAAACTACAGAATACTCTTTAGTATTATGCAATAATACCAAAAATAATACATGAATTTGTTTTTAAGTGACTTAATTGAATGCATTACAAGTCAGAACAAATGCTGCTCTCCAGAAAGGATGGGACACATCACACAACCAAAAACATTTACCAGAATGTGTTTTGGAAACACGTTATAAAATTTGCAATCTGCATCTTACGTGTTTCACTTTATTACGGAACTAAAATTCTGAAGAAAATGGTAATGAATGAGTAGCTGTGTTTGTTGATCTGAGAATAAGCTATATTCTTAATAGACTCGATTTCACTTTACAAACTTACAAAGATATTTATCCACCCTTCAGAGCATCTATCAACGTAAAAGTGATTAGATCCACGTCTATGCACCGACAGTCTCAAGGATTTTGAGGTAATCTCTTGGAGTGGAATACTCCTCACTAAACACTTGTTTAGGTTCTGTGTTGGCTTTTTATTTTTTGGAAAAAAAATGATATTTTGCCAACATGTAAACCCCATAATAATCCCATCAATCTCCAATCATTCCGGATGTTCCCCCACGCGGCATGACAAGGACATTAGCAGCGGCCTTCATCATCATCCTCACCGTCCTCTGTGTCCCGCTCCCTGGCTGGAGGTGACGCTGTGTGTGTGTGTGTGTGTGTGTGTGTACTGCATGCTGTATGGTGCAGTGCTGCTGATGAATGGAGGGGCCAGGCAGCCTGCCAGCCGCCCACCAGAGCCACATAATCACACACTCCTCGCCCGGTTTAATATCAAAATGGAATCGGAATTTGAATTTCCTCATCCGGAAAAACAAACAGAGATGATGAATGGAAGAGAATTACCATTAGAGGCTACGGCGTAAGACTGTATTGAATAATTTACAGCATGTAAACCCTAACTGATATTACGTAAGGAGGCCACATTATCTTTAGCAATGGGAGCGGTAATGCATTTCTAAATGTGTTGCCCAAAGTCTTGTTATTTGCAGAAATTAATTCGGGAGGCTATCTATCACATTAATATAATTGGAAGCACGGACACAGTATTTGTTAGCTTTGAACGGTACAATAGGAACTCATTGTATGTCAATGAACAGGAGCCTGTCCCAGGTCTCTTACAAAGGGGATCCTTCTCAACGCTCATGCAGTCAAGGTGGATTTTCTCAATGGTCAAAACTGTGTACTTCCTCGGATCAATGAGGCATAAGGTTTGAATATATGAAAAATGTGTATTATAAATTTAGTTTGAAAATAAATCCATCGCTTTCATACATAATCAATATGTTAAGTTAAAAGATGTTTCATGATAATAAATAAACACTTTGCAAATTGGAAAAATGTAGACACTAAAATGCAAAAAGCCACCACACAACAGACGTTGATAATGAAATACTGAATATTAGTATATACTCATACACAGTGAAAAACAAATAGGTGAGTAAACTATGATTCTGTAATTAAGGTAAGGCTGACAACAGTAAAGAAAATTATTTTCGGAATATTTGTCGAATATTTATTTGTTGAATGTACAACCAGTCATACAAAATGTGAAATAAAAAGGTGCATAGAGTGCAATTAAGCAATGTTTGTGTATGGGGAGCATGACTCTCAAAGATTAAGCTTAAAGACTATAGTTCACATCGCTTAGATATTTAAATGTGAGTGAGAGTAAAATAAGCTGAACATTCTGACGTAGCATATGTCCATATAGTATAAATCTGTAGGAGCCACATTTTATCAATGGTGAGCAGTGCCTGGCATCTGCTCACTGGTCCTCCTCTCTGGTCCTCCTCTGGTCCTCCTCTGGTCCTCCTCTCTGTCTCTCCTCTGTACCTCCTCTCTCTGTTCCTCCTCTCTCTCTCCTCTGTTCCTCACTTCTGTCTCTCCTCTGTCCCTCTCTCTCTGCCTCTCTGTTCCTCCTCTCTCTGTCTCTCCTCTGTTCCTCTCTCTCTCTCTCTCTCTCTCTCTCTCTCTCTCTCTCTGAGAGAGAGAGAGTGATTCTAACTTACCTTGTTTTGTTGTTGCGCTCACTTTGAGGTCAAAATCTGTTGACATACCTGTGATTTTCGAAATTGCAAAGGGTTTTGTGTAGAAGCAAAAAAGTACCATAATGTTTTGAAAATCTTAAAGCCATTGAATTCATATCATTGAAATATTATACTTAAGATGAGGACAAGGAAAAGGTGCAGTGTGTAAGATTTAGTGGTATCTAGTGGTGAGGTCCCCCCCCCCTCACCTTCCCCCACCCTTCACTTTTTGTAGGATAAGCTGGCCAGTACGGCCTGTACTGGCGTTTTCCCACTACACTATACTGAGAAAAAACACTCACACTTTTATTGTGAATGTAGTTTTATATTTGAGTTTTTCATAAAAGCGCATTGATTGATTTAGGACAGACGGCCACACACACAATGATATCCGTGAGGTAGAATTCAGTTTGCTGTTTTATTTTCCTCCTTTTTGCTTCCAAGTCCCAATAGCCCAAATGAGTCCTGTTGACACTCTGGACAATCTTTCACACATATTTCCCATATTTCCCACACATTGTTGTTGATATTAGGAAAAACCTGCGTTGAATATCGATATCAGGGATCTAATAGTGTGAAATATTGTCCAATGTCCAGTCTTTACCAAGAATAATCAGAACTAAATCTGTCCTATTTCAATGAGATGTTTTATTTTCCAAGAGAATATAATCCAAACATCAAAAGAACGCACAGATATATTTTTTTGTCTATTTTTATCGTCTATATTCCTACAATTTCAGAGACAACTTCCGGCTCAGAAATGAACCGGGGCAGACGTCAGCGCAGCCCGCTCTGAGGGGGGGGGGGGGGGAGGCTCGCTTTGGCCCGCCCTCGGAGGAGGTCCATCGCGGGCGTGGTATGTCACCATACGGCACGGCACACTTAAACTCGTGGGAACGGAAATCAGTGTGGCACGGTGGGGTTTGATCCGGTCTAAAGTGCAAATGGTAAAACGCCATAATAAGGGGCCAGCAGGTACTTCCAAAGGGATGTTGATGTCCATGACAACGTTTAATAGCTAAGTATCAAGTGATGCCCTTGATAGATTCACAATTGGTTTTTATTTATTTTGTCTGCAAAACTCTAGATCAAAGCTCATATGGAAAATAGCGACTATGATTGTTCATTATTCTGCATTGAAAAACGCATCCTCTGTGGTGCCGTTTGTCTGTCTACTGTAGAAACATGAGAGAAACATGACAGGCTCCATGGCGGAGAGGACCTGGTCCCCCTGTCCATATAAAGGGCTAAGGTAGCAAAAACAAATGGAATGGAATTATACACTGATGCTTATGAATATAGTATTTCATTCCTTCAAAGTCTGTTCTACTAGATGCAACTCAATTCTACATACAATTCCTTTAATACAAGTGTGTGAACCCATGTGTACAGTAGGCTATTACTGTTACACTTCTAAACAATGACAAAATGGCTTCTCCTTTTGTTCAATTTAGGAGCGCAGATAGTTTCTGTAGGTCACACTTTAGAGATGTAGGAGATCAGATGGTCCTCGTAGGTCACACTTTAGTGGATGTAGGAGATCAGATGGTCCTCGTAGGTCAAGCTTTAGAGATGTAGGAGACCAGATTGTCCTTGTTACACTTTAGTGGATGTAGGAGATCAGATGGTCCTTGTAGGTCACACTTTAGAGGATGTAGGAGATCAGATAGTTGTCGTTACACTTTAGAGATGTAGGAGATCAGATGTTCCTCATAGGTCAAGTTTTAGAGATAGTGCAGATTGGAGGAGCGCAGATTGGGTTCCACGAACTTTGTCTTTGAACCCCTGCATGTACGTCTGTATGTCCATTTGTAATTGACCTGGGATTGTACAGAATAGTTGTTCCTCCGGTATGACTCTCCTAGTGAACAACTTCCTGGGTCCCTCAGGAACAAGAGGAAGGTAAAATCTGGCACGCCGTGGGATTTAAGAGACACCAGGGCAGCTTAAGATCACCCAGATATGAATCCAGAGGTAGATGTTATAATTAGCACACAATGACAACTGAAGGTAGTATGTTTTAATTAGGCAGCCATTAAGTGAGAGTTTATTACACAATATAATTAGCTTATTTCTAAAGATGGAGGATGCTATATGTTTTAATTAGCATGCTTGGAGAAGACTCAGGGTATATGTTTTAATTAGGGCAGTGCTGGCTGCTCTTCGGGCCCAGAGAGTGTAAAGATGAGACGGAGTGTTAATCAAACCTGGAGAAATCAGACTAATTGTTTTCCTACAGGAGTGCTCTAGTGGTTTGACAGAAATAATCCCATCACCTACAATTTGTGATTGATTCATTCAGACTATTATGGATGACCTACTTCCGTTTGTGTTTACTTTGGCATTGTGATGTTTGTTGTCAAGTCTTGATAGCTAACAAATGTATTTTATTTTGCGGCCCAAATCTAAAATACATTCATTTTGAGGAAGCTGCATCTTCTGTCATTAACACAATAATGATATAATTGTATCACTTGATGGACTTGATGGGAGTATAACAAAGTATACAACAACAAAAAAAACTGCAAAAATATCATGTGTGAAAATTTGTGCTCAATGACCGTGTCTGTGATAAAAGTGTTATAATGACATGCCTTCCAACTGTAATGCAAAGGCAGTTTAGAAGTGAATTGAAAATTATGTCAAGGCATATGTGCTGCCATACACTAGCAAGTGTCATCTTCAAAATTGTCTTGTTAAAGCTCAGAGATAGTGTCATTCAGCTCATACCTTGCTGGGATTTAACCATTAAAATGTCCTTGAAATGGTCTAACATGGAGTATAAAGCTGAAATTAAAACACAATCACCCATCCTGCGGTAACAACCCTCTCTTCAATTGTGTGTATCGTTCAGTCAAAACCGGCTTACATAAAAAAATAATTGCTCTAATGTAATAATGTGATCTTTAATTTTGTTAAATGTTTTAACACAAATATTGTTATCTAATTAAAAAACGAAAAAAATAATTTAAAAAAATAATAATTTCAATATAAGTTATTTAATCTTTCAAAAGGCCTGGGCATGTGCGGCTTCACAGCTTCTGTGGAGCGCTGGCCACTGGGATACTGCAGTCATAAAGCAGGAATACTAGAGGTCCTATAAAGACCAAAGCAGTGGAGCTAGAGGTGGACCACAAACACTAGAGGTCCTATAAAGACCAAAGCAGTGGAGCTAGAGGTGGACCACAAACACTAGAGGTCCTATAAAGACCAAAGCAGTGGAGCTAGAGGTGGACCACAAACACTAGAGGTCCTATAACCACCAAGTTATTTCAGCCACATCCCAGCTTGACAAAACGCCAATCCCTCCTCTGTAAAATAATGATAATGTATAATCCTTATTCCCAATTATTATTGAATAAATCTGTAAGCAAGGCTGGATGCCCTTAAAACAACCAAATGAACTGAATGCTATTCATGCTCTTCACACAATACCTTCACATACCAGAGCTGATACACACATATCCACTACACACCTTCAAATACCAGAGCTGATACACATTATCCACTACACACCTTCACATACCAGAGCTGATACACATTATCCACTACACACCTTCACATACCAGAGCTGATACACACATATCCAGTGATAATATTTTCCGTTAATAACGATTAGGAATGAGAACCTATCACAGCCGTTTCTAACGCTGTGCTTTAATGGAGACAGCAGTGTGCGTTGAGGTTGGTCACTGAGTGCACATCAGCAACATGCAGAAGGAATGATGTGATTATTGATGTAAATTATACCTTAATAATTAATATAACCTCTATAATAATAATAATACAAATATTGATTTATGAATCACTTTTCAAAGTTTCAAAGTGCTTCACAAGCTTATATACAGAAATAATATAATATGACAGCACAAACAAACAAAGCTGAAATATAACAAACATATGAACTGCACAACCCCATCACGTACCTATAGGCAAGAGAGAGTGTAACCAATATGGGCATGCCTTTTGAAAAAAAACATGTTTCAGAAGACACTCACAGACGGACTTCCCCTGGGAGCTCGTTCTGTGCAGCAGTGCAGTGTTACTGCTGTGCCAGTAGGGCTGTGGGAAGCTGTGCTCCCCGAGCTCGGTGGAGTCTACCAGTTCAAGGTCCTGCTGTAGCTTCATTGAAGTCGTCTAACAAGGCGTCCATTGTTCCCGTATGGACCATCTACGTGTGAGTTGAAGTGTGTGATACCTGTTGCCTGAGCAACAGATGGTGATGCTGATGGAGTCACCCAGCAGTCTAAGGTCAGGGCCATCGGGGCGGCCCCTGTCTTAATGGGGAGGAGGCCGCGATGGTACGCCCCCCCCGTTCAGAAACATGCTGCTATGTAGGGGCCTGGGGGGAGGGGGGGGGGGGGACACCAGCGGGGCAGCGGCGTCACCTGGGGGGGCTTGTTTGTTGCAGGGCTCTCTAGGCTATGGCTTCCCTCCACTCACGGGACAGGGGGCTGTCCCACGTCGGAGGAGGCCTTCAGCCGGCCGGGCGCCTGACAAGACATCCTCCTACCTTTGTCCCCACGGTAGAAGAGCCACGAGTACACCTGCCAATCAGCCGTTGAGGCTTTGGATGAGTTGTGAGTCAGAGCAGCATGCTGGTTCAACAGAGCCAGTCGACCAGTTGTCTGATCTGGCTATTGAGTGATCAGACGTGTGTGTGTGTGTGTGTGTGTGTGTGTGTCACTGGCAGCTTGTTGGCGGCCGTCCATCCTGTGTGTGTGTGTGTGTGGGGGTAAACGAGCCTCGGTGCCCACCGACACCGCGGGAGCCTCGCTGAGCCTGAGGTGGCGTTAACCGACCGGCTCACGACAAGAAGATAAAAGCAGGATATAGAGCATACCCTAAACAACGGGTAAATGAAACCACACTGTTCCAAGATTGGAACGGGATGGCGAGCGGTATAGCTCAAGGCGTTAAATTTACTTTGATCATTAATGTTGCTTTTTTTTTTTTTTTTTCCACCGTCACTGTGAGCTCTGCTGCTTGTGTTCACACGAAGCACAAAGAACCTTGTTCTTTCATTAGCGAAAGCACATAAAAACAATGACAAACGACAGTACTTGTTGTTGTGGAGCGGTCGGCCGTTCTCAGCAGTGGCCTGTGGTTCTGCTCGGGCGTAATAGCGGGGGATAATAGCCTCTCAATTATTCATATCTCCTCCCCGGATCTGTGGAAAGAAGTGTGACGCAGGCACTATATGTCTTGATCCAATTAGGCCAGGAAGAGAGGATTGGACAGAATCAGAGGGGAGGAGACATTATATATATATATATATATATATATATATATATATATATAGAGGGAGAGAGCGATAATGACATGATCATCAGGATTTACTGAGGGGTGGATAGGGATACAGATTGCTTGAGAGATGGGAAGAGAGAAATAATGACACGATAGAGTGAGGGCACTTGGGCAGTGTGTGTGTGTGTGTGTGTGTGTTTGTTTGTGTACATATACTCTCTTTCTCAAGAGTAAAAGCCTCTTGTGAATATTAGAAAACCCTTCAGAGTAAAGTGTTTTCTTTTGTTTCTTTTGTAGAATTCTTCCTGCTGTCGGGCTCACTTTGTAAGACTTGGCCCGAGTATGAAGACTGAATACAAGAGTAAGAGTGAACTTTTAAAAGTGAGATGCAAGTTATGTTCAATCATCCCCTAAGTGTATTGTATGATACATTTAAGTTAGTGTGTTGAGCATTGAAAATATATATGCATACATGCATGTGTACGCACATGCACACGCACGCACACGCACACACACACTGTTCTATATATACATATGGTTTGTATATATAATGTAACAGCCCTAAGCTGACACGTGCTTGCTGCCCTTTCTAAAATAATATCATTCCAACTGTTGGACACTATAGCACCTGGAGAAACCACGAGGAGATGACAGGTGGCTGCAAAAGAGATTTAGAGATTCGTTCATAAAATATGAGCCTCGGACTTCACTCCTCGGGCAGGATGAGTGGGATCAGTTAAATAGTGAGACACCCAGCCTGGTCCTACAGGGCTTATGGGAAGGGTTGAAGTCAACTTCTACTATTGTATTCTAATCTACCTCATCCCACTCTACTCTCCACTATCTACTCTATATTTTTCTGTAATAGTTTCTCCACAATATTCTTCAGTTCTATCTTCTTCTGTACTATATTCTACTCTATTGTAATATACTTTCTTCTATATACTACTCAACCAAATCCTACTCTACTATATTCTTCTCTAAAGTATACTCCTCTGCTACTCTTTTAATTATTATCAACTATATTCTACTCTAGTTTTTTTATCTCTATATTCTACTCTTCTGCATTCTACTAAACCATATTTCTTTCCACCCTGTTCTAATGAACCAAATCCTCTTCTGTAGTCGACTCTGCTATATTCTAACTTTCCTCTCCTCTACTCTTCTCTACTATATTCTACTCTACTATCTTCTTGTCTACTATATTATACTATACTATACTAAACTGAACTATATTTTACTCTGCTATATTATTTTGTAGTATATTATTCTCTATTACTATATTGTGCTCTATGGTAGAATACTCGACTCTTCTAGATTCTACTCTACCATATTCTTCCCCACTATATTCTACTCTTCTACCATATCTCCTGGCCTGCTGATGAATGAAGCCAGCAGTCAGGTGGTTTGAATTGATGTGTCCTCATCCTCCTCTTTCTGCTTCCTTCCTTCCTCCTCATCTCCAAAGTTCAATTACCCTCACCCAGCTCCATTTATCAGGGAGGGAGTGCCAGCCAGCCGGGGGGGCCAAATTAAATCTTGCCGATTTCAATTAGACAGCAGCGCTAGCCACCCAACGGGAGGCTGTGGCTGACAGGGGCGGAGATGGGTGTGTGTTGACAGGATGGGTGTGTGTTGACAGGATGGGTGTGTGTTGATGGGGATGGGTGTGACAGGGATGGGTGTGTGTTGACGGGGATGGGTGTGTGTTGACGGGATGGGTGTGTGTTGACGGGATGGGTGTGTGTTGACGGGATGGGTGTGTGTTGATGGGGATGGGTGTGACAGGGATGGGTGTGTGTTGACGGGGATGGGTGTGTGTTGACAGGATGGGTGTGTGTTGATGGGGATGGGTGTGACAGGGATGGGTGTGTGTTGATGGGGATGGGTGTGACAGGGATGGGTGTGTGTTGACGGGGATGGGTGTGTGTTGACGGGGATGGGTGTGACAGGGATGGGTGTGTGTTGACGGGGATGGGTGTGACAGGGATGGGTGTGTGTTGACGGGGATGGGTGTGTGTTGATGGGGATGGGTGTGACAGGGATGGGTGTGTGTTGACGGGGATGGGTGTGTGTTGACGGGATGGGTGTGTGTTGATGGGGATGGGTGTGACAGGGATGGGTGTGTGTTGACGGGGATGGGTGTGTGTTGACGGGATGGGTGTGACGGGAACACGTACATGCTCAAACAAGAGTACATGTGGAGTGATACAGTGCCAGCCATAAATCAATTGCTGACTTGTCAAATAATTCAACTGTATTTTGTATAATTGAATTGAATATGAACTGTATTCCGTTCAAAACAGGCATCTGCAATCTTCCAGATAGAATGCTGCATAACAATTGTTTAGATAAATTGTTTGTACACTGTACAACGAGATTAGACAAGAGAACAACAAGAAATGAAGCACTACACATTTATAGAAGATACGAACATGAACATGTTGTTTTCAGTAGTATATTGTGTATATTAAGTGGATGAAAGGGTCAATCAAAGGATTTCAGAATTCTCCTTCCTTTTCTGAGGAGAGCTTCACTGTGTGCCACCCCCTCCTACCCCTCCTACGCACACTAATTGTATGTTGTTCGTCTAGGCACTTAATTTACACAGTTATTGTGTGTCGGGAGTCCTGGCACTCAACAAAAAAAAAATACTTAGTTGTGTAGGGTCTTATCCAAGCTATCTTTGTTGTATACGGGGAATGGGTTAAACTAGCGATTGTTAGTGCTTTGCACTTGGTTCTATGAACATCCTTACTGTACCGACGGCGATATATTGTTGTTTCTCCTACTTCTGACAAAAGTACTTATTGTCAGTCACTTTGGATAAAAGCGTTTGCTAAATGTAAATGTAAGAAACTAACTGAGAGTGCTTTGAAAAATAATAACCCTTGCAATGAAATCCGTTTTTTTTAATGTTTTTTTTTATGTTTAACAGTTAAACCTATGTTATAACTTAACCACTGAATTTAAAAAAGCTCTAAAAAAAATACTATCAATTATACAGATATGTTCTCAACTTTTCTGATGGGAAAAAGTTGAGAAAATGAATCTTTACCTCTCTATTGGATTTAGATATCTTTTTTATTTCTCTTGCTGCTCAGAAAAGGGCACTCGCTGTATCTTCATGCAGTTCAGGTGATGCCATGTTCATTTCATGTTGTAGGCTGTCATCATCTAGATCAGGGATTCCCTGTGTGGTACGCACACCCCCAGGGGTACGCGAGCTGCTACCAGGGGGTGGGCGAGATGAAAAATGTAATGGCGGTCTGGTGTAATATTACCTCGTTTTTATTTATTTCATCTGTTTCAGAGCCTATTCTCTTTAATGTTGTGGATCGTTTGTAACTTCATTGCAATTTAATTCAATACTGTCGTTCTAATTTCCATAACCGTTGTGTTATGATTAGGGTTGTGCCGATGCGTGATGGCTGACCGACATCACGATGGAGAGCCACCATCGTGACTACTGCTGATACCTCTGACACTGTTTATTTAGTCTAGCCAGCTTTCCTGAAAAACTCATGAATCAGACCATTGTATGGTCATCATATTAACTAACTGCTTGAACTGCAGGGGGGAGACGAGCCTGTGCTAAGGTAGGCCTGAAGGTTACTGTGATCTACACAGGTTAACCAGGCACATCCCTTCAAATATAAAATATCTCCCAACTGAGACTCTTCAAACTAATAAGTGACCCAAAGTGTAAAATAAGATCACTATAGTCAAGGAAATTCCACCAGTTCTGCAATGCAGAATCACAAATATTTGTGTGTATTTAAACAGATCCACCTGTTTAGTTGAGCATAAGGCTCAATATACACTGCTAAGCCATTAGTGACTACACCTTTACATAAATTCTGACTCAAACATGGGGAAGGCCTGTACAGACAAGGACCTATTTCAGTGAATCGAAGGGTGAGTCAAACTCGCTAAGCCGTGTTCTGGCCAGTGGCGGACAGCTGTTGTACGGCCTCTTTGTGATCACTGATTGTTCTTTTTGGCCCGGCTTCAGAGTCTTTCAATCAAGCAGTATTTACAAAAATGTGTACTGAAATTTTCCATGCAGACACATAGGGTGACCCAAGATTAGCTTCACAAATGGAAATGAAGGCCTCTAGGGTTAGGGTTAGGGCATGTCCGACATCGTTCTCAATGCCTGTATCTACTAAATCTCTAAGCTTTGTTATAATGCTTGAGAACGCTTTCTCTCTCACAAGTCTTGAATAAATGTTCTCTGCGTAGCAAAACCAAAAGCATGGGATCAACAGAAAACGATTGTGCGGCTGGCCCTCACCAAGACGCTCTGGTCTCTTTGATGGAAACCTTCTGCCTAAAGCGCTCCTTTCCAGGAGCCGCGGTTCCCAGATAAATCGAGGTGCTCTCGATGTAGAAAAAATGCTGCTCTTCAAATATTTCCCTTGTTTTGCTTCCTTTGCTGTATACGTTGAGGAAATCCTCTCAAGAGAGATTATGAATGATACTCTCGACCTCAGTTTGTTGAATGTTTAGCTCAGAAAGCTTGCCTTTCAACACTTCCAGTAGGACTAACATATGAAAACTATGAACATGTTGGTAGTTCTAGTGTGAATATGAACTATGAACACTAGAACATGTTCTTGTGTGACACCAAACCACCATTATTATTATTATAAAAAATATGAAATTATTATAAAATTCCTACCCTATATGTGTTGAAGTTCACACAAACTGCAACAAATTAGCTGTCCTTGTACTAACCTGCTCAATACAGTGACTATCGCAGTGGTCCAACAATAGAACAAGGTCAAAAAGGAGCTAACTAGTCCAAATGTTGACATCAAGGCGTAACGTTAACAGATATAAAGTAGTGTAACGTTAAGCCACAGCGAGAGAGGTTCGTTGTGCGATACTCCCTGTGGTTACTTATGATTAAAAGCCAAGCAGCCACATCAGCGGAAGACATTCATTGTGAAAACCATGTACAGTTTAACTAAACATCCCTTGCTCCTCAGCAGCTCACTCTGGTGCCTGTGGTGTTTTTCGTCCGGGTAGTGGGATAGTAGGGTATATTTATCTATCTCTGTGTGTTTGTGTTCGCTCAGTTATTAGTTATGAACTATTCAAATCTAATCAAGTCGTGAGGCACATTGACAACATATACAGTAACTACAGTAGTGCTACTGCTAATGGTTTAACATTATATTGCTGCAATTTCAAAAAGATAAAGTGGTAAAAAAAGATACAATTATTGTCACGTCGTGCTCTTTACCTATAATAAGATGCAAATTACAGTCACTGTAAAGATATTTTATGGTAGGTTTATTGTTTATTTCATTGTTTTAACTGTTAAAAATAGAGCAAATGCTAACAGTGCTTCATCTGCATCACTAGGCAGATGATTTTCTGAAAATAATAAGTGAATAGAGTTGATGTCACGCACGGGAAGAAAAGGTGAGGTTGTCAAAGTTTTTTTGGGTTTTCTCTTTTGTTGATTTTAATTTCCAAAGTAATTTTCAATGAATGACACTCTTTAACATTCACCCTTTTCACTTCACTGATATATTTGATAGACATTACTATTTAATATGACAATATTTATATTGTTATTAGGGCTGGGCGACGATTAAAAGTTTTAATCACATGAGTTCCTGTGATTAATCACGATTAAACGCATTGTTATACGCAAAATCCAATAATGAATTCATGAGGAGTGTACAGCACACTTTTTTTGTAAATGTAATGCCAAATGAACCAAAGTGCCGTTGCATTTGTTGTGCAAACATTTTCACGTCAAGTTCCGGACCCTTCTCCATGTTTATGAATCCGCCAATTATTTTCTGACTGTTTCCTCTTTCCTGTGAGTGCCGCAGCAGTCATGTGCAGCAGTCAGCAGCACACTAGGCTGGCTCACGATAGACTTTTACTAAATAAAAGCCAGTGAGCAACAGACTTTTACAATAAGAAAATAAATAATAAAAACTGCGTTAATGCAAGATAAAATTATTGTCTGCGATAATTAATTAATTTGTTTACGCTATTAGTTAACGCGTTAATGACGTGTTACTCGCCTAGCCCTAATTGTTATGTTTCCCTTCTGTTTTGTGCTATAGGCTTGGAGCTGTAAACTATGCAAGCAGTGGTGCTCGGGGAATGGAAACTGAGTTGGATCCAATTAGAGATGGAGCTTGTAGCCCAGAGAGAGACAGAATGCATGGCTGTAAGTGTTTGCCATGCTTCACCACACACACACCTTTTCCCCTTAACACCATTCCCAGGGAGATGAACCTGGGCTGACTGCTACGATGCAGAAATAAGCTATTGAGACGTGATATCCACTGAAAGAAAGGCTCTGACAGTTCCGGCATATGGTCAACGGGAACATTTTAGAATTAGAATCAAGCAACTAAGGAAAGCTATGGGAGACATTTAAGTTGAAGATATATCTCCATTGGAGAAAAAAGAAAGAGGCAACAGCTAGACAAAGAATCATCAACTCACATTGTGGGAAAAAAAACAAATGTTGCTGTTTGCAAATAACGTTGTAGTGAAATCCGATCTTGAACCATACTTTGTAACGCAAGCTATTGTATTTATATAATGTTTGAATGAAATTCTTCTCATTTCTCAGAAGGGTCTGTGGGTGTGAGATCCTGAGCCTCGTGAAGCCTTGGTCCGGCAGATTGTTTCAACTACCAACAAAGACCAGGATGCATGCTTTGTAATGGTATGTTATTAAGGACACACCACCATGACCATGACAATGGCACTTTCTTTTGATGTTTTCTGTTTGAGCGTGTCTCTCTCTCGCGCACGCGCGCGCTCTTTCTGTCTGTGGGTCCTATCTTGCACCCGGCGCAATTGACTTTCTACACCAACGCATGTATCGTTGCTAGTTTGCACCCGGCGCAAAGCTGATTTTCCCCCGCAGCAACCACGCGCCACTACACTTGTGCCTGGAGAGGCGTGTTGGTGAAAAGCAGCGGCGTGTTCCGGCGCAAATGATACTTGGTGCTATTTTAGTGATCTAAAAATTGCGGCAATGCAATTGCGCTACTGACCGAAAAATTCCTGGTCTAAATGCACTAGCGGAGAGCGTAGTTGGTGTTGCTATTTTGACGTGCCATGGCAGGTCGGAACTGCAACATACGCTTACACACACGTAGGCTATACACAGCACAAACATGCAAACGATTAGCCTAATTTAAAGATTATGATGTCAAAGATTGTTCATGTGTGTGTGAAACTGCATAGAAATAGCGTGTGGATTGTGGAAACATTTTTTTCCCATTGGGCTGCATGAATGAACATGAATGAAGTATAGTAGGCTATGCCATGCATTATAATAATAATAATAATAACAATAATAAATTCGAGCAAAGTATATTCCAGCCTTCCAAAACAAAAGCTTGTTTTAGGGTAAATGGTTGGTTAAATGATCAAGAACAGAGGGGTGTTCCACAAAGCCGGTTTTATCACTTACCCAGCTAAGTTAACCCAGGGTTTGCGGCAACCCTAGGTTTTCCGTTCCAAAATGACCACGGCATGTAAGTTGCTATGGAAACATATGCTCTCAATCAAACCTGGTCGGAGCAGGTTTTGCGCAGGTTAAGTTTGGAAGATAACCCGGTTTTGCTCAGAGTAGGCTATTTAAACCCACGTTTATCGCAGCTTTTACGTGTTCGCCTATTGATATCGGAGCACAAATAATTTGTGCAATTCACAGAGAGATTAATTAGACCACGGCTCGACATATTGTCCTTTCCGGATGACTTTTTGCTGGAGAGATATAGTTTTTCACGTGATTCTTTGATATATTTAAATAGCCTTCTCCAACCCTACATTGCAAATGTTACCAATCGTGGATCTACCCTCAGTTCACTACAAACAATTTGCATAGCTTTCCGTTTTTTTGCGACGGGTAGCTTTTTGTACAGTGTAGGAGATGCTGAACACATAGGCAAAGCTACCGTCTGCCGCTCCGTGCGTCTGTCTTGCGCTGAAGCGGTTGTTGCGTAACTTCATGGAGTTTCACCAACTTGCAGGTCAGCATTATCTACTTTAAGTGTTCCCAAATGGCTCCGAAATTATCCTTGTTGACTTTTCATCTGGGTGTTATATTTCAGGATTTCCTAATGTAATTGGGTGCATTGATGGCACACATCCAATGTGAGCAATACATTTCAACAGGGTGCGTTGCATTATGAACATATCATAGACCTCATCTAATTGTTGTGCTTGTGCAAGATAGCTCAAAGTTTGTATTTGATCGCAGGGCAATTCGATGGGGATCTCCTAGGAGATCGAGGGTATCAATGCCTCCCGACGCTCATCACCCCGTACCCTAATCCCGCTCCTGGACCACAGACAACATTTAACCTGGCACACAGCAGAACCCGCGTTAAGATTGAAAATACATTCTGGATATTGAAGTCCAGATTCCAATGCCTACGTGGACTAAGAGTTTGTCCGGAACGGGCATGCGATGTAATTGTTGCATGCGCCGTCCTCCACAATATAGCCACTCTGCGCAAAGAGATGCCTCCCCACTTTACCCGTTCCTCGAGGAGGAACACATTCGCAAATGTTTGTAAGGGCTGACAAAGGATGCGAGACCACATTTGCAGAAATCATTTAAATAAAAATAAAAAATAAATAAACACTTTTCTTCCATCATTTTTATTCTTTAGTTGCTGAGGGAGGAAAAATAATAATTAGTACCTTGATCGGTAAAATATGCGGCCCGTTTCGCCATTTTGATCAGGATTTCCATGATCCATACATCACGTCTTTATAGGTTTGCCGTGAACGCGCACAACCCTGTGTTAACCAACCCCGTGTTGATTGAACTAATTCATAACCGGTGCTGTGGAACCGACAGCTCTGGGTTAGTCGGCACAGGATCGGACAACCTAGAGTTCAGCGTTAACTCTGTGTTTGTTAAACCTCCGTTCTTGGAACACCCCTCTGAACAGCTGATACAGCGGTAAGTTGTACTTTTAAATCAATGCATCTGCAAACACCGTACAGCAAACACATATTTTCTTGACACAGACATCATGTACAAGCCCATAACTTTTAGGATTGATGAGTATTTGATCGTGAGAAAACAGTTTTACCGCGAGTGAGTGGTTAAAAGAATGAATGAATGCGGGTGATGCTTGGTGCGCGTGTGCGCGCGCCCATCTGTTTAAACACACGCAAACTAAACACGTAACACATAATACAGTCCATGGCGATGTATATTAACGGGGGGACACATGCATATTATGAACACAAGTCGATAACGATAATGTATACAATACTGGTAACAAACAATGTTTGTTAATGTATTGCCGCATATCATTAAATACACCCACAGTTGCGGCCACAGGACCGCATCCGCATATCATGTGTTAAGTTGTCTTTGCCGTAATTTACATGACAAATCAGTGTTTCTGAAGTTGGAGAAGAAAACTATTCCATGTGTGAATTAGGCCTATTATTTGGCCATAAACTGAGCCATTTGAAGTTTGAAATTCATGTGGTCATGCATCTGTCTCAGTGGAGACTGCAAAAGCGCTGTCAAAGTCAAATGCGCTGGCTCTTAAAGGAGATGGGAGATGGAACTCTCATTGGTTTATTGCACGTTACGCCCAAAACACACCTACAGGTTTCAGACCAACCCATTTTAGATTTGCGCCGGGCGCAAAGCTCATTTATCTCGCCGTCATAATAGCAACATCGCCATAGAACCGCCCACAAAGCTACTTCGACTTTGCGCTTCACGTCTGCGTTTGAGACCGTCTAACTAGGGCCGTCTGTCTCTCTCTCTCTCTGATGGTAAGCAGACCTGTCTTCTTGGCCTCAGACAGGAACGGAGGATAAATAACCTGGTCTTTACTGAGCAGAGCGTCACAGTGCGACAGAGAGGAAATAGCAATCACTCCCACCTTCTCACTCTCTACTTCTTACTTTTTATTTATCATTCTGTCTTTCTTACTTTCTCCACCCCCTTTCTGTCTCTCTCTTTCTCTCCCTCTCTCTCTCTCTGGCTAAAGAACACATCACACCCTACGCCCTCCTCCCCCCCGTGCTTTACAGAGAAGTGATTTGAACTTTTAAACGGTTTCAGTGTGACTCTTGTATATTCTCTAATTGTTATTCATAGATCTGTCGGGGAAGGGTGCGGGAGGAATGGGTAGGGGGGCAGGTGAGAATGGGATGACGGACATTGGGAGCAAGGAGGGGAGGATGAGAGGAGAGGTGAGGTATAAGACAGGTGGACCAGAGAGACCAAGCTCAGGGAAAAGGAAGAAAAAATGAGTATAAAGTATACCAGAGAATATTTTAAATGGATGATATATATGTATAAATATATAGCAAGTTGATACAGTCTATATATATATATATATATATATATGTGTATATATATCATACCTGCAAACTAGTCACCTCAGTTTTCAACTGAAAATATGTCATTTACGTGAATCGTGTAGTTCCGAAGAGTTTTTTTTAAGGGGGGGGGGGGGGGGGGTAGAAGGTTTCGATAATTTTTTTCCTCGTTGGAAGTTAACGGAGCAAAGAGTCTAGCTCCGCTTTGAACCAGAGGTTGCGAAGCAAGGTTAGTTGCGTGAACAAAGGCACGCGTCCTCTGATACCTGTGGAGAGCAACGTATGGAGCGACACGCCAATGGCCAATCATGTAACAGTATCACGTCTGGCTGCGCCGTCTCGTCTCGCGTGTGTGTTTCATAACAGAAACTGCGCGATGTGAGAAACGAAAGGTTCATGACAGTACTGGACATATCTCCATGTCCCATTTCCCCCTTTGATGGCATTATCATTATTCTGTTTAATGTAGGCATTTTCGTTCTAACATGGATAGCAAGCATAACAACAACATCGCTAATAGGCGCTAATCGCTAGTATGCGAACATGCTAACTAGCGATCTTTACAACATGGATGACGGTTCATGACAGTACTGGACATATCTCCATGTCCCAACAACAATGACATCTATATGTTCCATGTTCTAGGGACTCCAGGTTGAAGATAAGCTTTAATCCACCTACCAAGTAATGCAATAGTGATCTCATGATCTCATCTCTTATGTTTACATTTAACACTGCAAATGTTTTTAGAACACTTTTTTGTAGCACATGTTTTTGAGCACTTTATAATTGATAATTGTTAAGTTTTCATTGTGATCTTCATTTTCATTCAGACTTATGTTTATATTTATTTGAGTTTTCCATGGTTGTGTTGACATTCCTTTTCCCTGTCTGCCTACAATCAGGGGAAGGTTTAAAATAAAAGTTTAAAATAAAACTGTTTACGTTTATATTTTTCTCCTGGTCCTTTAAAAAAATGTTTTTTTATCAATAATTATCGATATCGACCGATATGAAACACTTATATCGTGATACAGTTTTCAGCCATATTGCCCAGCCCTAGTGCACATAACTGGTACACAAGTACGCCTGCACGCCCATAATCAGCGATGCGTAACGTCACTTGTGGCACTACAACGCTTTTGCGTAACTCACCGGCTTCTGCGCAACACCCCCCCCCCCCCCCCCGTCAACAATCCTGATTGATGGGGATTTGTCACCTTTTCCAACCCTTATGAGTTTGCAGGTATGATATATATATACATATATATAGACTGTATGTACTTTGCCTTCAACTTTGTTTCTAGCTGTTTTGTACACGCACACACACAATCATTGTAGTACATGCCAATGTCATTACATAACTTCTGCATGAACAAAATATTTTTGAATGAAAGACACTTTGATGAAATTCATTAAAAGCTTCATTAGTTTTCATTCATTTTGAAAACCGTTTGAAAAATGATTCGATCTTTGCTTCTGATTTCCAAAGAGAGATCAAACCAAAAACCGAATTCCGTGCCGTGATCGTGTCTTTGTTGTGAACACTGATGGGAGTGGCAAGGTGTGTGTGAAACAATGCTGCTGTGTGTGAAGTGGTTGGTTGTTCCCATGTTCCCACATATGATCCAGAGGTGGACTGTGTTAGTGGCCTGAGCTGGGTGAGACTGAGATAATGTACACATGACATGAGGATAGTGAAATGACTAAAAAATGAAACGCGTACAACCAATCTCTACTTCCAAAAGATGGATTAGACCTTTCGTCAATAACTAATTTCCTTGCAGCTTGCCGTGGCTGGTGTCAGTTCTTCCCGCTGCTAAATAATACATTAAGTTCTAATTCTGCCGTTGCATTCCAGCGTCAAATCAATTACAGGAGTGTTAACTGCTCTTAACAGTTTGCCTGGGGTTTCATTTAGACGGCCGCAAATTAACTTGTCACGCAAACCTCTCCGGAGACAACTCCACGTATTCAATTATCCCTTCAGACTGACAGCCACACGCCTTCTTCTCAGTCTCATTTGAAGATTTCCCCTACAGTTAAAGGTAATCATTATAAGAAAAATTTAAAATAATTCTAATAAGTTAGGTAACAGGTGACAGTTTTTATCAAAATGATGATGTGTGACCACACAGAAAACGTCATTGCTGGCGATGATTTTGCTTTTCTCCAGTGTAAAGTATTCGTATTTCCTGCGGTCTGAACGTTTGGTTCTCTTTCCGGAGGAGGAGAGGAGAGCTATTCCTTGTGGAACTCGATTGACAGCTCATGGTTTCCAATCTAACTAGTCATACTCTCCATTCACGGCGAGATGCCGAAGAGGTGAGAGCTCATCTGCGATCTTCGACACCCCTCATATCAGTGCAACTCATACAGCATATAGAGGGAGATAGCGCAGACACCCCAATCAATGGCAGAATCCAAGCGCCCTCTAGCAAGGTCAGTGAGCAGGGACGTCTCATGTTGAGCAGCTTGCAGGACTCACAAAAGAAAATGCTCAGTCCTACCCTGTCCCTCTGGTCTGTTGGGGCCTCCTGGGGGGGGGCTCTTCGGGTGCTGTTGCGGCCCCTAGGGGGGGCTCCTCTGGTATGTTGGGGCCCCTGAGGTGGTGGGCTCCTCTGGTCTGTTGCGGCCCCTAGGGGGGGCTCCTCTTGCCCTCAGCCTCAGAGTGCTGCCACGGGCCGCTCTGACGAGCTGAGCTCTGAGCAGAGGTGAGCCCACCTGAGGGCAAAGCCGCTCACGTCTGCTCTTGATTCGCCCATACGGGTCAACGGGGTCAAATATCACCCTCCTTCCATGCTTGTGGTTATGAATTTGCAGTCTGGCATCTGGATGGAAAATCAGGAGTCATTCATGTTGGGTCTGGCACTGAATCCTCCTGGCCCCACACATCACTTTGACTTTAAAGAGTGCACCGAATGCAGTAACTCGTGTTAGAGTTGGTCTAACTTGGAACTGGTGTGGAACTGTGTTTGCATTTTCAGGGGACGTTTTAAACACGTGTTCTCCTGTCCTCTAGCGCACGGTGTGGCACTGCTCCTCTAATGCGTTGAGGTTCTAATTGGGAGGAATGAGGATACGCGCTGATAGGGCTGGTGGTACAGCAGTACACAATGCCCAGTCTGCATAGCTAAGCCATCTGTGAGCAACATTGATAAACACACACACACACACACACACACACACATAATTACTAAGACCCAAACAGTAGCGCAAATAAATAATTCACCCCTTTCTGTGTTACCCATTTTCACACCCATACTTACACCATTCTTCGTAAGAGAACTGGGCTGACCTAAACACACATGCATGCACACACACACACACACACACACACATTCACTCTCTCTCCCTTTAACCCAGACACACATACGCAAACAAACACAACAACGCACAGAGGCACACACACACACACACACACACACACCCTCAAACAAATGTGCACACACAAATAAACACCCACACACACGCAGGCATTTTTTGGCAGCCGTCATCTTTAGCGCATTGGCTAACAAGCAAAGAGGATTCATAACAAACTAAATTAGCGTTAGATTTGCAATGAAAGATCAGTTCATTAAAAATACATTAAATATGAGTGGGATCGGTTGATGCTAAATGGAATGGCAGGGGGGATTAATCTGAGCTGGCTATTCCTCTCTCTCTCTAACTCCTGATACTCTCTCTCCCTTCATCTTCCCTCCTCCCGCTGATGCTCTCTGGCTCAGCATCACATGAGATGAATGGGAGATCCTCTCTCCTGCCACATTCAGTGTCGCACGGCCACCGCATGGCAACAGCGATATTCAGAAGTTATACCAAAAGTCTGTCAAACTGTTGGGGATCAGCGGGATAACCCCCCCGGGATAACCCCCCCCCCCCCCCCCCCCCGTGTCCAGACCGATGGTGTGTCTTGCTGCTTCGTTATTTAAGTTTGGGCAAATCAGAGACAGAGTTTTTCAACTCGAGTTGATTTTGACTGCGGCTTTCCACACGCTTTCATTTAACAAAAGCTTAAAAATAATCTGAATAATTAAGGTGCTTCTGCAAGGGAAATCTGAGACATCACAAATACGTCACACCCGCCATGAACCAATGTGCTACAGAATGCACCCATGCATGTTGGCGGCCTATGATATTAGACTACATAGCCTATAATAAAATATAGTGAATTTTCAAACCTGAACCAAATATATTTTTATTCAAAGATCAACAGTCGGTCTAACATGAGCCGAAGTATTTGTTAATCACTGCTGGCTGCTGTCACTGTCCTCGGCCTCGCGGCTGCTGCAACTTGCACTCTCTTCATCTAGGTCTACTGTCTTACATACAAGTAGCCGGGGCTGCTGCAGCCAATTAGTAGCGACGATGGCTGGCTGTAGGATGACGCAACCTTTCTACCAACAGTTTTTAATGTTTATCAGACAATTAGGGACTACGGATTCGGGATTCGGGACAACAGCCTCGATTTCGGGACTGTCCCGAATTTTTCAGGACGTCTGGTCACCCTACCTGTGCTACAGAATGCACCCATGCGGCCATCTTACAAGGTGCCATGGCTACAGAATGCACCCCAAGTATGAAGGGTCAATGACTATGGAAATGTGTTTCCTGAAGTTCATTAACTGACCAAAGACAAAGAGCCAAAATTTATAATCCTGATCTGGAGCTGCTGTGTGTTACCCTGCGGCCACATTACCTCCCAAGGGAATTTACTAACATATGTGTGTGTTGTGTATATCCCGCCGAGTGGGAACGCCGGCAGAGTAGCTAATGCAATCACTGAGTGTGTCCATCGCCATCTACAGACTAAACCTGACGCCCCCCCCCCCCCCCCCCCCCCATATAGGTCCGTTTTCAAGTCCAGTAAACCAGTGACTCAGTCTGTGAAGGTATGGTCCATTGACAAAATGGAGCTGAAGGGATGCATTCTTTCCACAGACTGGGACATCTTTTTCAGGGATACAGGCATCGACAGTACCACAGAATCAATCACTGCCTACATATCTTTCTGTATAGATTCTGTTATACCCCTGAAAACTGTTAAACGATACCCTAACAACAAATCATACGTTACAAAAAGCATTAAGGAATGCATCAACAGAAAGAGAGCAGCCTTTAAATCTGGTGATAAAGCAGGAGTCCTGCACAAAAAGATCTCAATACACAAATGAAGGCAGCTCGGCAGCAACACAGGGAGCGGGCAGAACAAAATCTGTCAGAATCCAACACAAAGAAACTGTGGGACTTTATCAGACTAATGACCAACATGGTGTAACAGTCAGGTCTATAACATGTAGCGCCACTAGGTGGCGCCTCCCTTATGTTTGTTGTATGCAAGTGCGCGTGCTCCTCCGTTCTTCTACGAGTAACTGCCGTATTCAATAAAGTCTCTGTATATATCTTTTAGTTTTGTAATGTCTTATCCTCTCCCACGTTACAATGGACACAAAAAAGAAGCCCCTGTTTGCCCAGAATGAAGCGGCAAGGGCAAACAAACTTAATGATTTTTATATGCGTTTTAATTCTGATAATGTTGATCAAGGGCGTAAGTTTGGTCTCAGCTTTGGTAGGGACACTTCACAGTCGCCCCCCCCCACCTTAGGGAAAAATTCACAACTTAGACTGAATCATTCTGAACAGTAAATACTTTATTAAAGTGAGTAGAAGTAAAGAACAAATAAACAAAAAACAAAATGAAATACAGTATATCCTGCAGCCAACATAAGTGAACTGTTCTCCACATTTGTGCAAATGTTACCTACAGTTTGATATCTTTTATTTGAACAACCTAAACCTAAATATATATGCCAGTATATTCTAAAAGAAACATTAAATAAACAATAAATAATAATAATAATAATAATAAGAAGAATTGAACAAAAAAATGCACTTTTATATTCAGTGGTCTCACCTACTTTTATTTGGATGCCTTGATTTATTTGAACCTACAGCAGGTAGATTTGAAAGACATAGGCCAACAGCTATTTGAAAACACCAAACAGGTGCCTTCTTCGGTCATGCACAGACACAAACTGTTGGCCTATGTCTTGCAAATCTACCTGATCAAGGGCAGCTTGATGCACATGGCATACAGAAACATTGTTAAGACGCTGCTGTGACATAGTAGACCGTAACCACGTTTTCAGCCTTTTCAGGGCACTGAAGCTGCGCTCAGCTTCAGCCGAAGATACCGGCACCACCATCAACACCCTCACTAACTTCTCCACCTCATCAAACAGGTCTCTTACCTCTCTTGGCATTGCTTTAAGAATACCTGCAGCCTCCCTAGTAGACCTAATTCAGGGGTGGCCAACCAGTCAGAGACTAAGAGCCACTTTTTTTACTGTGTTACTGCAAAGAGCCACATCATACACATGGGCACACATGAACATCATTCCATGCCTTAATCATGTATGCGCACACACACACACACACACACACACACACACACACACACACACACACACACACACACACACACACACACACACACACACACACACACACACAGAGAGACAGACACACACAGGCCTCTGCTCAGCCAGATTTATTGAAAATGTCCCACACCAAGATAATGACAGTTATTTTTTCAACAGTTAACATTGTGTGCACTGTCTCACACACACATAAACTCTCAGTTCAAGCAAGTCCACAAACAAAAATATAGGCCTAACAATTTTCAATAACGTTTTTCTCTTACTATGCTGCTTAGTGGGACTTCTGGCATTCCTTGTCCTGAACAATCCTCCTCAAATCTGGCTTGTATTCCGTTGTTGCCACTCGAAGCAACTCTTTCACATGAGTGTCAGTCAGAACAGATCGATGCTTTGATTTCACATGTTTCAGGGTTGAAAACACAGACTCGCAGACGTACGTTGACCCAAACATCGACAGGATCTTTAGCGCAGCCCGTTTGATGTTGGGGTATTTTTCCATTGGCACACGTTTCCAGAACTCAATGGTCCCTTCCCTGAAAACAGCTTTCAGTTGATCCTCCTCACAAAGATCGATCATCTCCAACTCCGCCGCAGCCTCATCTGTGACGAGCGGGGTTTTCAAACAGTCCATCTCCGCATTAAATGGGTCGATAAGGAATGTAATCTGTGGTCTTTTCAGTTGTAGATCACAGAACCGGGTCACAAAGCTTTCGTGCAGGTTTTCAACCAGTGTTGCATATCTGTCTCTTTTCTTTTTCAGGGCGGCGCTGGTGACTTGTTCACTGGCTTTTAGCAGAGTGGGAAAATGCGTTAAATCTCCCTTTTGAATATGCGCCTTGAACAGCTTCAGTTTGTTGATAAACGCAAACACACATTGCATGAGGTCAGGCAGCATTTTTAACTTGCCCTGCAGGGTCAGGTTCAGTCTGTCCAAGTGACACAGCATGTCGACCAAAAATGCCAGATCCATAATCCACGCGAGGTCCGAGAGCTCGGGATAGTCCTTGCCCTTCTCTTCCATGAACAGTTTCACGGCATCCAAAAGCTCAAAGAAGCGAGAGAGTACTTTGCCTTTTGACAGCCACCTCACAGTGCAGTGCAGCGGCAGGTCACCTGGAAGCCCTTGGTCCAGCTCCGCGATGAGATTCCTGAATTGCCTGTGGTTAAGCGCATGTGTGCGGATGTAGTTGACGATTTCCATCACAGGCTTCATGACGTTGTCTAAATTCAATGATTTAGACACGAGTTGCTCCCTGTGGATGATGCAATGGAAATTCCAAAAGTCGGGAAATGTTTGGTCAGTTTTACACAGCCCCACAAGCCCTTTCACGGATCCGATCATGGCCGGCGCTCCATCCGTGGCTATTGCAGTTAGTTTTGCTATGGGCAGGTTTGCTTTTGCAAATGCAGCCATCATTGTTTCTTTCACATCTATGCCACGGGTTCTGTCTTTTAATGGCACAATATCAAGGAGTTCTTCTTTGATCATACATTCGTTTGACACAGACCGTGCAAATATTGCCAGCTGAGGCTTGTCTTGTATGTCACAACTCTCATCCAATGCCACACTAAAATACTCACATGCTTGAAGGTCAGAGTGCAACTGTGATTCAATAGCAGTGTTAATGTCCGATATTCTGCGTTCAACAGTGTGGCGGGAGAGTTGGACATCTGATATGCTTCGTTTTAGTTTGTCGTCATCAGAAGACAAGATTTCAACAGCGTTAATGAGGCATTTTTTAATGAAGTCCCCTTCGTTGTATGGCTTTTTAGCCTGTGCGATGTTCCAAGCCAGCTGATATGATGCAAGCGTTATGGTCTCTGAGTGTTTTGTAAATTTTTGGAAAAACTGCATCTGCTTTTCTGCCTGACTTTTCAAAGTGACCAACCTCTGCTTGCGAAGTTCAGTCCCTTTTGGAAATTCCTGGTCGATGTTAGGATGGATTGAGCTGAAGTGACGCTGAAGATTTGAAGCTTTGAAATGCGCCAATGATGCCTGACATATAAGGCAGAATGGCTTGCCATTACGTTCAACAAAAAAATATAAACTCTCCCACTCTGTTAAAAACGTCCTGTGTTCTTCTTCATATTTTCGTTTGGCTGTGCTTTTTTTCCCTGCCATTTTGAGAGCGAACTTACAAATTATTTACAACTCAAATCATCTTGCGTGTTTGACATCACATCAGACGTTATTATTCTTCTTCTTCTTTTCAATTCAAACCGGCTCCCCCGGTCAGCGCGCCACCTAGGGGGAATGAATGGCAGTGCCAGCCAAGCATTTTTGACGCTTGTCATGTGAAAGCTCCTGAAGAGCCGCATGATGAAGAGCCGCATGAAATCAGCCGAAGAGCCGCATGTGGCTCGAGAGCCGCGGGTTGGCCACCCCTGACCTAATTGGATGTTTTGAGCAAAACATTGGAAGCTGTATCTTGAGTATATCCCTGTTTATTTCTGAATATGGTAAAATGACATCTATATGCCCTGTGAGGAGAATATTCCCAACTTTTTGAAGTTTCTCCAAGTCTGGTTGGTTTAATCTTTCCGTAAACTGCACATCCAAACAGTCTAACACCTTGAAAAACTCCACCCTAAAGAACTCCGCAGGAGACTTTTGCCTGTGGTGACTAGCCCCCCCAATAAATCTCCTGGGTGGAGCTCTTTGGTAGGGGATTTGAATGGGTTCTATTCCAAGATCTTCAACCATAGAAGACGCCTTCTCAAACACCTCCAGAAACTTTTCTTCAGTCCTTTTCGCTTGAAGACTTGTGGTCACATAGGCAACAGCAGCCTGCATGCCACCAATCGTTTCGGACTGTTTTTGTAGCACTCTGTTTAAACACTCTAACTCCCCCAATATTTCAGAAGCCACCAGCAATCCAAGAACCGTCTTTCCCTTAAGAAAACGTTCCAGTAGACCATTGGCCCTGGGTCCAGAGTCAGTAGAAGCGGAGGCCATTTCCTCCAGACTGATCAACACAGACTTATACTGACTAAGAACTGTATCAACAGCTTTGCCACGCACTGTCCACCTAGTTGGACACAGGTTTCACACTTTTATTGTGCCCCTCACCTATTGCGTGTCCAGCCAAGATTCCTTTGAATTTCCCTGATTGGTTACTCAGGGTTCCGAGTTCATGGACCCACTGCAATGCATCGCGTACTAAGGTAGAGGCACTGCAAGCACACTGTGTTATAAGATTCACACAGTGTGCACCACAGTGCACATACAACGCTAGTGGCTGTTCTTTCTTCAAAACTGCCTGTGCCCAGAGAACTTCCCTGCCATATTGGCTGCTCCATCGTATGTTTGACCTCGCAGGCAAGAGATTGGAATATTCAATCTCAGGAGCACATCAACAGCTAACTTGGCCATCTGCTCACCAGTTGTCCCTGGCACCTCATACAGTCCCACAAAATCTTCCTGTGGCACTAGGTCTTCATCCACATATCTTAAACATATGGAAATCTGCTCTTTCCCCTGCACATCCTGAGTGCCATCCATTATAATTGAAAACTGAACCACTGGCAGGGACCTGATCTTTGAGGCAATTCTCCTAACAATTGCGTTACCAAACAAAGTCAGGTACTCGTTTTGGCAAGACGGACTGATATAATCTTGGGAACGGGTACGCCAAGAAGTCAGAACAGGGTCAGCTGTTGCCATCAATTTAACAAGGTGGAACAAATTCCCTTCACCCACATCATGTCCTCGAAAGGCAAGCCCCTGCCTTGCAAGATACCTCATGCATCCCATGATTTGCATCAGGCAGTGCCTTGCCTCCACCTGCGTTTTAGCCATTACACTAAGTAATTGTGTATGAACTGGAGTTTGCTCCAGTGCATTAGAAGTAACTGCATGATGGTGTGCATTGCTGGCATGATGGCGACTGAAGCTATCAGTGGCGTGTTTCCAATAATTGAAACCATTTAAGCTGAAGGCTGGGTCATTCCTTTTTTCCAGAGTGGTCTTTTTGATGGTGTAGGCTTTGACACACTCAAAACAAACTACCTTTTTGATTGAAGGACTGTAATGCAGCCATTTATTGCCTATACCACTTTGCCTGAAACCATAACTTCTTGTTTGGAAGCTGCTGTACTTCAATGAATTTTGGATCAGGCTGGTATGGCGTGCTCCCCATGTCCAGAACACTGTTACAGTGACTTGCTTGAGGGTCACTACTGCTAACACTGACTGTCTCCTAAAGACAAAGAAAACTGCATTTAGTTTCCACCTGCATCCTTTCATAACAATTCATGAGACAGGAAGACAATGTTTACATTGCTACATGGTAATGTCTCATTACAGAAGCATGAAGACCTAACCTGAAACCCTGATGGTTCAGCTGCTGCTTCCTCAACCTGCACTGCATCTGAGAACTATAGTTAGGGAAAAGACAAGGTTTAGGCGTTGTGGAGCCAACTTTGTCATTACAAAAAGAGAGAAAAAACAACAACTCATGATCAGCTAATGTAAGGTAAAATAAAACCCAGATAACCTTCAATTTCATTGCTGATATCTCATCAAAGAAGCATTTTAAGACCTCACCTGAAGCCCTGATGGTCCCGCTGACTCTTCCTCAACCTGCACTACATCTGTGCGGGATTTATGAGTTTCCTGAACGTATTTCAAAATAATACAACAATGACTAAAATATAGACCTTATATAATATGCATATTCATTACATTTATCAAATTTATTAGAAATAACTTTTAAATATTTAGGGACTAGCCCAGGTTTAGGTTCAATTTCATTGCTGATATCTCATCACAGAGGCATTAAGACCTCACCTGAAGCCTCAACCTGCACTGCATATGGACTGGATTTCCCAGTTTCCTAAATGTAATTAAAATGGATGCCTTAATGAATAAAATGTCGATATTTTATAAATATATCAATTACACTTACTGTGTACATGAAAGCAATTTAGAATATCTGGGTAACATCTTGGGAATAACATCATAATACCTGCAAAACATAAAAAAAAAAAAAAAGCCCAGTTCAGACCAAAGATTCGCGACGCAACTGCTTGCAACTCGCAACTCCTTGCGACTCCTTGCGACGAGACGGGCTGAGACGTTCTAAAAACTGGGCAGTGCACTGCTGCACCGGGCGGCGACGGCAGGTGGTTTATAGCAACTGTGAACACTCTGGCACAGCTGAGAGCCGCATCAGTATCACTTCCATCCTGCTAAAAAGTAACCTAACTTAGGTTTGCGATTAGTTTTATTTTGGTTGAGAGTAGGCTAGAGTTGCTGTGTTTTGCCATTCTCCACTACGTCTGCATTGTAGTAATTCGCTGGAGCTTAGTTTGTTTAGATCCCGCTAGTTGGATACATTGCATTCTTTCGTAGTGGCGACTTCTCGACTGCAAGGGAAGCTCGGCTTCACCTAAAATTTCAAAAATTAAATGGTCAGGTATATACTGTTGTGTTAACATTTCATTGATAAAAAATGCGTTAGAACACGTCCATCTCGAAGACGAGTTCGTTCAGAATCAGCTGCTTATCGCAGGTCGACTGACTCGATTTCCTTCTCATACACTTATGTGTTTAATTTGCGTGTGTTTAGACAGATGGGCGCGCACACACACACGCACCAAGCATCACCCACATTCATTCACTTTTAAACACTCACTCGCGGTAAAACTGTTTTCTCACGATCAAATACTCATCAATCCTAAAAGTAATGGGCTTGTACACGATGTCTTTGTCAAGAACATATGTGTTTGCTGTACGGTGTTTGCAGATGCATTGATTTAAAAGTACAACTTACCGCTGTATCAGCTGTTCTTTCCCAAATCATTTAACCAATCATTTACCCTAAAACTAGATTTTGTTTTGGAAGCCTGGAATATACTTTGCTCAAATGTATTATTGTTATTATTATTATTATTATTATTATTATCCTAACGCATGGTATAGCCTACTATACTTCATTCATGTTCATTCATGCAGCCCTATGGAAAAAAAATGTTTCCACAATCCACACGCTATTTCTATGCAGTTTCACACGTATGAATAATCTTTGATTTGATTTGATCATAATATTTAACATGCAAGTGTAGTGGTGCCTGGTTGCTGCGGGGGAAAATCAGCTTTGCGCCGGGTGCAAACTAGCAACGACACGCGTCGGTGTAGAAAGTCAATTGCGCCGGGTGCAAGATAGGGCCCTTCTTCTGTTTGGCGCACATGGCTAATTTGCATACGTGCACAGGACTGTAGGAATGGGAGCACATCGGACTGGCAGCATGTAACCATAACAACGGCTTACGTGTAACGGTAACGGTGGTCCCGTTAAAATAATGTCAATGAATCAGCTCAAGCCTAACATTATCTACAATCGTTGTTCTGGAACCAAAGATAAGGATCTACAACTTGTAGGCCTATTTAATAAGCCTAAATTGTTTTGTGCTGTGTCCTGATTGGCTGAAGAGAAATAGCCACATCGTTGCGTTCTAAAACTGGACCTGGCGATTTGACATGTTCAATCTATGGGGACTCCTTCCAACTCCTTGCAACGGCATCAGCCGCCTTGCGACGACCAGTTCACACTGCTGCAACTTTTCCCCTGCGACGTTCTAAAACAGTCTCGTTGCAAGTCGTTGCGTCGCGAATCTTTGGTCTGAACTGGGCTGAACAACAGAACAAAGAACAGCAACTCTATTGACATCTTTATCCAAAACAAAATTGACAATTTAACATGGTCAACACCTCACCTGAACCTCTGTTCCTGATTCACCATCAGCCTGCTCTACATCTGTAGACCTACTGCTACCTTCATGCTTCTGTTTTTCCTGCGTGCACAGTGATTCGTTTATTCAATCGTTATTAGCCAGTTACTAGCTTGTAAGATGTCATTGACCTGGCTGCTAACGTTGATAGCAAGACGGGGGGACACAGTTAGCTTCATCACTACAATACCAGGCAGTTAATACAACTTTTCCATAGAATGAGTTGTGATGTTAGGCTTACAGGTTTTACAGGTAAGTGCTACTTACTCTCTGGGTGGTGAAATAGCTTCGGATGTCTCTTTTCTTTTTCGGTGGCATTTTCTATCTACAAAGCACAAACACGGGCAAAAATGTCTGTATTGAGACCAAAGGCAATGTACTAATATGAGGTTTTATCATTTACTGGTGCATTTACGTCGACATAGACTGCCGCAGCCTAATATCTTACCGTGTGTCAGGCAGTATATTTCCAGCTCTCTTTCTGCATGGTGCGTCTTCACAAGAGTTGAGGAGAACATTCGCGCTCAATCAATGAGCGCGAATGTTCATGAACCGTTTGTCCGTTGCCAGGCAACGTTCGACGCGATCGGCCGTTGCCAGGCAGGTTTGGAATGTTGGAACCTGGATTACGTAGCCGGTACAAAATTGCGCTGAGGGGCACGCGTCAGCAAAAATATATGTCTAATAGCCTACTATGAATGAGTTTGCAAAAAATATATATTAAATGCATTATGTAAAATACATTTCCGTTATATTAAATAATAAATCATAATATTATAGTTTATAGTTTTATAGTTTATAGTTTAAGTTTATTTGTCCCCATGGGGAAATTTGTTTTCACAGGCTGCACAATGAGAGACAATACATCACAAGACAGACAATGGTATACACAACATACAACATCCACAGCACCAGTGACAACATACAGTACATGACGACACAGTGAAACAGCAGACAGACAGATTCAATATTGGGCAGACTGATCAGCGGGGCCTGCTGTTCAGGGCCGCTATAGCTGCAGGGATCAGGCTTTTTCCCAGGCGAGCCCTCCTGAATTTGAGGGTTCTGTATCTTCGTCCTGAGGGTAGTGGGGTGATGTATTTGTGCAGTGGGTGAGTGAGATTGGCAGGGACAATCCTTTCTTTCACAAAGTTGGTCGGGACATGTCCCTCCGTCCCTATGCAAAATGACGCCCTTGATGTTGATGAATGTGCGGCAGTGTTAGATAATGTCTAACAATTTGTAATGTGAACTGGGACAGAATTGTGTTAGAACCACACACTGTAACAAAGGTGTTTAAAAGCTTACAGACTAACAAAGCAACAGGCCCGGACAATTTGTCCGCCTTCCTTCTTGAAACCTTTGCTGAAGAACTCTCTCCAGTATGGCATAAACTATTTCAGCTGTCCATAGACACGTACACAGTACCAAATCTTTGGTACTCAATCATAATTCCAGTACCCAAAAAGTCATGTCCCCAGGAGGACAATGACTATCGGCCGGTGGCCATTACTTCCAATGTTTTCAAATCATTAGAGAGGCTTATGATTGAGGTACTCCATACAGAAGTGGAACCTATGCTTGACAAACACCAATTTGCCTACACCAAAAACCGGAGCACAAGTGACGCCATATCAACAATAATGCACCTCACCCTTAAGCACTTAGATCGTCCTAATTGTAACATATTTCAGCCATAATATTCTCCCATAGCCACAATACTGAGTAAACATAACATAAGCTGATCATACATAGATGAAAGGGGGCGGGCTTTTAAAGCCACAGAACACGCCCACCTCTACCTGCCTATTTTACTCGGACTCCGCCATTTTAGAATCAGAATCTCTTGGGCGGCGTATCGATTAGATGTAAAGCTTAGAGACGCTCCACGCGTGTTATATACGATCCCTCTCCTTTTGTTTCATAGACGATAGACAATAGACCAATAACCTTAACCAAATAAAGTGAGTTAAAAGCGATCCTGTCTCGGCGGCCTTTCCTGGACTAAAATATCATAACATAATGCATATGCCAGACTGCTTTTTGTTGATTGTAGTTCAGCATTTAATCTGATTCAGCCAGACATCCTTCTCAGGAAACTAGTAGAGTTGAAAGTTAACCCTTTCTTAATCAGGTGGTACCACTCATTCCTGTCTAACAGGCCTCAACAGATGAAATTGAACTTGGCTCTGTCAGATTCAGCAGTCTGCAGCACTGGCCCCCCCCAAGGATGCGTCAGCTCACCTTTTTTGTTTACATCATACACTAATGACTGTGTCAGTTCTGAACCTAACCAACACATAGTAAAATGTTCTGATGATACTGTCATTCTCAGTCTTCTCACTAAAAACACCAACATAAGCGTTCACAGAGCTGCTGTGGACAAGTTTGTTAACTGGTGCGATCTACTCAACTTCATATCAATACAAAAAAGACCCTAGAAATGCTGGTAGATCCCAGATCAGTTGGAGACCAAAGCACTGTGACCATCCATGGTTCTGCATTAAACAGGTGACCTCCTTTAGATATCTAGGAGTTCACGTAGATAGTGACCTGAGCTGGCGCGCACATGTGGCAGATGTCTGTGCCAGAACTCATCAGCGCCTCCACTTCTTGCGCAGACTTCAGATCATGCTAATCTTCTATAGGGCAACAATTGAGTCTATTCTTCGGTATGGTATTACCAACTGGTTTGGGAACCTAACAGTCAAATCTAAAACCCAGATCTTTAACCTAGTTAAGACAGCAGGCAAAATTATAGGAACACCAGTACCTCTCAACCCGCAGGAGCTCTTTGATCAGGCAACAATAAGTCAGGCTCAGACTATTCTATTTGACAGCTCCCATCTGTTGTACTCTGAATATATACTGTTGAATTCAGGCAGGAGGTACAGGGTTTTTCTGTGCAAATACAACAGGTATAAACATTCATTCATCCCTTTCTCAATCAAGCTCATCAATGAAAAACGGTGATCATGATTGAATGAAGGAAGTATTGTATTCACATGATATAATAGTTTTGTATAGAATTGAGAATAGTAGCTGTGGAAATGAATCTCAAAGTCAATCTTATGCTTTAGATATATTTTCTCAGCTAATTATTATCTCTTCTCACCTGTGAAGCCCCTGCATGACCGTCAGGGCCTTCTTCTCCACCTTCTCCTCCCTGGAACTTGTAGGGGAAATGTAGGGGTTGTATTTGAACAGTTACATGTACAGTATTTGAAAAAAGCGTGGGGGACCCCCCCCTGCCAGTTCTAGTGTTAGCTATATTGGCATCTAATTAATTTTACATAATTTAGCTGACATTATCAACAGGCAACAGCATTACTCAACTTACAAGGTTCGTTTTGAAGAAAGAGTGCAAGGTGTTTTGCCTCTTGCTCGCTGGTTTACTGAACATTATTAGTAATAATAGCAGCGTTCCAGCGACCGTCTCAATGGGCTCTATGCACGCAACACTTCCGCATTGGTCTCAGAATGAGTCTACAAATCCGGTTCCGGTGTTACACTGAATTCTGCGACCCACCGAAAAGTGTGACCCGAGGGGGCGCTGTTGAACATTTTCTGAAACATGCACGAGTTTGAAGCGTAGACAGGCATGAAGTCGTTCACGTGCGGAAACATGCACAAGCTTAAAACGTAACATTTGTATTGTCATCGACACCCTGATTTGATTTGATTAGTATTTTACAGACCTATACTATGGATCAACGTGCTTTTGCTTTCACAAAACCGGGCAAAAAAAAAAACGGATGATGAAAGTTGGAAGTTTGGTTTGGATTTTTTTTTTGGATGGAAGTTTTAAGCTTGTGCATGTTTCCACATGTGAACGTCATGCCTGTCTACGCTTATAACTCGTGCATGTTTAAAAAAAAAAACAGCGCTGCCTTGGGTCACACTTTGCGGTGGGTCGCAGAAATCGGTGTAACACCGGAACCGGATTTGTAGAAGCATTCTGAGACCAATGCGGAAGTGTTGTGTGCATAGAGCCTATTGTGTGACACGATCACACGATTGAAAGACGTTCCTCACTGAGCGGAGGGGGCGTGACGCTGTCTATTCATGGTGCATTAAGGAGAGCTCGGAAAAACGTATTACGACAAACAAATGGATTGAGCGGCTGTAAAAGGTGCGGGGTACAGAGGGCACAGATACGGAAAGTGTCCCCCGCGTCCGCTACGCGCCTGGTGCTACAGTGTTAAAAAAAATAGAGGAATTTGCCATTTTAGTATGTCATCCAGAAATGTAGTACCCTTATTCTAACTTCCTAGGCAACTTTATAACAATATGTACTGTAAATGGTGAGGACATGCATAGCGGGGAAAGCCGTGCTAAGTTGAATCTTTACTTATTTTGAAAACTGAATAGACCTATGGTGGTTTATAACACTGATTTAGATTGAGCTTGAATATACCTACAAAGTAGGAGTGCATGATAATTGTCGGGCCGATAACTATACATTTTTACGTCATTCCGATTAATCTGATATCATGACGAATAGCCCCGATAACATAGCCTATATAATCTCAGTGCCCCGCTCCAACTATGAGACCTGAATGGCCTACAGTGAATGCTGCGTTCAAGTGACGTTGGCATAATCAGAAAAACTCTTTCTGACTGGGAAAATTCAAGAATACCCCCTCATGTCGGAAAATAACTCTTTAACTAGGTCAACATTTTGGTAGTTGCTGACTTGAATTGATATCCACAGTATTTTTTCCACATGTTACACATAAACAATAGAAACATAACGTCACACTCTGAATGCAGCACAGCGTGCTTACGTTTGAAAACAGACAACATGGCGTCGATTGTGTGAGACTTTTTCAAAGTTTCTGAAGAAGACAGGTTGCTTAAGTCACCTGAAACATAGCCATCGCTTAGACAGAGTTTTGAAAGCATATGAGGCCGCCCGGGCTGCTAAAGACGCTAGCAACTTAAAGCCAGCCGCAAAGAAGCCACCGGGACTTACGCACATCGGCGAGGCTTTCGAAAAATCCAAGAAATTAGCCAATAATGACCCACGGGCTAAGGCTATTGAAGACAATCATGGAAATGATGGCACATGACGACCAGCCCTTCACCCTTGTTGAGGCTCTTCTCGCCTGATTAATCACTTGGAGCCACAGTTTACAAGCCGAGCCGCTGCTACTTTTCTGATGTTTGCCTTCCAGCTAAGTATGATGCGATGGCCAAATGTATTCACACTTTGATTGATGTTTCGTATTCATGTTATACCAGAGGTTTGTTCAAACTGGTTCAGATGTTGTTTCATATTCATGTTATACCAGAGGTTTGTGTTTTTAATACAGGATTGAAATACCAGTTTGCTCAAAGTGTAATATCTGTCAACAGATATCTGCATATGAATACAGAATTTGTAGGCAATGGGCCAAGAGTTTGGAATCTGAAAAGTTCTGGTTTCCGTTTGTAGTCGCATTGACCAATCACGGTTCGCTAGTGTAGTGAACCTCAGTAGGGGTTGTGAATGCAGCCCACCTTAGCTCCTCCCCCTGCACCCAGGTGCAGTATAAAAGGCCAAGATGGCTGAACTCAACCTCTGCTGGTTGCCTCCCAGGGTGGTGAGTACGGTCCCCGCTTTTTAATTCTTTTGAGTTTCTATTTTCCCTTTTATTGATTTGTGTCTCTTGTTTTATAGGATCCCCTGCTGCTGTTCTGTTCTGTTTTGGTTGTTCTGTTTTGTTTTGTTTTTGGTTAGGTTTGGAAATATAGCTAGTGTAGTAACTTAGAAAAGGCTTATTGTCGTGTGTGTGTGTGTGTGTGTGTGTGTGTGTGTGTGTGTGTGTGTGTGTGTGTGTGTGTGTGTGTGTGTGTGTGTGTGTGTGTGTGTGTGTGTGTGTGTGTGTGTGTGTGTGTGTGTTGACTTTAGAATGTATACTAATAACTACATAAAAAATGAACATTTATATGTCCTAAGGACGTAAAGGAAGATTATGTGATGGGATCTGGAAGTGTATTCAAAAGTGGATTAAAAAAAACCACATACAATTCACAAACATCCATCTTGAATGCTACACACGTTATCAACAGCAAAGAGCACCTCTGTGACACAGCTTTGATTAAATATTAAAACCAAAACACTGCCACCATCTATGATATATGGCCAGTTATGCCTGAAGAACTACGTCAGGCTCAGCAAAGGCGACAGGGAAGTGTCAAATGAATGAGTTCATTTTACGTCAGTTTCACACCCAACAGAAGACGGAGGACAGAGGGAGCTGCTGCTGCAGAGAACACGGCCTGGAGCTAAACCAGGAACAACGGTGATGGTGATGCCTGCCTTCATCACTGACACCCTGGTGACAGAGACAGGTTGGGTTTGATATCACGCCTTCAGTGGAGGAAGGTGTGAAAGTCAAGGAACTGGGAGCCAGTATGCATACTGCAGCTAGCATGAAGGCGACATTCACGCAGTACACATGTAGTGCACCAGATAAGGTGGGTTGATGATCTGCTTCTCGGCTCGGAAGTATGGTCAGCTACTCCAAGGATCCGAGGCAGGTGAAGCAGGAAGTAGGTGTTATGACATTTGTTAATGACCTATAGAAGTTGCTCGGAACACTTAAACAGAATTAATGTGTATTAATTGGTAATGGGAAACACATGCTAGGGACAGCTTTCTCAATATATAGGACACACTGTTAAGTATCAGGTGATGTGCCAGTGGCGGCTGCTGGTCTTTCAAAGAGGGGAAGCTAATTTTTCGGCCTCTCTGTTCCTTTTCAAGGAAATGCTCTGTTTTTTGCTGTCTTTTCCAGTGACTGTGTCCTCTCAATGGCCAGCAGAGCTTGGCTGCTTAAACGGCCATGGCCCATTGTGTTACGGGTGTAGGACTTGAGCCGCTTTACACAGGAGAAGCTCCTTTCTACACCTGCAGATCAAATTGTAGCCACTAATGAGAACAGTTTGTAAAGCTGAGGCATTGCACTGTCCAACTCCATGTCTTTAAGGAACACCAAGAAATCACACAGCTTTCCCCTACACTGCAAGTAAATGGTCCTCATTTATATAGCGCTTTTATCCAAAGCGCTTTACAGTGTTGACTGACATTCACACACCGACAGGGGAGTCAACCACGCAGGGCGACAGCCAACACGTCAGGAGCAATTAGGGTGAGGCGTCTCGCTCAGGGACACCATGACACTCAGCTAGGAGGAGCCGAGGATCGAACCAGCAACCTTGCCGTTACCAGCCAACCCGCTCTACCTCCTGAGCTAATGCCCCCCCGAAGTCCTGATCTGAATACAGGACTTGAAGTTCAGACCTCACGCTCCCTGAATCAAAGTGATGGCCAACTACCAAAACGATATTAAACTCGAACAAGGAAATGTGGGGATTCTGTTAAACTGAAACAAGGAATTGTCTGGATAAAAATGTACGATGAAAATTGTCTAGCAATTTCGCCAAGCAAATATCAAGAAATAGGTTGCAGTTTGTCTTTCGACTCGCTTGCAAAATCCACGATGGGGCTGAGGACTAAAGACTAAAGAGAGCTCCGACGACTTTTTATAGTTCAAAATCGCTGTCAATCAAACGGCAACTCTGTCTTTTGCGAACCCTCCAATCATCACGCAGAAGCCCAGAATCCAGCCCACTCCTCCATTCACCCCCAGAGACACTGAGCGTCCGTGGGAGGGACATAATCGCAGCATTATCGGTCATTAATGACCGTTGACTTTCGACACACTGAAAAAAGCTGTTCTATGCAGCCCCATTGAAGTCGATGGACGGTGAGCTTCAACAGGCAAATGCACTGTGACGCTACGGGAGTGTATGAGAAGGAAATGGAGTCAGTCGACCTGCGATAAGCAGCAGATTCTGAACAAACTCGTCCTTGAGATGGACGTGTTCTAACGCATTTTCAGTCAATGAAATCTTAACAGAAAAGTATATATTTGACCATTTCATTTTTTTAATTTTAGGGGAAGCCAAGCCTCCCTTGCAGTCTTAGAGAAATCGCCACTGTAATGTGCAATAGGTAGGTAAGCTTTAAGAGCTGTTATTAGGGTGTCGTACCAGCTGATGATGACTGAGAAGCGCTGTGAGAGTGCCTGTTCTGGTAGAGAGCAGGCCTGCCTCTGTACCAGACCGTTCCCACCTCAGCATGGCTCGCTTTCTACTCACCAGGACATTGTTTCCCTGATTGGTTCGGGGAATCCATATTGCCTGTCAATCACATGTATGCCAGCATACAAGCCAGCCACAACATAGCACGTTAACATAACACGTTAACATAACACGTTAACGTAGCACGTTAACATAGCACGTGTGTGAAAGTCCCTTGTTCGTGGCAGAGGAACGCTCGGAGGGAGGAGTCCAGAGGAGGTGAAGCAGGTCAGATAGGTACCTGGTGTTTTTATATGTGCACTTCACCATCCACTGTGGCCACTCCATTCAATAATGAAGATAGACTCAGCAAAGCGACAAAGAACCCTTCATTCACCTGACGATGTGACCCTCGGTTGACCGGCTTTTCCTAGCGAGTACAGCAGATAGAATGGATACAAGCAGAGGAAGCACGGTTAAATGTTGTAGGGCGTCTGTTCCCACCACACATTCAAACCATAGAGAAGAACTTTTAAAACGTTTCAAACATTAATGTTAGAGACATATTACTTTACGGACTGGTTAACAAGCTTACATGCTAGTTTCCTACTTTTCAGACTGGTTTGCTACATAACGGACCAGTGTACAGCCTTACACACTGGTGTAACTTACTGTCGTGGAAATATCAATCATAACTAATATACAATTATACACAAATTATATTAACCTAGTTTATATAATTACTATTCACATTTAAATGAATTGTATACATTACCCCTATACGTAGAGATACCTCCGTTCCTCTCTCTGAAAGCTATTAAGATCGTTGTCATTTGCATCGGCATTGTAGCCATGAAGTCTGATACTCTTTGTTGTGTAGATTTCTTTAACTGTCTTGCAGCCTTGCTTGGAGACTTGCAGACATGTCCACTTCTCCCATAGTGTATTGCAATTTAACTAACCCGTCAATCTGAAACTCGCTACGATGGTCACTCCCACTCACCTTTGTTACCTGTGTATTCCCTACCCACAATGCAAACGTTTCCCTATAAGAATCGTGTTCACCCGTTGTCTCACTGAATGTATCCTCGGTAACTTTGCTGCCTGTACTTTCCCATGATCATGCTCTAATATTAAATCAAATATTTTGCTGGCCGACGTGTCCTAAAAAGAAGTTTCTCTTCATCAGTCCGTACATTTACATCATTGGTTTCGATTCGACTGCATAGAGCAGAGAACCCCAGGGATTATGTGTTAGTTAAAATGTTTCTCAAGGTTTTCTCTAGTTTTGCCAGGTTTTGCCTAATTTGTTATTTAAAATGTATTTATACTGGATGCAGACCAATACATGTAACTGTAGAGATGCAACCTGGTCATTAAAATGATTACAAATGGGATTTTTTTTCTGTTTTATTATTATTTTTTCCTTTGGTGGCCCTCAATCAAATTTTGGGTTCAATCTAAATTGGCCCTCAGCTGTCAAAACTTTGAGAACCCCTGATTTACATGCACAGCGTAATCCGATTAAAGCCATAGTTCGCCTATGCTCCGCAATTGGACAACTGCAATTGTCCGGTTGTGAGTAAACATGTTGTACATGGTGGTGAGTAAACCGATTCATTGGCCGAAGCATGTCATGCATGTATGATAGGCGGCGCTGTACCCATTTCAACTAGTTGTAATAGAGCCACCGGCTGACCTCTTTACATCACCAGCAACAACAAACTCAGGCGGCATTCGAGAAAGATGTTTTCAGTAGACAGCTGTCAATTCACTTCGGGTCCATGTCCACCTCAAAATAAATGTTTCTTTCTTCTGATGGGGCCGTTGTTGGCCGTATACGCTAGCATTCTGCTAATGAATGCTGATTGGTCAGGGACAGGCTTACAACTGATTACGACCAGAGACCCCTCTTGATGGCATCTGAAGCTGAAGCAGAATCAGAAACATTATCTTTAGGAGGACTTTCCGTCAAAGTTAATTGTTAAAAAATTACACCCTGAGAAAAGTGGAATTTGAGGGTGAAACCCTGTCGACTCCCATTCATTCTGCACTCACTGGCGAGCGCCCTCGCATGGACAGAGTTGTCAGTTCAGAAACCGGAAGGCACCAGAGAGTGCCAGTTCTCTTCATATTAGACATTCTCTGATAACATTTATTTTGACAGATGTGCCCAAAGTTACTACCTTACAACCTTGTTGATGACCCACATTTAGAAAAACATGTACTTTTAATTCAGCCTTGGGTGAAATCGAAGCGTAGTGTCTGTGTGCTTCCACCTTTACTGAATGCATGCCATGCGCGCTCCCGCTGCCGGGACACAATTCTTATAGGGGTAACTACATTCACCAGCTTCCTCCATCTTCTGCGCCAAATTTTTTAATAAATCGCCGTTTCTTGTTTTCCGATGGCGACAACAACATGACTATCGTCTCCTTCTACTTCCGGCTCACGTCCCCTGGAAAAGATCCTGAGCATGCGCAGAACGCATAATCCAGTCCCAATCTGTAAATGCAAGCTTAATGCGACTAACAGTCTAATAATCTAGGGGTCTTAATTCGATAAGCCCAATTCAATTTGATTTTAGCTCGACTAAGGTGTATACATGCATCTTAATAATCCAATGATAGTTGGACTAACCCAATAATTCGACTTTCTTGAGTGTCATATAAACATTACAAACTAGTTTACTGACTTGGAGACTGGTTTACTACCTTATATACATAATCATAACAGGTTTTTTCAATTGCTTGTGGTGTGTTCCAGATGCCTCGGACACCAGCCTTCCGAGTTTCACTTGTGACATAATTTTCTGTCTTGCAGCACTTATAGTGTTCCTGTTGGTTTTTGTGATCGTGTCATGTCATTGGCTATTGGCCATTACATTAGCCTCTTTAGCAAACCAGCTCGAAAATGGACAACACAACTTTACACTGTATTGCACGCACAGCAAGACCGTGCAATGCATACATTGTCGACTGGAATAAAGTAGCAATGTAATCAAGTGTGTAAGAGCATTTAAAATCAACATTAAAATGACCAACGTGGTACAAATACAAAGAAAATTAATCTCTTCACGGGCGCAGCCATTTTTATTGAGAGCGTCATCACTGAGCTCAGGATACTCTCAGAATTCCGAGGGGGGCAGACCAAAAGGGGGCGTGCCTCCGAGAAATGCAAGAAAGCTGGGAGATTTCCCCACTTGGACCTCGGAAGGCTGGGGCCTCTATGAATAGTCTTTTTTTCTTTTTTTTCTTTTTTTTTAGGAAATTTCCTTTCCTAAGGAGATGACCCAGAAGTACTTGGTTTGAATTCTAAAAATGCTTAGGAAAGGAGCCTCGATGCATCCTTTAACCCTCCTTTAGCGTAGGTTACTCCTGACCAACCTTTACGAAAGGAAAGGAGATATTGGTATCCCATTGGTATCCCATAATCCTTTACGGCGGCAATATTTAAATAAACAGGCCACCACCACGAAGTTTACCGACTCTACGCGAAGACGCATGAGAGACGCGGTGAAGCAGAAGAAGAGAAGAGAAGAAAATACAATTGATAATAATGGATACCAATTCCAGAAACACATTATTTGAATCTAAATGAATTAATTTATTGCTGGTTAGCAAGCACAATATACAACATAAGAAAATAAAACGCTGACTTCACATTTAAGAAAGACTACTGGGGGCATTTAATATCAACTTCAACATAAGTTGAGCCTCTTTTTTTTCCACATATAGATTTAGATTCAAGTCAAATTCAAGCCAAATCCGACCTAAGTGATTCTCACTGTTGGCGATAACCTGATTGAAATCAATACGAGAAGAACACATGGATCAAAGGAGCGCTTGTTGTAGTCAATCTTCGGAAAATTGTAGTTTCACGCTAGAGCCGCTAGAGGTCAGCAATACCCGCCGTCGCACAATGACGTCGGTTAGGAAAGTGGAGTCGAATTCATTTGAAACAGTGCGGTCTTTTCCTATGTTCGAAAGGAAGCACCTTTTCATCTCTCCTTGACCCGATGACGTTTTCCACAAAGGTTAAGGAAAGGAGGCATAAAGGTGAGGAGATTTGACTATTGGTAGAGGCCCCTGGTGTCCGAGGCATCTGGAACACACCATTTAACACAATTTTGAAAACAGTGCTTGTTTTTTCAAACAGTGTACTTAGCAAACAGAATCACACACCCAATTTACAGAATAACTCAAATCTTTTGCAAAATTACACTCTTGTAAAAACTATATGCTTCTTTATAAAAAACACACTTAGTTACAATAAGAAACACACATATTGCATATAACTAGATGAACATTTAATTCATTTCTCTACATGGCCAACATGGAGATTCATATGTAACTAAATATGTCAGATTCATAACAGAACATAAATATCAGAGAATCAAGATTACAATTATAGTTTGAAAACAAAACTAAAAACATGAAAAAAAAAAAATGACCTTCTGCTTTTTATAGTGCTTCTAAACCTGATTGTTGTGTATATAATTAAGCAAACAAGTGTTTGCACACATGATGGCTGTTTGGAACCAATTGGTTGGAGGGTGTAGTCATTTCAGTCAATGCTTTCAGAATGTGTAATGTGTGCAATATATACAAGTGTGTGTAGTGTTTTGCAAATCACTGTGTATTGTTTTGCAAAAAGTGTGAGGTTGATAATGTGCTTATAGTTGTGCTAACTTGAGCTGGTGTTTTGCTCCTTGTGTTAAAAGTTTGTAACTTAAATACTGGTTAATGTTAGACAGTTTTCTTTTCGTACAGAATGGTTTATACTTACAGACTGTTAAACTGTGCAGGTGGAAGCAGGTAATACCAAACCCATCTCACATGCGTCCAACCCACTTAGCCGCTACCATCACAGACAACGGATCATTACCACCCATTGCCTGCATGCCTGCCTGGCTGCTGGTGGTTTACCTGCCGTCTATTTGTGGTGTGCCCAAGGACATCCCCTATCTCACACCAAATATTCTGCACGCATCCTCAGTCCTCTGAGCCAACAGGAGGAATATTTCCCTGTTTACTCAAGTGCCACTTCATGATTAAAACCTAATCAGCCTCCTTCAGCCAGCAGCCCGGCACACACTGACACACCGAACATTCATTATTCCAGCAGACAGTGTGTGTGTGTGTGTGTGTGTGTGTGTGTGTGTGTGTGTGTGTGTGTGTGTGTGTGTGTGTGTGTGTGTGTGTGTGTGTGTGTGTGGGAGAGTGTTTGTGTTTGTGTGTATGTGTGTGTGGGAGAGTGTTTGTGTGTGTGTGTGTGTGTGTGTGTGTGTGCTTGTGTGTGTGAATGTCTGTGTGTGTGTGTGAGTGTGCTTGTGTGTGTGAATGTGTGTGTGTGTGTGTGTGTGTGTGCCTATGAATACGTGTGTGTGTGTGTGACTGTGTGTGTGTGTATGTATGTGTGACTGTTCGTGTGTGTGTGTGTGTGTGTGTGTGTGTGTTAGAGTGTGATTTCATTGAGGATTTGAGATCTAGGAGGAGAGGGGATAAGATGCAGAAGTGATGAAAAGAGGTAAGAAGACATGTCTGACAGGAAGGAAAGAGTGAAGAATGAACAGCGGAGATTGAAAAGGCATAAAGGTGAAGATTAAACGATTTAAGATCAAATGTTGGAGAGATTAAGATGGAGGAATATAGCACTGCAGAGAGAAATAAAAGGAGTTGTATAAATCATTTAATGATTAATAACATCTGAGCTGGATTTACAGTAATGCAAGGTATAGCCGGGCCACGTTGTCAACGGCTGCCTACAGTGTTTATCTCTCTTCCATGTGAAGACGTGTGCAGGTCTGAGCCTCCTACCTCGTCACCATGAGCTCACGGCTTCATCTGCAACACAAAGCATGAACCATAAAGTACAGAGTCAAGCCCAAAGGACACGAAGGGCTGAGAGGACACAGCAGGGATAGAGCTGGGCTGTATATAGTATCATAGTGTCTTATGGAGCTGTATATAGTATCATAGTGTCTTATGGAGCTGTATATAGTATCATAGTGTCTTATGGGATCATAGTGTCTTATGGAGCTGTATATAGTATCATAGTGTCTTATGGAGCTGTATATAGTATCATAGTGTCTTATGGCTGTATATAGGACCATAGTGTCTTATGGCTGTATATAGGACCATAGTGTCTTATGGCTGTATATAGGATCATAGTGTCTTATGGCTGTATATAGGACCATAGTGTCTTATGGCTGTATATAGGACCATAGTGTCTTATGGCTGTATATAGGACCATCGTGTACATACATACATACATACATACATACAACAACATAATAATATCAAAATACTAGGACGAATGGAAATACGTTAACCAAGAGAGCATTAAAAATGGAGTTTAAAATAAGTTTTGCCTTTCCTGTAATATTTTTGTTTCAATATCAGCTGACCACATCACATCAGTGCGAGAAAGTCTTGTCTTCACTTTCCATCATAAAAACAAAATACAGAAGCAGGATTGATGCTGAGCCACACCTGAGACTGAAGCTGACCTCAGTGTATCCAGACATCACAGGACTGTGTTTGCAGAGGCAGGCGCGCCCGTCTCATGAGGCTTATGGAAGTTCAGTTATCAGCGGGCTGGCCAACTTTCAATATTATTTGTATTTTGCCTTACATTTTCAAACAGGTTGTTGGTACACAGTTGTTATTCTTAATGTTCTCACTTGTGTGCGTGTGTGTCTCTGTGTCTGTTCTAGTGCTACCACTTTGTACAGCTGACCACAGTGGACAATAAATAATATATTTTTTAAGACTAAATGTGCCTCCGGCGTGAACTGTGTGTAGCAGAATAGGGCCGCAGGCCTACGCTACTGTAGTTTGTTATATTTTATAACATTGTTCCTAATGATGGTACTTGGTGAGAAAAAAAAATTCTGAGGTGGTACGCGGTATAAAAAGTTTGAGAACCACTGGTCTAATGGCTGTATATAGGATCACAGTGTTTTATGGTTGTATATAGGACCATAGTGTCTAATGGAGCTGTTTATAGGACCATAGTGTCTTATGGCTGTATATACATAGGACCATAGTGTCTTATGGCTGTATATAGGATCATAGTGTCTTATGGCTGTATATAGGACCATAGTGCCTTATGGCTGTATATAGGACCATAGTGTCTTATGGCTGTATATAGGACCATAGTGCCTTATGGCTGTATATAGGACCATAGTGCCTTATGGCTGTATATAGGACCATAGTGTCTTATGGCTGTATATAGGACCATAGTGTCTTATAGGACCATAGTGTCTTATGGCTGTATATAGGACCATAGTGTCTTATAGG
>NC_140277.1:19396568-19402751 GCF_964030765.1 Micromesistius poutassou
ATTGTACAAATTGGTACCATAAAACTCGACAGAGGATCAAAATGAGGCGCTCTCTCACTGCGAAAAACACAGACTTCGCTCGTTTTCCTCTCAGCCAGGGAGGAAGAACGAGGAAATGCCAAGAAATAAACATAACAAGTAAAATAATATAGCAAGAAATGATATAGAAGTTGGATTCACACTTAAGACCTACAGATCTGCCATATGCCTTTGGGGCGGAGCAGGTTGGATCTCAGGTTTATCTAAACAGAGAGAAAACAATGTGGATTCCTATCATTTATAGCGGAATGACAATTATCTGCAGGCAAACTGAACTCTGATGGAGACATACTTGTTTAGCCTTAAGAAGATCTGAGCCAGAGTGACGACACTATATCCACCTGGTCCTGTGGTACGGCAGAACAAAATTGGCATCATTGTCATAATAATAATCATCATAATAATAATAATTATAATAATAATAAAAACAAAACAAATCTTAATAATAATACAATTATAACAATCATAACATAAACAATAAACGACACATAGAAAAGGTGAGTATTTGTGACTCAATGCTCCGTGAATGAGCAGGGAACAACACACATTGTTTTATTTTCTTTGAACACGTCACATTTCAGCTCTGAGACGGCTCACATGTTGATACAACAGACGCAGCCAGAGACGCAGCCAGTGTCTGGTGGGCTGCACACTATGTGTATTATTCCAGGCTCTGTTCACCGAGGGACGGAGGAGGGGACGCACCCCAGCCCCTCAGCATCAGGTCGGGACGACCAGAGGTGACACGTCTGCACACTCCCTGTACATACTCAACATGGAGCTCACTCTCTGATATCACTTTTCAAGTTACAAAAGAAAAAAAAATGAGAAAAAGAGAGAGAATGCACTGCGCTGCGAGAGTGTCTGTTACGTTTAAGGCTTTTTAGAGCTCACAGGTTTTTACTCGAATGGTAGAATTAGAAACCAGGGAGTGATCATTCATTGGTGGATAATCGTGCGAGGACGTGACCACTGATTGGTGGTTCAGACATAATGGGCGGTCCTCTTCTCTGGAATGGTGATGGGGAGAGGACTCAGAGCAGAAGTGTTCTCTTCTTTTTGAGTCCCAGTTGACTTCCATTTAGGTTGGAGTACAAAATGTATTAGAGTAGTAGCCTTTTCACAGACGTGTTCATTTGAGTCTGTGTGAGATGCTACAGAGGTTAGCTAGGAATGCTGAAATGCTTAGCTAGCGTGCTCTTCTTTACCGTATTGTTTAGCCTGGGAGTTGTTGCGTTTTGGTATAAGGCCACCATGACTATAATAGCTTTTCTGTGAGCATCTTCACAGTAGGCTATTGTCAACATAGAGTGAGTCTAACTCACTGTCAAACTAAACCACGTCACCTGCTGACCTACACATGACGACAAAAGTGAAGAAATATCATTTCGTTTTTATAGCCTTTCTCTTTGACCTTCGGTTTCCCACCAAGGACTTATTTTCCTTCTTCATCAACATCCCGTGATTGCTGCTTCAAATGAGTTTCAAATGAGGACCCAGCTGGATAAAATCTCTTTCTTCGTTTCTTAGGCTCTCTGTATTCATTACATCCAACCGCTTTGAGACACTTTCGGGATATAATACAACCTACTAGCTCCAGTCTAGTCCCAAGAGCGCATACAGAGTGTCTAGTGAGCTGAAGCTGAGCCGTCTTGGTCCACAGCAGAACTGTTGTGACGTACAACGAGACAGATTGGGAACACTAACAAAACTGCCCAAGAACTACATTGCTTATGTCTTTGTAGAGAGAGAGAGAGAGAGAGAGAGAGAGAGAGGGAGAGGGAGAGGGGGAGGGAGGGAGAGAGAGAGAGAGAGAGAGAGAGAGAGGGCAAGGTAGTAGGTGAGGGATTCTTGGAAAATTGGGCTCTGTTACATAATTATTAATACATTGTACAAAGAAGAGACTTGGGCCAGATGGATGTTGCTCAGCGAGTCAGTCTTCAACTTGACCACAGAGCACGGGCCTTGTACTGGAGGGCTGGGGGCACATCCGGTCGGTGGTTAAGAGTCTTCCCGGTCGTCCGTATCGTTCATGGGGTAGTCTTTGGTCCCGTACAGATCGGCCAGCCTCTTGAAGCGGGGCCCCCAGCTCTGCAGGTAGTCATAGTCCAGGTCCGACTCGGTGGTGACCGACTCCAGGGAGCTGAGCGAGCCGGCCACCGAGCCGCGGCCCTCGTAGCCGTAGATCTGGATGGAGTCGTAGGGCGGCGCCGTGGGGTCGCTGTCCGCCTCCGCGATGCGGGACTTGATGAAGTCGTCCACGTCCACGCTGTGGCCCCCCGCGCTGCCCGGCCCGGGCCTCAGGGGCCCCTGCAGCTCCGGCTTCATGTCCTTCCTGGGCAGGAAACCGTTGGCCCCGTCAGGGTTCTGAGACGAACCGGGAGGAACAAGAGTCAGATCAACAGGATGTGGAACCACGTCAACACTCCTTCAATGTTTACAAAAAGAAAAGTACTCGCAGAACCCCGTCAAGACCACAGAAAGAAATGGATCGTATTGATGTTGATGTATATATAATATATACATTGATATCAGGTTGATATATTTATATTGAACCATTACAAATGCCATAAAGGAGGATTTATTTCATTTCCTAACGGTTGACCAGGGTGGAGCTAGAGAGGGCAGACTGCGTCCCCACGGTAACGGTTGACCAGGGTGGAGCTAGAGAGGGCAGACTGCGTCCCCACGGTAACCGTTGACCAGGGTGGAGCTAGAGAGGGAGGCGAGGGGGGGGGCCCTACCTGGTTACCCAGGCGAGGGGGGGGGGGGCCCTACCTGGTTACCCAGGCGAGGGGGGGGGGGCCCTACCTGCAGCGTTGCGATGTCGAAGGCCTCGGTGTCCTCCTCGCCGCCGCCCTCGTCGTCGTAGGTGATGATGTTCTCCCTGATGTCCTCCTCCTCAAACAGGATCAGCGGCTCCTTCTTCTGCCGCCTCAGGGCCACAAATAACACCACTATTGCTGCCGAAAGACAGAGGACAGACGGACGGACGGACACAGAGAGGGGATCAGAAGTTTGTTCAGCGCATTATAAAGTCACTCCATGGCCAATACCACGAGAAGAGCAAAACGGCAGGGATTAGTTAAGGTGATACCCAGGCCACACTCATTTATTCTTGTTTTGTTCTAAGCATCTGTGCATTTCTCTTCAACAGTTTCCAGGTGTCACTGTTAAATCCCTCTGGCGGACGCTTTATCCGAAGCGAATCACACCGGTTAATGCACTCGTTCACAAACCAACGGGGGAGTCAGCCGCGCAGGGCGACAGGATGAGGCGTCTCGCTCAGGGGCACCTCGACACTCAGCGAGGAGGAGCTGGGGATCGAACTAGCAACCTTGCGGTTACCAGCCGACCCGCTCTACTTCCTGAACTAAGCTGACCCCTAGGGCCTAGGCCAGGGGTCGGAAACCCTAGGCACGCGTGCCACCACTGGCACGTGGACGCATAATCATTGGCACACTTGCAAAAAAAAAAAAAAATTATTTTTTTTTTTCACCGCTACAATGCGGCAGCGTAATCATTACTACCGATTTGTTTTGCACTTTATTCAGTTTTGGCCATTTCCTCCCAGTGCAAATACGTTTAAATGAGTTACTGAAAGCAGTGTTCTGAATTGGGATCAATTAATCGTTTTTAAACCTATGTTGTGAGTAATAGAGAAGAAAATATTTAAAAGATTGTTGCCAGTGGCCTGTATGCATGGCCTTCACATTTTTTTTTGCAAAGCTGTACATGTCTTAAAGATATTGATGTGGATGTTTCCATCATTCTCATATAATGTCTGTTTTTACATTTCTCACAGTGCAAATATGTTTTTGAGTTCCTGAAAGCAGTATTTTAAGACGGGATATATGTAATTATAATTTGTAAGCCCATGTTGCAAATATAACAACAAAAAAAACTTTAAAATGTTGATGCATGATTGTGGACTATATGGAAATAATACAATTCCAGGTCTTCTGGGAATGTTTTTGGTCACTGTGTCATAATTCAGCTTAATATTTAATATATTGTTCCTTAAGGCACACTCATTAACGAGAAAATGTCCAACTGGCACTACATGTTGAAAAGGTTGCTGACCCCTGCCCTAGGCTATGGGGGTCAATTGTACTTAATGCATGTGGACATGGCAGATTCTAAGCACCGCTCATATCGACAGGCATGTCAATATTCTGTGGTGCTACTAAACTGTCCTGTCCCTTTACCGCTCCACCTCATCAAGCTCCACAGAGACGGGGCATGTGCTCACCAACTCAATCCTTGGCCTAACTAAAACCAAAGACATACTGAGACACAACGGAGACACACAGGGTGAGATCCAGATCAACAGACACACAGGGTGAGATCCAGATCAACAGACACACAGGGTGAGATCCAGATCAACAGACACACAGGGTGAGATCCAGATCAACGGAGACACACAGGGTGAGATCCAGATCAACAGACACACAGGGTGAGATCCAGATCAACAGACACACAGGGTGAGATCCAGATCAACAGACACACAGGGTGAGATCCAGATCAACAGACACACAGGGTGAGATCCAGATCAACAGACACAGGGGGTGAGATCCAGATCAACAGACACACAGGGTGAGATCCAGATCAACGGAGACACACAGGGTGAGATCCAGATCGACCCTCCAGAGACGCATGGTGGGCGGGGGGGGGGGTCCGGCGGAGGCGGTCTGTGATTGGTGCTTTCCGTACCTAGCAGGATGACGATGCAGGCCAGGATGGCGATGAGCGCGCCGGTGCTCAGGCCGGCCGGCAGGACGTAGGGCTCCACGTTGCAGGACAGGATGGTGTCCCTGCTGTCGCACGAGCACACGCGCACCGTCAGCGTCTGCGTGCTGCTCAGCGCGGGCAGGCCGTTGTCACTGATCTCCACGGGCAGGAAGTACACGTCCTGGGTGAGCCGGCTGAAGCCCTTGCGCAGCACGTGGATGCTAGCGGTGCTGTCTGTTGAGGAGAGAGAGGGGCTTTGGTTCATTACCGTCATTACAGAGTTAATGTACATCTTCAAAGAAGGGACAAGTATGTTTACACTAGCTGCTAGCGGTGTGCATCTCTCCGATAAAAGACGATTCGATGCGTATCTCGATACATGGGGTACGATACGATTCAGGAACGATACATTTTTTAAAATGGAACGATTCGATTCAGTTCGATTCGGAAGGATTTCGATTCGATGTGGCACGGCTCAATTCGAGAGGGTATGATGCAGTGGATTTCTTGTTGAAAGTAGACAATCATTTCACGAAATGAATTAACTTGTAAATGTGGCATTTCCTTCAAAAAGATTGATCAAAGACTAGAGAAGAAGTGCATTTGTTAGGGGTGTGCATCTCTCCAATAAAAGACGATTCGATGCGTATCTCGATACATGGGGTACGATACGATTCAGGAACGATACATTTTTAAAATGGAACGATTCGATTCAGTTCGATTCAGAAGATTCGCATCTTTTAAATCAAAATCGATTTTCCGATTCAAATCAGTTTTTGTTACACCCCTACTAGCTGCACTTTCCATGGATAGAAGAGGCAGGGTTAGCTAAGAGAAACAGGCAGACAGACAGCAAGATAAATGTGAGAGTTATAAAAGTACCAATGGAGTGTGATAGGTTGGTATATGAGCTCACATTAATAGCTCGTTCATTCCTCAGCTGAATAGGAAAAAGCAATTCAAGAGCACTGCATTGTACTGCAATACAGACCTGAGAAAAGTCATCACATCCCCCCTCTGGGCCTTGTGTTCTGCTCTCAATAAGCTTTATTGCTGTTGAAGGTTTCTGTGCTTTATCACAAGCCACCCCACATAACTGCTATGTGTAGTTATGAAGGAAATCAGGTGCCCGATTGGAGGTGAAAAGAAAATAGACAAGTCTTAGTGTATGAGTGGCTGTGTGTGTGTGTCTGTGTGTGTGTGTGGGGGGGGGAGGGGGGCGAAAGGGTTGCACAGACTGCATGAGTCATTCTCTCGCTCCCTCCAGCTCTCTCTCTCTCATCCTCCATCTCTCTCTCATCCTCCATCTCTCTCTCATCCTCCATCTCTCTCTCTCTATCTCATCCTCCATCTCTCTCTCTCTCTCTCTCTCTCTCTCTCATCCTCCATATCTCTCTCTCTCTCACCCTCTCC
>NC_140277.1:19402951-19415451 GCF_964030765.1 Micromesistius poutassou
CAGAGGCTCCAGAGGGGCCTCTCTCAGACTGCTCTATTATCCACTTGTTTGATTTGTGCAGTGCCGCGTGCCTCTGAGCGGCTCGTTACACACACAGCGGGACGGATCAGCGTTGCTAACAGTGTGTGGCTCCTGGAGTGCTGTGAGGTCTCTGGATCACTGTCTCTGTGCAGGTGTTCCTGTGACTGAAGAATGTTCCAGCGCATCTCTCCGCAATCAATTCAAATCATTAATCACCAGAGGATCAAAATCAGACATTGCTCAAAACGGCCAATCAAGCAATTGTTACAGGAAGTGTCTCAGGTATGAATCGCCCATTAGCCATGAGCTAGTGGGCACCATTAGCTCAGGGGGTAGAGCGGGTCGGCTGGTAACCTCAAGGTTGCTGGTTCAATCCCCAGCTCCTCCTAGCTGAGTGTCGAGGTGTCCCTGAGCAGGCCACCTAACCCTAACTGCTCCCGACGAGCTGGCTGTCGCCTTGCGTGGCTGAATGGGTGAATGTTAGGCAAATTTGTGAAGCGCTTTTGGGTGGCCACGGGTTACAAAAAATGCACTACATAAATGCAGTCCATTTACCATTTAATAAGCAGGCTCAATAACAAGGACAGTATGGCTTTAGCCCCTCAGGCCTTGGCCACCACACCTACTGCAGTCCTCTTTATTTCACCTCAAATAACCCTGAAGCAAACACGTGCACACGCACACACACACACACACACATTTATATATATATGATATATATATATATACACACACACAAACGCCCACCTAGGTATTCAACTAGGGGTATTGCAGTAGACCACGTAAATAAAGAAAGATAAATCATTGATATTTGAATAGATTGTATCAATTATTTAATCCCCTTCTGTGACATATTTCCCTGGAATTGCATGCCATCTGTGTGTGTCGGAAATCCCCCACACACAAACACACATGCATACACACACACACACACACACTCAAACACACCCACAGACACACACACACACACACACACACACACACACACACACCGGACAGCCTGTAAGAGTGCTAGTGGCTGAAAGCACTCAGAGAGCAGGCTGCTCTGGACACCTGGAGACCTGGAACACCTCCAAACACTGTCCACAGAGAGACAGACTGACAGACTGACTGACAGAGAGACAGACTGACAGACTGACTGACAGAGACAGACTGACAGAGACAGACTGACAGAGACAGACTGACAGAGACAGACTGAGAGACAGACAGAGAGACAGACTGACAGAGACAGACTGAGAGACAGACTGACAGACAGACTGACAGAGACAGACAGAGAGACAGACTGACAGAGACAGACTGAGAGACAGACTGACAGACAGACTGACAGAGACAGACAGAGAGACAGACTGACAGAGACAGACTGACAGACTGACTGACAGAGAGACAGACTGACAGAGACAGACTGAGAGAGACTGACAGAGACAGACAGAGAGACAGACTGACAGAGACAGACTGAGAGACAGACTGACAGACAGACTGACAGAGACAGACAGAGAGACAGACTGACAGAGACAGACTGACAGAGACAGACAGAGAGACAGACTGACAGAGACAGACAGACGGAGACAGACTGACAGAGACAGACTGACAGAGACAGACAGAGAGACAGACTGACAGAGACAGACTGACAGAGACAGACAGAGACAGACAGAGACAGACTGACAGACAGACTGACAGAGACAGACTGAGAGACAGACTGACAGAGACAGACAGAGAGACAGACTGACAGAGACAGACAGAGAGACAGACTGACAGAGACAGACAGAGAGACAGACTGACAGAGACAGACAGAGAGACAGACTGACAGAGACAGACTGACAGACAGACTGACAGAGACAGACTGACAGACAGACTGAGAGACAGACTGACAGACAGACTGACAGAGACAGACTGACAGAGACAGACTGAGAGACAGACAGAGACAGACTGAGAGACAGACTGAGAGACAGACTGACAGACAGACTGACAGAGACAGACAGAGACAGACAGAGACAGACTGACAGACAGACTGACAGAGACAGACTGAGAGACAGACTGACAGAGACAGACAGAGAGACAGACTGACAGAGACAGACAGAGAGACAGACTGACAGAGACAGACTGACAGAGACAGACTGACAGAGACAGACTGAGAGACAGACTGACAGACTGAGAGACAGACTGACAGACAGAGAGACAGACTGACCCCGACACAAAGAGAGACAGACAGAGACGGATGGACGGATAGATGGAGAGATGGACAGGCTGACTGCCAGTCGGACACAGACAGGAACGACTGACTGAAACCACTGGCAACCAGTTGGACAGATAGACAGACACAGGGGCAGACAGACACCTGGACATACAGACAGACGACAGCGAGACGGACATGCAGGACAGATGGACAGACGGGAGGGAAGGCAGACGGGAGCTTCGAGGCGAACAGAGGGACTCACTCTGAGGGAACTTGGGGGGGTTGTCGTTGACGTCCGTGAGGGTGATCTTGACCTCGGTGGTCCCGGAGAGGCCCCCCATGTGGCCCCCCATGTCCTTGGCCTGGATGACCACGTCGTACTCCTGCCGCGCCTCGCGGTCCATGTTGGGCAGCGCCGTGCGGATGATGCCTGCGTCACGGACGACAGCAAACGGACGGCGTTTACACAGCGGCTCTCTGACGTTCACCCGTTCATACACACACTCACACACTCACACATTCACACATTCACACACCGACGGCCGGCGTCAGCCACGCAAGGCGACGGCCAGCTGGTCGGGAGCGGTCAGGGTGAGGGCGTCTCGCTCAGGGCGACAACTCGACACTGAGCTAGGAGGAGCCGGGGCAGACCCACACAGCTGTACTGGTCCCAGTGGACTCACTGGGTCACTGGGTGCCGTACTGGGGCAGACCCACACAGCTGTACTGGTCCCAGTGGACTCACTGGGTCACTGTGTGCCGTACTGGGGCAGACCCACACAGCTGTACTGGTCCCAGTGGGTCACTGGGTGCCGTACTGGGGCAGACCCACACAGCTGTACTGGTCCCATGCAGTGAATCCAGTGGGAGTCTCCCAAAGAGAGCCAGCTCTGAGGGCTTCTGCTGCTCCAGCGAGCAGCACACACACACACACACACACACACACACACACACACACACACACACACACCTGTTTTGTTTTGACTTCCTGTCAGCTGAGTTGACCCCCTGCTATTAGTATGTTTAGAACTAGCATGCAAAGCAAGGTGGGAATGTCATCTTGTGAAAGAGGAGACATTGAGTTTGATCAGCCTCTACAAGTCAAATTATTAGCTGCACACACACACACACACACACACACACACACACACACACACACACACACACACACACACGAAGTAAAGGGGAGTCAAGGCTTTCTGCTGTCATCTTATGCCATGTGTGCTGTGTGTGATTTATGCACGCACATGTGCATGTGTTTGCGTGCGTGCGAGCATGCATGCGTGTGTGTGTGAGTGCATGCGTGTGTGTGTGTGTGTGCGTGTGTGTGCGTGTGTGTGTGCGTGTGTGTGTGTGTGTGTGTGTGTGTGCCGATGCCAGAGAGAGAGGAAGTGAGAGAGAGTCTGAGTGTGACAGCATGAAGAGCTGATAATCTCCAAACCAATTAGAAATGTGAGCTGTGGATTTGAGCCAGTCAAATACCCAACACTGGTTTGATTAGCCAGATTAATACTTCCCCGCTCTAGGCCCGTCTCAACCATTCTTTAATCATCTGACATTTTATCACATCGCCTTCATTGATCAAGTATGCATTTGATTCCAGTTTTCTCTAACTATACATGTATTAATGTCCTTTAAAAATAGCAATACAAAAGTAATATGAATCTATGAAAATATTTGTGAATTAGAGTTCTTCCAAATGTTGACTGACTGACAGACAGACAGACAGACAGACAGACAGACAGACAGACAGACAGACAGACAGACAGACAGACAGACAGACAGACAGACAGACAGACAGACAGACAGACAGACAGACAGACAGACAGACAGACAGACAGACAGACAGGCAGACAGACAGACAGGCGTTGTGTTCTCCCACCTGTCTGGGATTCCACTGAGAAGTAGGGCTGTCCTTGCAGGATGCTGTACACCAATCTGGCGCTGTTGCCATAGGTGGGGTCATCAGCATCCGTGGCAGTCACCTGCATCACCGATGTTCCTGTGAGACACACACACACACACGCACACACACAGACACACACACACACACACACACACACACACACACACACTGTGAATGCTGAGAATGCGAATGCTGCCAATGCTTTACAGTTTTTTTCAATTGCTTAAGCACGACTTTCAAATCAGGGCCCGTTTTTTCAAAGCGCTACGCAGTCAGCAGAACACCTCAGCCCCTTTGCTAAATGAAACACTCTTGTCAAAACTGTACACTCATTATCACAACCATATTTTGACACCATATGAAACACACACACGCTTCAAACGACTTCATTCTGTCTGAACCAGTTACACACTGCTGTTGCTAACCTTAAACACTTTTAACAATTGTACTTGTCAGTGGTTAGAGGACTGTTCATGAAGTACACAGCCGTCTAGACGTCCTCCTGACAGATGCCGCTGTGTGTCTGATACGGCTGAACTGTGAGCCCAGCCTCCCTCAGTGTCTCCGTGGTCGGGACCTGGTCCACTAGTGTTACGCCAAATTCATTTGATAAATTTGGTCCTGCGTATGTGTGTGCACATAAATTGGTGTGTAGGTCTGTGTGCAGGTGTGTAGGTGTGTAGGTGTGCGCATGTGTTTAGTTGTGTGCAAACATGCATGTGTGTGTGTGTGTGTGTGTGTGTGTGTGTGTGTGTGTGTGTGTGTGTGTGTGTGTGTGCGTGAGTGCACTGACCAATGTTTGCATGTGTGTAGCTGTGTGTGTGTGTGTGTGTGTGTGTGTGTGTGTGTGTGTGTGTGTGTGTGTGTGTGTGTGTGTGTGTGTGTGTGTATGCCTGCATGCATATGTGTGCATCCCTGTACTGTGTGTATGGTATTTACAGTTTTTCACAATTGTTTAAACACATTATTTTGAACATAAGACACAATGTGCACAACCTCAACAACTCATGTACCAACTGCCAAACCAATTCTGCTGAACTCCGAGCACATTTTCTGCTTTAGACTCAGATTCCCATTCCAAACCACACATTTTTCACAACACTACAGACAATTCTCTATATCTTGCACACTCTTCCTGAATTCCCTCTCTTGGTGTTCACACAGAACACACTGCCAATCACATTTCTAAACTCCAAAGGCTGTTGTGCAATTAGCAATCTGCAATTTGCTATATAATATAGAAGGGTCACAGAAGAAAGACATGACACTAAAGTACAGACATTGAGTAGTATCTCTCATCTATGAGAATGTTGATAATGATGAACATTGTTATTCTCATTATGGTTATCATCATTATTTAGGATTTTATCCATCTTCTGGTGGAAATGTACTGGATATAAGTGTTGACCCTTATGGGTATGTGTAGGCGTGTATGTATGTATTTACTGTATGTAGGTAAGTGTATGCATGTATATGCAAACACACTATATGTATGACATTTGTTTGTGAGGGGGGGCTTGATATAAGCTGAAGCTTCTGCCCCTACCCTTTGGTTACGACCAATAAAAATGCATTCATTCGATTATTCATTCATTCATTTATTCATTCATTCAGATGTTTTGTTCACAGTATTTTCTGTTATCGCTTTCATATCATCCCTTTTTCATCCTATTTGCTGTGATTTACAGTAGACTGCACATTAGTATTTGTTGTTACTGTAAAGTATTGTGTGTTGTTTTCTATTTGAGTGTACGTAAAAACATTATATGGTAATATTCTACATCCAACAGGTGACAGTGTAACACTGAACATCAACAGCATAATACTGATAAAGCATTCATATTGTGTTTTCCATTCATACTGTAGTGTTTTCCATTCTGCACACCAGTGTTCAATGCGTGCTTAGAAATGTCTACTCATATGATGTATGTGTTTGTCATTTGAAAAGAAAATACCATTTAGTGAAGAGTTAACACTGTTTTGAGGGCAAAGTGTGCTTTTGCATGAGAAGTGTAGGATTTTGCATTTTCTGTGTGTTTTGAGATTAGGGTTTTGAGGAAGTGAGGTAGTCTATCAGGAAATAGTTTAAGCAATTGTGAAAAACTGTATACGGCTGGGGTTAACCCACAGCACACATATTCCCAAAGGTATTGCGTCCGAGAGAGAGAGAGAGAGAGAGAGAGAGAGAGAGAGAGAGAGAGAGAGAGAGAGAGAGAGAGAGAGAGAGAGACATTTGGTCCTCTTCTTCTTCGAGCACCTTCCTCCTCCTCCCTCCTCTTCCTCCACCTCTACGTCTGGCTGGGCCTCCTGCTCTTCCTCCTCCTCTTCCTCTTCCTCTGGTGATATCGGACCACTGGACACCCCCCCTCCCTCCCCTGAACTTTGACCCTTTAACCCTTTTGGCCATATTGCACAATATTTTTCTCCCTGTTTATCCCGTTTTAATTTTCCATATAATTATAATATTCTTAATTTGTTAAAACTTATAGTGTATTTTATTTTATTTTATTATTTTTAAATTCTATTTTCATTCTCTTCTTTTTTACAGTAAGCAGAGAAAATACCAAGAATGTCACACAAACATTTCACTGCATATCCTGAGTGTGACAAATACTGTAAAACCTTTGAATCTTGAATCCTCTTCCTCTACCTCCTCCTGCACCTCTGTGGGTTCACCCTCTCACCCTCACTCTACTTCACCTCTGTGGGTTCACCCTCTCACCCTCACTCTACCTCCTCCTTCACCTCTGTGGGTTCACCCTCTCACCCTCACTCTACCTCCTCCTTCACCTCTGTGGGTTCACCCTCTCACCCTCACTCTACCTCCTCCTTCACCTCTGTGGGTTCACCCTCTCACCCTCACTCTCCTTCACCTCTGTGGGTTCACCCTCTCACCCTCACTCTTCTTCACCTCTGTGGGTTCACCCTCTCACCCTCACTCTTCTTCACCTCTGTGGGTTCACCCTCTCACCCTCACTCTACCTCCTCCTTCACCTCTGTAGATTCACCCTCTCACCCTCACTCTTCTTCACCTCTGTGGGTTCACCCTCTCACCCTCACTCTCCTTCACCTCTGTGGGTTCACCCTCTCACCCTCACTCTTCTTCTGACTCCTTCCATGTTAGTTACAGTAAAGACAGGTGAACGTACCTGCTGCATTTTTATAGTGCTTGAACCTGATTGGTGCGTCTACAATTAAGCAAGCATGTGTTTGTGTACCTGAAGGCTGTGTTTAACCAATTGGCTCATAAGTGTGCTCATTTGACAGTCAGTGCTGCTTGGAATTGCAAGGAAGTGACATCCTGACATACGAATGTCTAATGTGTTTAGTGTTTTGCAAATCACTGTGTGTATTGTTTAGCAAAAAGTGTGAGTCTGACATTGTGCTTATAGTGGTGCACATCTGGGCCAAGTTTTGCTTCTTGAGTGTAATCGTTTGATAATTAATAATCTGTAATAATTTGGGATGGACTCTTCCCAGGTCAATGCTGATGCGGCTATAATAGGCCTTTATCAGAGAGCTGTAGTACACAGGTGTAGCTCATAATGCTCATTTTGGGTCTGTAGGCAATGCAATATTTAACGACATGAGATCATTTTGGGTCTAGGATTACACCTTTTTGATGAAGGCCTCTCAAATAAATACAAACTGGCAGGGAGAGGTGACGAAAAGTCTGGTGCAGCTCTCATTTTAAACACAATGTCATCATCCCACAGCTACTGACTTCCCCCTTAATATCAGATTTCATTTAAAACTACTTAGACTGCTCTCAGCATGGCTGCCATTTTTCATCTGCATTTCCAAAGACTCTTCAAAGACTTAGGTTGAACAGGATTGGTCTATCACTTCTTACATTTCGGAGTTCCTGGTGATCTGACTGAATGGAGCTCAGGTTAGTCAGATTACAGTTTTCTTAAGCACTCTGGTTCTGTGGTTTGGGATGATGTTACCATGGTGGCAATTAACTGTTCCCCTGTGACCTCTACATTTCACCAGCATACAAGATAGCTGCCTAAAAGCCCAAAGGTGTAAACCAATCAATATATGAAAGAGGACATTTAAAAGAATCTTCTTTTTGTGACTGAGAGACACATTGAGAGAAAGAGATTTCAAGTCAATCTACCTTTCATAGTGGAGTCTTTATGTTCTGGGTTTGATACCTAACCCGTACATAGTGGAGTCTTTACGTTCTGAGATTGATACCTAACCCGTACATAGTGGAGTCTTTACGTTCTGGGTTTGATACCTAACCCGTACATAATGGAGTCTTTACGTTCTGAGATTGATACCTAACCCGTACATAATGGAGTCTTTACGTTCTGGGTTTGATACCTAACACGTACATAGTGGAGTCTTTACGTTCTGAGATTGATACCTAACCCGTACATAATGGAGTCTTTACGTTCTGGGTTTGATACCTAACACGTACATAGTGGAGTCTTTACGTTCTGAGATTGATACCTAACCCGTACATAATGGAGTCTTTACGTTCTGGGTTTGATACCTAAGAGATATCTGTAGCCATCAGTTAAGTACCTAACCCATACGTGAGCCTTCTTAAGTACTAAACAGAACACGTTCACATTTCTTTCATTAATCTAGCGTTCTTTCTATAGCAGTAGTCCTGCGCTTCATGTCAGACTTGCCGTGGTTGGATTTCACTAATGATTAATAATGCATGTAACAGGCTGTTCAGTGGAATAACACTCTGTTTCTGCCGCTTTGTTAGCACATGTCACTCAAGTTAGCCATAACAAAAATATGGTATTCAATCAATCCTGTTTTGGGTAAAGTCATGATTTCTTTCTGCCTCAAATGAAATTCCAGAAAATACAATGTGAATTGAGTTGAAGTTGTAGCTTATAGTCAGTTTTGAATAACTTGAGCTTGGTGAATTCTTAACTATTACAAGAACATCAGATGAGACAAATGGAGACATTTGAGTTTAAGTAATCGATATCAAGAATAAAATTCTTCTTCTTACAAATGACCTATTTAAAAGACAACTAATTATTTCCTTTGAATGGCCAGCAGGGATTCAAAGTGAGTCTCATACATGGCGTACAAACTACTTTATGATACATGTGATCCATTATTTACATTAACATTTAAATCTAGGGCATGTAGCAGATGCTTTCATTCAAAGCATTCTTACAATTAGTACATTTGTCATAAGAAAGAGAAACAACATCTTACAACAAATACAACAACAACAACAAACATATCGCTGTCGGTACAGTAAGGATGTTCATAGAACCAAGTGCCAAGCACTAACAGTCACTAGGTTAACCCATTCCCCGTATACAACAAAGATAGCTAGGATAAGATGCTACCCAAGTACTATTTTTAAGTGCCAGGACGTACAACACACAATAAGTGCGTACATTAAGTGCCAGGATGTACAACATCCGATAAGTGCGTACATTAAGTGCCAGGACGTACAAACATACGATAAGTGTGTGAGAGGGGAGGTTGTTTAAGGACAGGAAGGAATGAGTAGGGGTGGTGGGGGGTGAGGGGTGAGGGCTGCGTCAACTAAAAATCGATTAAACATTAAACAAACGCTCTGAACAAATCAGATGATTGAAAATAATAAATATTACGAGAAATGATAAAAGATCAAACATAACAAAAAGAATGATGTAATTGATGCCGTTAATCTGAGATGAACCCCACTCACCCACGTTGGACATCTCGGGCACCCTGGCGAAGTAGGGCCCGTGGAGGAACTCCGGGGGGTTGTCGTTGATGTCCTGCACCTTGACGATGAACTCGGAGGGCGGCTCCAGCGGCTTGTTGGTGTCGCGGTCCACGGCCTGGGCGGTCAGCGTGTACTGGGCCTGCTCCTCCCGGTCCAGCGTCTTGGTGGCGTGGATGTTGCCCGTCTTGTCGTCGATGACGAAGATGGTTCCGGCGCCCTCGCCCGACAGGATGTACTTGCACTTGCCCTTGCCCGAGTCCACGTCCGAGTGAAGCTGAGGAGAGAGAGGCATTTTTACTTTCTTGAAAATAATCCTATTGCTTTATTTGTTGATCTAATTCAACTTTTTTGTGCATAGGCAATGTCGCACGGAGCTCTCCATGCCAATGAAGAGCCCCGTGAGAGTTGGTTCTTGGGAAAGACGTTGGACAAGAGAAGAAGGAATTAGTAGAATCAGGTAGAATGGAAGGTCTAATGGATCCTTCCAGGTCATCGCTCGCTTCGCCACTATAGCATCCATGCTGTGACAGCTGATATGCTGAAGGTTGAAATGTGCCCCTCTGCCCTCTCAGCTAAGAGGTTCCCGGACAGCGTTGTGTTGAAATGTATATGAGGCTAAAAGCTCCAAAAAGATGCTTTGGCTCCGATGCTACACAACGATTATATTGCGTTGGGTTCCATTCTCTTCTCAGTATTTTGCAATGGGTTTGTTGTTAGATTGAAACAGACTGACAGTAAAGTGACAGAATAAATCGTAATGAGTTACAGGATTAAGTATCTTGTTGCCATCCTTGGAAAGCCTGTTAGCGATGAAATATAATGTTTTGTAGACATCATTTGTGGTTTGCTATGAGAGGTTGAACCCCTGCACCATGAGTGATGCTCTGGGTTGTTTTGGTCAACACAACCAATCATTTCCAACCGTCATGTTGCCTCTCTCTCTCTCTCTCTCTCTCTCTCTCTCTCTCTCTCTCTCTCTCTCTCTCTCTCTCTCTCTCTCTCTCTCTGGCTCTGTACTCTGTCTGTCTCTCTCTCTGTCTCTGGCTCTGTCCCTCTCACTTTGTGTGTGTCTCTCTCTCTCTCTCTCTCTCTCTCTCTCTCTCTCTCTCTCTCTCTCTCTCTCTCTCTCTCTCACCTTGTTCTAACGTAACGAGGAATCCCTGTGCTGAGTCCCTCTGCACGAGGCCTCATGCTGACTACATTGAGTAAACGACAACACACACACACACACACACACACACACACACACACACACACGCGTCCATGGAGACACACACACACACACACAGAGCTGGTAGACGTACTCTGCCCACGAGCACGGGGTCTGGTCCGGTGTACTCCTCGATGACGAAGAACTGGTTCCAGACCCAGCCTCTCTTGGAGCGGTGCAGCACCTGGCCCTCCTTCCCCGCCCGCTCCCGGTGTCTGTGGAGGGACGGGTGACCTGCAAGACCAGCAAGACCAGCAGTCAGTCAGTACCAGGGGAGCACCGTCAGTACCAGGGGAGCACCGTCAGTACCAGGGGAGCACCGTCAGTACCAGGGGAGCACCGTCAGGACCAGGGGAGCACCGTCAGTACCAGGGGAGCACCGTCAGTACCAGGGGAGCACCGTCAGTACCAGGGGAGCACCGTCAGTACCAGGGGAGCACCGTCAGTACCAGTACCAGGGGAGCACCGTCAGTACCAGCGGGACCCTCAGTACCAGCGGGACCCTCAGTACCAGCGGGACCCTCAGTACCAGGACTCACATCAACATACCATGAAAATCTGGTTCATTCACTTTCTTACTCCTCTTCTTTGTTACCGTTGTGAAGTAGTTAATGGGAACAATGTACACGATAGTAAAAGTAATCATTCACATGTTCAGACATGTTTAAATGTACGACAGCATGTCACACTTCTAGTCTTTTTGACACCTAAAGTGAAATGGTATTCTGCCTTCAGCAGCCAACAACTTCACCCCCTCCCACCCTCCATGACTGGGAGATAAGGGGGAGATGAGGGGGAGATAAGGGGGAGATGAGGGGGAGATGAGGGGGAGATAAGGGGGCGATGAGGGGGAGATAAGGGGGAGATGAGGGGGCGATGAGGGGGAGATGAGGGGGAGATAAGGGGGCGATGAGGGGGCGATAAGGGGGCGATGAGGGGGAGGAGCTGTGTATTCTGGCTGTAGCACTAAACCAGACATGCTGTGTGAGTCTGGACTTTGAACAGAGTGCTGAGTGCTGATGAGTCGACGTGCTGCTGAGTCATCATCCAGCCGACCCCCTGGACCGTGTTGCCAGACTGGAGCCTCACCGCAGCCGTGTTGGACGAGGTCCCGGGCAGGTTGACGGTGTCGTCCTACGGGTACCACCCCTCTCCCGGGTGCCGGGGGGGGGTGTGTGTACCTACCCGCCGTGTGTCTGTGCTTGTGTCCCCTCCTCTCCACCTGGCCGTCCACGCTCCTGGCCCCCGCGGCGCCGCAGCACAGCGCGGCCACGCCCACCAGCACCAGCGCCGCCCTCAGCAGCCGCAGGTCCGTCTCCGCCCGTCTGGTTGGCATGGTTACCGTCCTGTCACCAGCCCCCCCCCCCCCCCCCAGTAGCGTACAGTGGCCCCTCTCCTCCCTCGATGACGACTCTTCTCTGTCTCTACTCCGGGCCGGGCGCTCTGCTCATCCCAGGGTCCTCTTCTGCTTCAGAGCCTGGAGGAGGAG
>NC_140277.1:19420451-19432951 GCF_964030765.1 Micromesistius poutassou
GGTCAGGCTTGACGCGGAATTTTGGTGACACAGCACAATCTGTGGCCACTCACCTTCATCCCAAATACCAGATTGATTTACCTGCTGCAATACGAGCTGCAGCGCAAAACACTGCATCATCCCCCTGCTGTCATCTGACCACGGAAAACCTCCTGCTGACAAGGTCAGAGCTGCTCATCACCCCGTCCCCAGCACCCACAGAACCTCCTCCTCCAGCACCCACAGAACCTCCTCCCTCAGCACCCACAGAACCTCCTCCTCCAGCACCCACAGAACCTCCTCCTGAGCACCCACAGAACCTCCTCCTCCAGCACCCACAGAACCTCCTCCTGAGCACCCACAGAACCTCCTCCTGAGCACCCACAGAACCTCCTCCTACAGCACCCACAGAACCTCCTCCTACAGCACCCACAGAACCTCCTCCAGCCCCCCTGAGTGTCACCTCCTGCTGCCTCCACCTCCTCCCCCTCCTCCCCTCCTCCCCACTGGTCTCCACCTCCTCCCCCTCCTCCCCTGCTCTCCACTGGTCTCCACCTCCTCCCCCTCCTCCCCACTGGTCTCCACTGGTCTCCCCCTCCTCCCCTGCTCTCCACTGGTCTCCACCTCCTCCCCCTCCTCCCCACTGGTCTCCACTGGTCTCCACCTCCTCCCCCTCCTCCCCACTGGTCTCCACTGGTCTCCACCTCCTCCCCTCCTCTCCACTGGTCTCCACTGGTCTCCACCTCCTCCCCTCCCCTGCTCTCCACTGGTCTCCACTGGTCTCCACTGGTCTCCACCTCCTCCCCTCCTCTCCACTGGTCTCCACTGGTCTCCCCCTCCTCCCCTCCTCCCCACTGGTCTCCACTGGTCTCCCCCTCCTCCCCTCCTCCCCACTGGTCTCCACTGGTCTCCCCCTCCTCCCCTCCTCCCCACTGGTCTCCACTGGTCTCCACCTCCTCCCCTGCCCTGCTCTCCACTGGTCTCCACTGGTCTTCCCCTCCTCCCCCTCCTCCCCACTGGTCTCCACTGGTCTCCACCTCCTCCCCTGCCCTGCTCTCCACTCCTCTCACTCCCGTGAGACAGGTGACGGAAGGAAAGCAGAAGTGTTCAGATGATAACAACAGATAAAGTAGGGCAGAGTGACAGAGCCGGCGGGTGGACAGACAGACAGAGGGAGAGGGAGTGTATTAAAGCATAGAGGTGTCTTGTTTCATTGGTGGGCTCGCTGCGGTCTGTTAAAAGCTTACAAAATCTGAACCCGGCTGAAAACAGAAACCAGCATTCTGCTCACACCACGAAACCCTAAGCTGAATTGCCTTTCAATTAGAGGACTAACAGCACTGTGTGTGTGTGTGTGTGTGTGTGTGTGCCTTTGTTTGTGTGTGTGTGTGTGTGTTTGTTTATGTGTATGTGTGTGTGACTGTGTGTGTTTGTGTGTTTGTGTGAGAGAGAAGGCGGTTTAGGTTCCTCAGCACTGTGGGCCATAAGTATTAATGAGAGTAGAAACCCGCCCCGATGCGCGTCTGTAAACTATGCTGACCAAAGGTCTTTAGCATGCCTACACTAAAGTCACAAATGTGTAACAGTAAAGTTGAAGTCATTAATATTTTTTCTACACAAGTCCTTTGTTACAGGTGCACAAATCCTATCCTGTGCATCACAACTTCAAGTCATGCACTTGACACTTTTGCTACAATCATTTCAGCGCAGTTGGTGCAAAACACATTTGCACACCCGTGTTTCATAATCTGAGAACATGCACAACATTTGTGCATTCATAAACCCAAATGTGAACTAATGCATCAGAAGTTGCACATCTGTGAAATATTTCCTCACAAATAAAATTATATAGATTGCTATGTTCAATGAGCATTTTAATGAGCGAGCACAAGTCCATCGATACAACTGCTCCAATCTGCTGCTACGACTCTCAGCGGTTGTTTTTCCTGCGGGTACTTTTGCAACATGTCTCGGTGGTACAAGTGTCGCAAAAGTGATTCGTATCCGTATGACGCAGAGCGTCCGTGGGCGGGACAAGATTACAGCATAAACCAATGAAAGTCGCCGGCAGGGGGTGCACTTTTCAAACTACACTGGGACCTATCCAAGCAAACTCTTACTTTCTGGAGTCTTGACAGAAGAGAAGAGGGCATCCTACCTACACGACGGAGGTGGGTGTCTTACATTATGTTAAAGGAAATGACTTAGTTCAACTGAATTCCCCATGTTTTTCTAAATGTTGGTCATCAACGAGTTGAAAACAATAACGTACTTTTAATTTAGCCTTGGGTGAACAGATGCACGGGATGCATGCACTGGATGTATGCACGGGATGCATGCACGCTCTGATGAATGATGAATGAACAAATGTTGAATATGGGATCCAAACTATTTTTCGAATGATTTGGGGGGTATGTGGGTGGGGGAGGGGGGGGGGGGCAACTTCACACAGGCGGTATCCGAGACATTTCTGAACATGTTATTATATTTTATGGCCACCATTAAAATATGCGCCATGTAAATGCTATCATTTAGGAGGAATTCAGTTGAACTAAGTCATTTCCTTTAACATAATGTAAGACACCCACCTCCGTCGTGTAGGATGCCCTCTTCTCTTCTGTCAAGACTCCAGAAAGTAAGAGTTTGTTTGGATAGGTCCCAGTGTAGTTTGAAAAGTGCACCCCCTGCCGGCGACTTTCATTGGTTTATGCTGTAATCTTGTCCCGCCCACGGACGCTCTGCGTCATACGGATACGAATCACTTTTGCGACACTTGTACCACCGAGACATGTTGCAAAAGCATCCGCAGGAAAAATTTGTTCACATTTGGGTTTTCTCAGATTTGTGACTTGTGAACTCGTAGCCCCTATTTTGTGTTTACAACGGTAGAAAGGATATTTACAACTTCAAATTTACTGTTACACATTTGTGACTTTAGTGTACACATGCTAAAGTCTTTTGCTACAATAATACCTTTGTAGTTGACATGTGTGCATGTGTTTGTGTGTGTGACTGAATGTGTGTTTGTGTGATTAGGTTTGTGTTTGTGTGTGTGTGAGAGGAAAGTATGCGCCACCTAACTTATGGGTTTGCATGGTCAAATACTTAATAATTAATTAATAATAAGGAAGAGAAAATAGGCAATGCAAAACTATTTGTAACATAATTGCAGTGCAATGTTTTCTGTTGAATAATAGCATGTGATTAGTCAAGGCATTGTTCAACCGAGGAAGAACAGCTTCTGCTCAATATGCCACTAAATACGGCCGATCACTCTGGTTACTGGAGTCATTGTCTGCTTGAATCCTCAATCACAATACATGGTTATTTTCCAGCACAAATTACCTCAGACTAAACGGACAATACAATGGAACACATTGAAACGGTTTCCAATTTTCTTAAGTGTCCTCAAATCATTACCGTGGTTATGATTTGTTACGGACAAAAGAGATTGCAAACAAAATTAAAGTATATTGTTGTGCATGGAGTTTTGGGAATTGTAAGAGAGGAAAGGTTAGACAAAAGCAAAATGTACAACACAAGTTTTCATTCAACCTTTCTGGCAGACTCACACAAGCCCCTGGTTGAATGTTTGATGACAGTAAGGACCTCAGTATGTTGTTATGTCTCCTGTGAGGACATTCTAACCGTGGGAAACCAGCTCTGAAAGTCCTTTTTAACGCTCCACTCTCCGTTCTTCATCTTTGTGTCGTTGTGTTACCCTCCCTCTATCCTCTCTGTGCTCCTCTTCCAGTATAATTACGTGGTTATTTCCCTTGAAACACAAGATCACTTGCTTTGCTTTTTCGAGTTGTATGCAATTGTAGCCTGAGGTATCAAAAATACCGTTATGTCGCCTAAACAATGTCCTACTCTGTATTTATGCATAGACACATGACCAAAGACACACACACACACACACACACACACACACACACACATTCACACACTCATGTATGCACGCCCGCACACGCAAACACACACACATGCACATACACACACACACACACACACACACACACACACACACACACACACATTTGTAATGACAATTAAGGGCGGCTGCAGCTGCAACAGAAGGAGAACAGATTAAATGAGATGTACACTTTGAACAATTTCAGTTTGAAAAAGACCAAGAGGAAAGATTACCGAGGCAGTTTACAGAATATTTAGGGGATTTCCGTTAGTGTTAAAAAAATACAAATCTGACACTGTATGTGTGTGCGCACACAATGGTGCCTGTATGTGTGTGTGTGTGTGTGTGTGTGTGTGTGTGTGTGTGTGTGTGTGTGTGGTTTTAGTTTATAGTCTCTTAGGAACTAAGAGTGGAAAGACAGAGATCCTGTGACTGTGTGTCTGTAGTTCCATGTTTAAGAGCATATGGGCTAGTGTGTGTGTGTGTGTGTGTGTGTGTGTGTGTGTGTGTGTGTGTGTGTGTGTGTGTCTGTGGTTCCGTGTATAAGAGCATGTGGGCTAGTGTGTGTGTGTGTGTGTGTGTGTGTGTCTGTGTGTGTGTGTGTGTCTGTGTGTGTGTGTCTGTGTGTCTGTGTGTGTGTGTGTGTGTGTGTGTGTGTGTGTGTGTCTGTGTGTGTGTGTGTGTGTGTGTCTGTGTGTGTGTGTTTGTGAGGGGAGGGGGAGGCAGAAATCACTGGTGTCTGGAATTGATTTGAGGCAAAAATAGGGAAGGGAAAAATAGAATAGTTGTGCTTGTTAAAGATCCCATGGCATTCTACTTCATGGATGCTTATATATAGGTGTTAGTGGCCCCTAATACAGTATTTGAAGATGTTCAAGAAATTCAGCCTTGGTGCAGAGTTACAGCCATTAAGGGGTCATACGCTCTACTCCAATAACCACATGACCTGTTCCTTCCCGTATGACAAAGGAACATACCTTTCTGGGTTTAGTCCATTGTTCATTATATATATATATATATATATGTATATATGCATATAATATAAAATATATGTTTTGTTGTTCTTTGAGTAAACTCCAATTCATACCCAAGGTCTTTTTCGATTTTAAGAATTTATTTATTCTCGTACATTATCGCCGACTATTTATTGTTGAAGTATGTCTTGTTTGTATGTGCCTGACCACAAATGAAGTTCCCTCACGGGAAAAATTGAATGGAAGGTCCCGGTAATCGTTGTAGTATCTTCTGCTTTACTCTGGAGCAGCGAGTAGCGCATGAGACCAGCACGGGGCCTGCTCACCTCAGTCACACCTTACCAACAATACAGAACAGTTCTCTGTTTCATTGGCCCTGCACACCACAAAATGTACCAGCGACAAAACAGAAAGACAGATGGAAGGCTGGAAGGAAAGCAGAACATGCGTTGGGCCATGTGCGATCATACAGAAGTGAGCCTGGCTGAATACAGAGTAGAGATATTAGAGTACGAGATGAGCGCTAGAGGAAGGGAGCGCCGGCTCTTCTTTGTCTCCTCTCCTCCCTGAAGGAGCTGATCTGTAATGGTTTACATCTGTGCTTGTAATCCCCCGTCCACCCTCTGTCTGTCCCTACATTCCTTCACCCTTTCTCTCATTCCTTTTCTCTTCCTCCTTCACCCCCCACCCCCCATCCCCCCACTCCACCCTCTCCCTCGCTCTCATGCAATTATCGGCTTTCACATCTCTTCATGTTTCCTTTGTCTCTTCTTCCCCTCCGCCCCGTCATCTCCTCCCTCCTCCTACCCGCCACTCCCTCCCTCTTCCTCCCCTCTTCTCGCCTCTCCTCCCTCCTCTTCCTCTCCTCCCTCCTCTTCCTCTCCTCTCTTCTCCCCTCATCCTCTCCTCCCTCCCTCTTCCTCCCCTCTCCTCCCTCCTCTTCCTCTCCTCCCTCCTCTTCTTCTCCTCTCTTCTCCCCTCATCCTCTCCTCAGCCATCCAGGGTTTCTGGTCATCCTGAGGTCATCTCTCAGTGAGGGAATTGATGTGCTTCCTTCCTTTCTTCCTTCTGTCCTTCCGTCCTTCTCCCTATTTCCACGATTAAACAAAAGCCACAATGCTAAACGGCACAAGGAAGTGGAAATGCCACTGGTCAAAACAACATACAACATACAAAACCTTTAAGTCAACTGGACAGATCCTTTTACTATAAACGCTGATCATTTCACCAAGTTGATGTGGTAAGCCATAATGTTCCACCATGAACAACATTAACCCTATAGTTTTGAAATCAAACTAATCCCTCACTCATTCTTATTGTTTCACTACATTTACGCAAAGGAATGTGCAATCTAAAGAAAAGCAATGAACAATTAACAATTAATTATTAACAATTAACAATCTAAGGCAATGTTGGCCTCTAATTGTCACCTGAATATTTGTTATTCAAAATTGTTCTGGAGTTAACAATCTTGCCAAGGTTATGGTTGCATGAACATTCTTTAAACCTTTAAGTGTAAACACATGCAAATCATAGTAAAGTGATCATAAAGTTTCATTGTGGCTAAAGTTTGCTTGTTAAGTGTATCTATTATTTTCTATTCTACTTTTTTTTATATAAATGTATTCCTCTTTTACTTAATCTATTTTTTTTTTCCGCTGGCAGGAGGCATTCATTATTCACACGATAAGCAAAAACATAACAACAATTTCAAAGAGAACATTTCAATTATGCATCAGAAATAATCTTTTATTTTTTATTTTTACATAAATCAACATATTATTTAGCAAATCTCCCATTAATATAAATTAAGTCCCCATTCATCTCCCAATGTGTTTTCATAGAGAGAGTCAGAGAGAGAGAGAGAGAGAGAGAGAGAGAGAGAGAGAGAGAGAGAGAGAGAGAGAGAGAGAGAGAGAGAGAGAGAGAGAGAGAGAGAGAGAGAGAGAGAGAGAGAGAGAGAGAGAGAGAGAGAGAGAGAGAGAGAGAGAGAGAGACAAAGACAAAGACAAAGACAAAGAGATACACATGTGACAGGGAAGTTCTTTACTTCTGAATTATTGCTGGCAGGCCTTGTATGTCTTTTTATGCATTTGTTATGTTATGTTTCATCTGATCTGATCAGTATACTAACTTAACACCATTTATATCTCTTACTAAGTCAAAATGGTACAAACAGATAGAAAGAAAGGCCCATTGAAGAATGTTTGAAATGCACAAACTACCTTGGACAAGCTGAAAATTAATCTGCACCTAAATAATGAAATGGAGTGCTTGCAATTCACTTCTGACCTTATTTTCCTTCAGCTGATTATTTTATCATCAACTAATCGTGTAACTGCACACAGGCGTTTGTGTGTGATAGTTCTGTTATAACTACTATACGTACCCATGATTCAAAACAGAGCCATTTGGGATATGGAAAGAAGTTACAGCTGCAATCCCTCAACACACACACACACACACAGACACACACACACACACACACACACACCTCACACACACACACACACACACACACACACACACACACACACACACACACATACACACACACACACACACACACACACACCTCACACACACACACACACACACACACACACACACACACACACACACACACACACAGCATACAGTAACAATACCAATCTGTTATGTTGATCCGCAAGGCCGACAGGAAAGAAAAGTAATCTAACAGAAGGGAGGCGATGGAGAGAATAAGGAGAGATTGGGATAGGGAAAAACAAAGGACAGAGAAGGAGAGAGAGAGAGAGAGAAATAGAGAGAAAGTGAGCTGACATGACCTAAGGCTGGCTCAGATAAGCGGCTTTGTTCCTTTACTGTCTGCTTTTGTACAAAGCTAAAGACCCACTGACGCACACACACACACACACACACACACACACACACAAACACACACACACACACACACACACACACACACACACACACACACGTGCACACACATACAAAAGCTGCTCTGTCAATTACGCTGCCACTAACGTTGTCACGGTAACAGTAGAGGTCATCAGCTATCTGACTTCCAGGAATGAATGAAAAAAAGCTCTTTTGTTATTGGTTGGTGATTGGCTTAGGGCTGAAAAGGTCATAAGGTCAAACAGCTTGTCGTTAAACACAGCAGCTGAGTCCTTGTCAGGGCAGAAGCGTCACGGCTGCAGAGGTGGGATGATGTCATCATCACAAAGCTTTTGTTTCAAACTGACGACAACAGCGAAAGAGAAGAGAAATAACAACTGAAAGTTGAGCTTATGGTTTGGATGATTCTAACCCTACTGGATCCATCAAGATTCAGCAAAACCACTGCATTCATAGTAGGGATGTAACGGTAAACCGCGATAAAAATATTGTCAATAACAATTACCGTTTTCATTTCAAATAAAATGATTATCTCGGTGGATAACCGCGCCCGCGGTGTGGAAACCGTGTGCTTAAATCCTTCCCAGCGCTTCATCCGAGCAGTGTTTGTCATAACGCTGTTTAAAATAACGCCGTTAGGTAACGCCGTTATTTTTCAGTAACGGGTAATCAAACTAATTAATTTTTCCGTTGTTACAACGCCGTTACTGACAGTTAAATGCAGTGCGTTACTATGAATTGATTGAATAAACTGTGTAATCCGAACGCACCCCTGGCTGCACACACAAACTGCTAGTGAGGACGGAGACCGGGTGGGGTTAACGACGAGATAAGCGATTATGATTGGCTAAGGCAGAGTCGTGTTTCATGGTAGCCAATCGGAGCCAGTGTTTTTACACACAAGCCAGGATACGCGTGCCACATGCACTCGCACACACAAACACCAAACAGATTCGATGAAGCAGTAGAAATGGCGAGTCCGGAGCAATCCGATGAAAAGTTGGCATTTTCAAGGTGGAGATATAAGCACTACTTCAAATTCATTGAGGTCAAAGGCAAGAATGTGCATGTAAAGTGAACATTATGTCCAGGAGCAAAGACGTTGTAAGCTCTAATTTAATGAAGCATCCCACAACGACACACGCATCTACAAAGCTACTTTTTTACTTTTTTTAAAATATAAATAAATATAATAAACACTTTTTTAAACTATTTCAGTTTGCGTAGGCCTATCAGTGCTTTCTGAACATATTGAACACACTTTTAAAAATACTGCGATAATACCGAAAACCGGGATAATTTTGGTCACAATAACCGTGAGGTTAAATCTTCATACCGTTACATCCCTAATTCATAGACACTCAAAAGAGATGCACAGGCTTTAGAGAGTACTGTAGAGTAAAACACATCTCAAGTACATTCGAGGTGTCACTCTTTTGTTCATTCATTTTGCGTTGGTCACTAGTAGCAATGAATGCTCTGTGAGTCGGTTTTGGTGAAAAAAAAAACAGACTCACTCTCTGGTGCTCCTGTCTCACTCTGCTCTAGAGTGAGGAGGAGGTGCTCCTGTCTCACTCTGTTCTAGTGTGGTGGAGGAGGTGGGCGGGGAGGAACGACATGATGTTGGCTCTTACTCATGACATGCAAATGACTCGCCTCTGATTGGCTAACAGCACTGTCCGTCACAGTAATAAAACCAATTGAACAGAGAGACACACGGAGAGAGGGAGAGGGAGAGAGAGACAGAGAGAGGGAGAAGGAGAGAGAGACAGAACGAGAGAGAGGGAGAAGGAGAGAGAGACAGAGAACAAGAGAGAGGGAGAAGGAGAGAGAGACAGAGAGAGGGAGAAGGAGAGAGAGAGGGAGAAGGAGAGAGAGGGAGAAGGAGAGAGGGAGAAGGAGAGAGAGGGAGAGGGAGAGAGAGACAGAGAGAGGGAGAGAGAGGGAGAAGGAGAGAGAGAGACAGAACGAGAGAGAGGGAGAAGGAGAGAGAGACAGAGAACAAGAGAGAGGGAGAAGGAGAGAGAGACAGAGAGAGGGAGGAGAGAGAGGGAGAAGGAGAGAGAGGGAGAAGGAGAGAGAGAGAGACAGAACAAGAGAGAGGGAGAAGGAGAGAGAGACAGAGAGAGGGAGAAGGAGAGAGAGAGAGAACGAGAGAGAGGGAGAAGGAGAGAGAGACAGAGAGAGGGAGAAGGAGAGAGAGACAGAACAAGAGAGAGGGAGAAGGAGAGAGAGACAGAGAGGGAGAAGGAGAGAGAGACAGAGAGAGGGAGAGAGAGGGAGAAGGAGAGAGAGACAGAGAGAGGGAGAGGGAGAGAGAGGGAGAACGAGAGAGAGGGAGAAGGAGAGAGAGACAGAGAGAGGGAGAAGGAGAGAGAGACAGAACAAGAGAGAGGGAGAAGGAGAGAGAGACAGAGAGGGAGAAGGAGAGAGAGACAGAGAGAGGGAGAGAGAGGGAGAAGGAGAGAGAGAGAGAGAGAGAGAGAGGGAGAAGGAGAGAGGGAGAGAGAGAGAACCACTGGGCTCCTTTGGGGTTTCTGGTTGACTACAGAGAGCAGAGCGGCCTCGGGGCACCGCGGCGGCCGGAGCTGAGCTGAGCTCCGCTGTGCCCCGCGGCCGCTGTGCCCCGCGGCCGCCGTGCATCGCGGCTGCCGTGCATCGCGGCCGCGATGCACGGCAGCCGCGATGCACGGCGGCCGGGAGCTCAGCTCAAAGCGGAACTTGCCGGTGGCAGCAAGAGTTCTCCCGTATACAACATTGTGCTACACTGCCAGGAGTTGACGGGGTCGCTGTGAAGATGGTAAAAGGAGACAGTTCTACGCTCAGCGTCGTTTACTGAGCACTTGCATAACTTGTGCGCTTTACCCTACACACAGCAGTACGCGCGCAGGCACATTTCAGTACCGTATATGACACAGTCACGCTCTGCGGAGGCTTTGGTGAACGCATTTAGCGCCATTATTCAGTCTATTGGAACAGAAACTGGTGTTTGCCGCCTATCCAGATTATAGATAAAAGATATGGAAGATTCCCATTCCCCTGCCATTCTGTGATTGGCAGTGATCGGCAATCGGCAAATCCTAATTTTGGTGATCGGTAATCATGATCGGGCCCAAAAATGCTGATCGGAGCATCTCTAATATATATATATATATTAGAGCTGGGCAAGTTAACATGTTAATTACGCGTTAACACAATCTTATTTTAACGAGATTAATATAAATTGATGCAATAACACACTTTTAAAAATTTTTTAATTTCTTTTTCACTTTGATTTTAAAAGATTTTGCTCACAGAATGCTTTCATATCAGAAATATTTACTTTACATTCAATTACAATTGCAGTAATTAACATACCAATTACATTTGGTATGAATGATAATGTGTCATTCCATTTGATAATCTCATTTAACTTCAATTGGAGTGGATTTAAAATATAATTTTAAAAGTGCGATTAATCGTGTGTTAACTCACCAATACTATACGATTAATCGCAATAACTTTTAATCTTTGCCAAACCCTAATATATATATATATATATATATATATATATATATATAGATGCAGTCCATTTACAGTTTGCTTTGGTGAAAATATCGAGGCATGCTGTCTGCAGATGCTGCTTGCAACTGGTGGACATTCCTACGTTTTAATAAACGGGGATGGTTGAAGTGAAAAGGTTGTGTGTACACAGCATAAGAAGCCCCAGCACTCTGCTGCCTGGGGCCTCCTGGCCGTACTGGTGGGCTTCCTGTGTCAATCAAGGACATGGAGAGCGCTTAGGACAAATTGGACCAATCAGACATGTGTCAGGTGGGCCATCAGAGGGCTGACAGCTTCCAGCACCACCGCATGAGATGACATCTTGCTCACAAGTAACGGCAGCAGCGCGAGGGCTGGGGATACGACTGACCGGCAGCCAGTGATGACAAACCATTCCGCTCCTTATCTCCGCAGCACTCAACCACCACTAGTGTTGTGATTCATCAGAGCTTATTACAGCCCAGAGACAGCAGGGATGTCTGCCTCTGGGCTCACGGTGAACAGCGCACTACACATCTCCTGGAAACACGTCCGTGTGCGGGTTAAGGTGTTCGTCTATTCAGATAACATTTGAGGTCATCACTCACGGTTGTGTCGAGCTTGACAAACGTCAAGGAGGCGGTGGAGGAAGTGAAATAGTTGATGTGTTTTTTTCTGCCGGGGTCACTGTCCGATCGACTGTCTGCACAAACAGCTGTCTGCCTGCGGGCTTATCGTCTCTCTGTCTGTCCGCGTGGTGTCCGGAGCGGCGTGTGAGGGATTAAAGCGAGCCGCGGTGGAGCGCTCTCCTCTGGCAGCAGCTGATAAGCTGTGGATCCATTAGATCTTCCCTTAATCTATTCAACTTTCCCAGGGATTGAAAAGTGCTTAGCATGGGAGATGCAAGGTGTGTCAGTTGGTGACCTTGGAGGGCAAACACATTGTGGACTGCTCTGGCAGGGACTGGAACGCTTTAAATGTGCTATCTCAACAAGATACAACGACATCTCCTTTACAATCTCATTAACATAATGGTGCTTTCCCAATATAGCATCAAATACCAACATGAAGAGAAAGACAGAGAGAAGGAGAGATGATACAAAATGTCTGCATGTCAACAGGAAACAAATGTCTTTACAAAATATAGAAGAGGCAGACAAACAACAGAATTAAACAACTTCTTAACATCCTTAAGAACCAAAACCAAATGACTTCTCTTTTTCTCTGTG
>NC_140277.1:19452951-19458843 GCF_964030765.1 Micromesistius poutassou
TTCGTGGGTTTGCTTCCATTTCGTACTTCATTCACATCCATTCCAATTGATTTCCAATCCTAAACGATGAAGGATATCCGCACTGTGTAACGCTGGGCCGCTGGTCCTGTATGGGGGATGCATTTCATTCACCAGCTGCTTCACACACTCTTTATGAGAGCTGCTTTCAGGGAGGAGGAGGCGTTTTCCATCTGATGAGGATAAGTTATGCATATGTAGATCTGTACGCTGGTCTTTTCTGCTCCGTTCATTCTATTCTTTTATTGACGTCTTTCTTACGTCCTACCATTCGCTCTTTTTCCCATCCTTATGGTCAATGAAGTTATATGTTGAATATGTGTGGATTCAGACCAAGGGGAGGGAGCCACAAGTCACGCTGTACATTACACCATCAAACAAGACATCAATGAATCCTACATACATATACTAAGCAATAAACTCATCTTCTCTCGCTCCAACCGTCCTAATGGGGATTTATTCAGAAACTCTTTCAAGATGTCAATTTTTTCCCCGTCATCCTGGGAACGGCGCGCTGTAATCCGGGAAACAGTAGTGTTTGTTCCTCCTGTTTCTATCGGCACACTTTAAAAGCTAGAGTTAGAAACCTCTGTGACGGTAGACACCTGTGTGGCACAGCTGTTCATTGTGGTGAGTGTAAAAGCAGGGGAGAGGTTGGGTATTACTCGAGCTCCGGCGGCTCCACAGAGGAGCGGCAGCAGCCTGACACAGCGCAAAGACGCTCTTCAGCACTAAAATAACAACACTCAGCGTAATCGTGTTCCCCGCCTTCTTTTCTCTCCTGCTCCTTAGGGCTGAACTAAAAGGTGACAGAAGTAAAATAAGATTCTCTAACATGATGGATGTACTTTGAAAGTACTCGGGGATACTAAAAAGTAGGTTGTATTTGGCTCCTGGTGGTCTATAAGGCAGTGGGGTGATAGGATAAAAATACTCGCCTCGGAAAATATCCACCCTCTTGTTAGTGGACGTGAACGGCCGCGGGCAGGTAGAACCAGATCAATCAGGCCCTTTCATGTTTCATTTGCTCTGCAGATAAGGTCTGGCTCCCCTCCCATACACAAAGAGTTCTGCCCGGTACGAGATGGACCGACCAATCACAACCGTTTATCTAATTTGAGGCGGGATAATTAGGATGACGCAGAAGAGTGCCGGAGAGGCATTTTCAACAACAACAAAGATGGCTGCCGCTGTCGTAGAACGGTTTGTTAAGTAGAGTTACTAAAAACACCTTATACTTTCAAATCCTTATGGCAAAACATTGGTTAACAGACGTGTGGATAGTAGCGTTACACAAACACCGCTCTTCTCTGCAGCAAGCATGTTGCTGTGATTGGTTGTAGGCCTATCCAATGGCATCCAGAGGCATCCTGGTCTGTGGCCCTTGGAGATCTAAAACAAACGGAGCGGTTCCAGACTACAGTTTGCAGTTGGTCTGGCGATGCCAGGCTAGGGGGGAGACGGTTTCATCGATATCCACATCCCACGTTAGAATGTGGAGCAGTGACAATGCAGCAGCTGGGGCCTTTTCAAGTGGACTTTCTAATGGTGGCCAAAGCAGCCATTCACTTATTCACAAACTGACCCACAAGGTGATCGTAACGGTCAATGTTGAAGCTAACTAGGGAGTCATCTGGACTTGGCTTCTAGCTTCACCGATTAGCATCGGAGGCTTGCGACAGAGGGGCTCTGGTTATAATTGCAGACTCTCCGGGTCTGGTGGTTAGGGTTAGGGTTAGAGGTCGGGGTCGGAGAGAATGTGTCAGTCCATCGGCTGGGGGGGGGGTTCCCCCACCAGAGATGAATGGGCGTCTGGAGGAGCACGCTGCCCTCCGGAAATACCAGGAGGTCATCGACGGACACCGCAGAGTCGCAGCGAAGACCACTTACCTCCTGGCTGCTATAGCTCTTAACGGCCGACGAGGCAGTGCTGTGCTTTCCCCAGAAGACGAATAAATTCCGCTTCTCTTCTGCTCTAATTTAGGGGCAGGGAGCTGATTATAAATACCTTTTTGGCTTCTTCTCTGGGGTATTACCTCGCCGCCTTAGATCCCTTCTCTCTCTGCTGCTGCCTCTTTCTGGCACACACCCAGGAGAACGTCGGGCGTTTCTCCTTCTCCTCTCATGTTTAAGTTCTCGGCCCGGGGGTGGAGGGGCTGTATAAGCTGGCCATGCCTCAGACATTAAAGGCCCTTCAGTAGAGCACGGTGCACAGGTCTCCAGATGAAGGCAGTAGAGCACAGTGCACAGGTCTCCAGATGAAGGCTGCAGTAGAGGACGGTGCACAGGTCTCCAGATGAAGGCTGCAGTAGAGCACAGTGCACAGGTCTTCAGATGAAGGCTGCAGTAGAGCACAGTGCACAGGTCTCCAGATGAAGGCAGTAGAGCACAGTGCACAGGTCTCCAGATGAAGGCTGCAGTAGAGGACGGTGCACAGGTCTCCAGATGAAGGCAGTAGAGGATGGTGCACAGGTCTCCAGATGAAGGCAGTAGAGCACGGTGCACAGGTCTTCAGATGAAGGCAGTAGAGGATGGTGCACAGGTCTCCAGATGAAGGCTGCAGTAGAGGATGGTGCACAGGTCTCCAGATGACGGCTGCAGTAGAGGATGGTGCACAGGTCTCCAGATGAAGGCTGCAGTAGAGGATGGTGCACAGGTCTTCAGCCTTCTGATGCCCTGGCACAAACTTTCCCCTGGCTTGTTTGTTAAAACTTTGTTAGAGATGAAGTCTGTATTTGTCACGGTTTAGCGTGCGTTTGTTTGTTTGCATGCTTTTTTTTAAGATTGTGTTGTGGAGAATCATGTTGTTTTCCTTCCTTTCCTTCCTTCGTTCTTTGATGAATTATTTATTTATGAATATAAAATAAATACAATTATTTATTTTAATTCTTTCTTTTTTTAAACACATACAAAGCAGTTTTGTATCACTGAGTTTTCCGTGAGAAGATATTCAATTTATATCATCTCATCATCTCTAACTCAGAGCCTGTCTCTCTCTCACTCCTCTCTCTCACTCCTCGTCTCTCTAACTCAGACCCTGTCTCTCTCTCCCTCCTCTCTCTCACTGCTCTCTCTCACTCCTCGTCTCTCTAACTCAGACCCTGTCTCTCTCTCACTCCTCTCTCTCTCACTCAGACCGCATCTTTCTCACTCTTTTCTCTCACTCCTCTCTCTCTAACTCATATCCCGTCTCTCTCCTCTCTCTCACTCCTCTCTCTCACTCCTCCTCCCTCTAAGGATCTATTGATTCTGAGGTTTCCCATCAAATGGAAAGGAAGATAAACATTCTGGGAGCATCTGATGAATTATATCCATCCAGAGCTCTGACCTCCTAAACATTTATTGGAATACACACACACACACACACACACACACACACACACACACACGTTAATGGCTAGGGGCAGATGAGAAAAGCAGTGAAAGAAATTGTCAGAATGAGAGAAGGATAATACTTAATAGAGAAGGGGAGGGCAAACAGAGAGAGAGAGAGAGAGAGAGAGAGAGAGGGAGAGAGAGAGAGCGAGAGAGAGAGAGAGATAGAGAGAGAGACAGAGAGAAAGAGAGAGAGAGAGACAGAGAGAGAGAGAGATAGAGAGAGAGAGAGAGACAGAGAGATAGAGAGAGAGACAGAGAGAGAGAGAGAGAGAAAGAGAGAGAGAGACAGAGAGAGAGAGCGAGAGAGAGAGAGAGAGAGAGAAATAGGCTTTGAAATAAGCACGTGGATGAGAATATGATTTGCATTCCCATTTATTTGTAATGCTTCAGGTTGCCCGGGTGCTCTCTCCCCTCCTCTCTCTCTCTCTGTTGCCTGTGTGACCCGTGACCTCGTCCTTCCCTCTGTCCTTCTGTCCGCTGGTGTATACCTTTATGCTTTACGTGGTGTGTGTGTCCCTCTGTCCTTCTGTCCTCTGGAGTATACCTGGTGCTTTACGTGGTGTGTGTGTCCCTCTGTCCTTCTGTCCTCTGGCGTATACCTGGTGCTTTATGTGGTGTGTGTGTTCCTCTGTACACCGAGGGTCACGCTGGACGGCTCTGATGTGAGAGGAGGAGCAGCTGCTAAGCACAGCGGGCTCTGGGGACAAAGTGGTTTATGACGACAAGACAAAGCCATAGATCTCACTCCCAGGTACACTATCTCTCTCTTTCTCTCTCTCTCCCCCTCTCTCTCTCTCTCTCTCTCTCTCCCCCCCCCCCCTCTCTCTCTCTCTCTCTCTCTTTCTCTCTCTCTCTCCCTCTCTCTCCCTCTCTCTCTCTCTCTCTCTCTCTCTGTCGATTATTAGAAGACAGCAGACCTTTCCATATCAATAAATATATTGCCTTTTAGTAAAGGATGCACAACGTTATTAATTGAAATTAATTGAAAAGTCTGATCCTATATTTAGAGACATGTTGAGAATTTTTGTGGTCATAGTGGTCATACAACTCAATGTAATTCTATGTAAGAATTCCACGCATTATGGATGTTGTGGTTTGATTTTGCATTAGATATTGTCAATATTGCTCGCCTAAGAATTAATTCACTGACTTCCACTTTTCCATTAATCCATTCACAATCCACTCCGTCCATTCATCTGTTCTTCTCCTTGTGGCGGTCATCTCTGCGGAGCACCAACCTATCAGCCGCTATCGACCCACTGTCTGCCTGGCTCACGCTGATTGGCAGCTACTAATTGGCCTAATCCGGGCCCTGGGGGGGACGGGGTTTTGGGGGTCTTGTAGCAGATCTGGATACAGCTGTCCTATTGTCCAGGACTTGACCCCGGGGGGGTGACGGGACCATACAGATACCACACAGAGACAGATCAGATGGAACAGAGACAGGATGGATTCAGACTCAAACACAAACAGTGGCCATTTCTCTGAGACTGCAAGGGAAGCTCAGCTTCCCCTAAAATTTCCAAAATGAAATGGTCAAATATATACTGTTGTGTTAACATTTCATTGACTAAAAATGCGTTAGAACACGTCCATCTCGAAGACGAGTTCGTTCAGAATCAGCTTATCGCAGGTCGACTGACTCCATTTCCTTCTCATACACTCCCGTAGCGTCACACTGCGTTTATCTGTTGAAGCTCAGCGTCCATCCACTTCAATGGGGCTGCATAGAACAGCTTTTTTTAGTGCGTCGAAAGTCAACAGTCATTGGATAATGCTGCGATTATGTCCCTCCCACGGACGCTCAGTGTCTCTGGGGGTGAATGGAGGAGTGGGCTGGCCTGGACGCTGGGCTTCTGCGGGATGATTGGAGGGTCTGCGAAAGACTGAGTTGCCGTTTGAGAGACAGCGATTTTGAACTATAAAACGTCGCTGGAGCTCTCTTTAGTCCTCAGTCCCATCGCGGATTTTGCAAGCGAGTCGAAAGACAAACTTCAACCTATTTCTTGATATTTGCTTGGCGAAATTGCTAGACAAACACAATGGACCATGGCCGTTTAAGCAGCCTAGCTCTGCTGGCCATTGAGAGGACACTGGTCAAGTCACTGGAAAAGACAGCTAGTTGGTATGACAGGGTCACAGAGCATTTCCTTGAAAAGGAACAGAGTTTACATATACATAAATTGACAATTTATATGATGTAGGCCGAATATGAGCTTCCCCTTTTTGAAAGACCAGCAGCCGCCACTGAACACAACGTATATTTAAATGGTGGTAAAAATATTCACAACGATACGGGGATAGAGAGAGTCCACATGAAGGCAGATGAGATGGAGTGCAGGTTGGGTTCAGAGAGAGAGAGAGAGAGTTGTAGAGGATAAAAACATGTCTCCAAGCACAGCTGGATTAGATTTGCTCTATTGAAGAAGCAATAGGCAGAACGCAAGGTCCTTGTGGATGCTATTAAGCCCCTCACAGACTAACCTCAACCCCCAT
>NC_140277.1:19466543-19519043 GCF_964030765.1 Micromesistius poutassou
CACACTATTTAATTCATGAGGTTTGTATATCCTTTATTTTTTATTTAAAAGACATATTTATTTCTAATCTGTGTTTAATTATTTCGGCTGATCCTTTTTACTGGGGGTGTGTCCGAGGTTCCCCTCTGTAACCAAACAGATGGATATTATCACAAGACATTCTGTACAGTAAATGTGAAGAGGCCTGCCTGCGTGTGTGGTCAGAAACTGGCCTGCTGGAAAGCTTAACGGAGAGCAGCCAGAGGACACAAGGTCACTGGTATCGTCCTTACAACCACAGACCAGAGGACACAAGGTCACTGGTATCGTCCTTACAACCACAGACCAGAGGACACAAGGTCACTGGTATCGTCCTTACAACCACAGACTCACAGGGCTGCAGAAGGGCTCGTACAACTAAAGGCCTTGTATACCTGTCTCTCTGGTTTGTAAAACTGTCTCTCTGGTTTGTAAAACTGTCTCTCTGGTTTGTACAACTGTCTCTCTGGTTTGTACAACTGTCTCTCTGGCTTATACAACTGTCTCTCTGGCTTATACAACTGTCTCTCTGGTTTGTACAATTGTCTCTCTGGTTTGTACAACTGTCTCTCTGGTTTGTACAACTGTCTCTCTGGCTTATACAACTGTCTCTCTGGCTTATACAACTGTCTCTCTGGTTTGTACAATTGTCTCTCTGGTTTGTACAATTGTCTCTCTGGTTTGTACAATTGTCTCTCTGGCTTATACAACTGTCTCTCTGGCTTATACAACTGAAGGGCTTGTACAACTGTCTCTCTGGTTTGTACAACTGTCTCTCTGGCTTATACAACTGAAGGGTTTGTACAACTGTCTCTCTGGCTTGTACAACTGTCTCTCTGGTTTGTACAACTGTCTCTCTGGTTTGTACAACTGTCTCTCTGGTTTGTACAACTGTCTCTCTGGTTTGTACAACGGTCTCTCTGGTTTGTACAACGGTCTCTCTGGTTTGTACAACTGTCTCTCTGGTTTGTACAACTGTCTCTCTGGTTTGTACAACTGTCTCTCTGGTTTGTACAACTGTCTCTCTGGCTCGTACAACTGTCTCTCTGGTTTGTACAACTGAAGGGCTTGTGCAACGGTCTCTGGACATTTTGATCAGTTTGTTGTTTTCTTTGGTCCAAACCCTTCAATGACAGAGAAACCAAAAATCCACAGTACTATCTCTGATTGCTGCCACTATGGTTGCAGTTAGCATTTCTAACATTCCTGTCACAGCTGAGATTGGCAATCCTTTTAAATGTTGTGTTGTGTTGGATCGCCTCTTTACCAATGACCAGATGAGATGCACCAGGAAATAATAGATTACAATGTTAGACTTTTCCATTATGAAATGGCATCCTGGCCCCTTTATTCACTAACATTGTGTCTCAGTTAATAATGCAGCATGTTCTATGTTCAAGAGCCATTTTAAAGAACAACTGGACACCCTTGTTCTTTCATCCCTTCTTGTGTATGTGTGTCTATGTGTGTATGTGTGTATGTGTGTGTGTCTGTGTCTCTCTCCTCATCTCTCTTTAGATTCTCTCCCTCTCCTATCCATATTTTCTGAATTTGTTTCCAATCATTTATTTTATCGTTCCACCCTGTTTCTAATATTGTGTTATTGAATTAACTTTACGTCTTGTAAAAAGTCTTTCAGCTGTAATAGAGGACTCAGGTCAGCCCAGTGAGTCTATGTCAAACCCAAGTGCAGACGCAGAAAACAAGGTAAGGAAAGCAACTAGAAAATTAGTGCTGGAGTAAGGTTGAAAATATGTTTAAGTAAAACCACATAGTTTAAGACGTAAAGAAATATTGAATGGCTTAAATCAAGTGAAAAGATCTGAACAGAGTTCAAAAGTCTAAATTGATTAAACAATGTAAACATGCACACCATATAAAACATGTAAAATGGTTGGAAACAAATGAAGTGAAGAGTTAAACAAATAGCTAAAAGGAAACATTTGAGATAGAATATAGAATAGCTGAGCTGTTCTGATAAAGTTTGTTTGTGTGTGTGTGTGTGTGTGTGTGTGTGCCTTCCTCCCATTGACTTCCATTATAGAAAATATGATTTTAAAAGTAGAATCTTAAAAATCGAAAAATGTTTACATAAAAGTAATGGTGGTGTGTGATTTCAAGATTCAACATTTTAAAAGTGGAATTGAGTCTCTTGGTGAACAATTGTGGAAGGAGTTGGATCACAAAATTTCTAATAATAATAATAAAGAAAGAAAGAAAGCCTAAGAGCAATAGTTGTGTTTACACCTAATAATGTTTGATTGTAACCAGACAGGGATAAGGTATGGCGACGCGCTGGTGCTAGGGCCAAGAGGAACTGTGAGTGATCCAGGTTGGGGCGGGGAAGAGAAGATCCTGAGTGAGGGCCAACAGGTGGGCTGGTACTCAGAAGACAGGGAGAACAGGGATTAGGAGAACAGGGATTAGGAGAACAGGGATTAGGAAAACAGGGATTAGGAGAACAGGGATTAGGAAAACAGGGATTAGGAGAACAGGGATTAGGAAAACAGGGATTAGGAGAACAGGGATTAGGAGAATAGGGATTAGGAAAACAGGGATTAGGAAAACAGGTATAGAGAGAAGAGTGATTATGAGAGGAAGTATTAGGAGAACAGGGATAAAAGAGTGGCGTGGGGTCCTTTAGCGTGGGGTCCTTTAGCGTGGGGTCCTTTAGCGTGGGGTCCTTTAGCGTGGCGTGGGGTCCTTTAGCGTGGGGTCCTTTAGCGTGGCGTGGGGTCCTTTAGCGTGGGGTCCTTTAGCCTGGGGTCCTTTAGCGTGGGGTCCTTTAGCCTGGGGTCCTTTAGCGTGGGGTCCTTTAGCGTGGGGTCCTTTAGCGTGGGGTCCTTTAGCGTGGGGTCCTTTAGCGTGGGGTCCTTTAGCGTGGCGTGGGGTCCTTTAGCGTGGCGTGGGGTCCTTTAGCGTGGGGTCCTTTAGCGTGGGGTCCTTTAGCGTGGGGTCCTTTAGCGTGGGGTCCTTTAGCGTGGGGTCCTTTAGCGTGGGGTCCTTTAGCGTGAGGTCCTTTAGCGTGGGGTCCTTTAGCGTGGGGTCCTTTAGCGTGAGGTCCTTTAGCGTGGGGTCCTTTAGCGTGGGGTCCTTTAGCGTGGGGTCCTTTAGCGTGGGGTCCTTTAGCGTGGGGTCCTTTAGTGTGGGGTCCTTTAGCGTGGCGTGGGGTCCTTTAGCGTGGGGTCCTTTAGCGTGGGGCCCTTTAGCGTGGGGTCCTTTAGCGTGGGGTCCTTTAGCGTGGGGTCCTTTAGCGTGGGGTCCTTTAGCGTGGGGTCCTTTAGCGTGGGGTCCTTTAGCGTGGGGTCCTTTAGCGTGGGGTCCTTTAGCGTGGGGTCCTTTAGCGTGGCGTGGGGTCCTTTAGCGTGGGGTCCTTTAGCGTGGCGTGGGGTCCTTTAGCGTGGGGTCCTTTAGCGTGGGGTCCTTTAGCGTGGGGTCCTTTAGCGTGGGGTCCTTTAGCGTGGCGTGGGGTCCTTTAGCGTGGGGTCCTTTAGCGTGGGGTCCTTTAGCGTGGGGTCCTTTAGCGTGGGGTCCTTTAGCGTGGGGTCCTTTAGCGTGGGGTCCTTTAGCGTGGGGTCCTTTAGTGTGGGGTCCTTTAGCGTGGCGTGGGGTCCTTTAGCGTGGGGTCCTTTAGCGTGGGGTCCTTTAGCGTGGGGTCCTTTAGCGTGGGGTCCTTTAGCGTGGCGTGGGGTCCTTTAGCGTGGGGTCCTTTAGCGTGGGGTCCTTTAGCGTGGGGTCCTTTAGCGTGGGGTCCTTTAGCGTGGGGTCCTTTAGCGTGGGGTCCTTTAGCGTGGGGTCCTTTAGCGTGGCGTGGGGTCCTTTAGCGTGGGGTCCTTTAGCATGGGGTCCTTTAGCGTGGGGTCCTTTAGCGTGGGGTCCTTTAGCGTGGGGTCCTTTAGCGTGGGGTCCTTTAGCGTGGGGTCCTTTAGTGTGGGGTCCTTTAGCGTGGGGTCCTTTAGCGTGGGGTCCTTTAGCGTGGGGTCCTTTAGTGTGGGGTCCTTTAGCGTGGGGTCCTTTAGCGTGGGGTCCTTTAGCGTGGGGTCCTTTAGCGTGGTGTGGGGTCCTTTAGCGTGGGGTCCTTTAGCGTGGGGTCCTTTAGTGTGGGGTCCTTTAGCGTGGGGTCCTTTAGCGTGGCGTGGGGTCCTTTAGCGTGGGGTCCTTTAGCGTGGGGTCCTTTAGCGTGGGGTCCTTTAGCGTGGGGTCCTTTAGCGTGGGGTCCTTTAGCGTGGGGTCCTTTAGCGTGGCGTGGGGTCCTTTAGCGTGGGGTCCTTTAGCCTGGGGTCCTTTAGCGTGGGGTCCTTTAGCGTGGGGTCCTTTAGCGTGGGGTCCTTTAGCGTGGGGTCCTTTAGCGTGGGGTCCTTTAGTGTGGGGTCCTTTAGCGTGGTGTGGGGTCCTTTAGCGTGGGGTCCTTTAGCGTGGGGTCCTTTAGCGTGGGGTCCTTTAGCGTGGCGTGGGGTCCTTTAGCGTGGGGTCCTTTAGCGTGGGGTCCTTTAGCGTGGGGTCCTTTAGCGTGGGGTCCTTTAGCGTGGCGTGGGGTCCTTTAGCGTGGGGTCCTTTAGCGTGGGGTCCTTTAGCGTGAGGTCCTTTAGCGTGGGGTCCTTTAGCGTGGGGTCCTTTAGCGTGGGGTCCTTTAGCGTGGGGTCCTTTAGCGTGGGGTCCTTTAGCGTGGGGTCCTTTAGCGTGGGGTCCTTTAGCGTGGTGTGGGGTCCTTTAGCGTGGGGTCCTTTAGCGTGGGGTCCTTTAGCGTGGCGTGGGGTCCTTTAGCGTGGGGTCCTTTAGCGTGGGGTCCTTTAGCGTGGGGTCCTTTAGCGTGGGGTCCTTTAGCGTGGGGTCCTTTAGTGTGGGGTCCTTTAGCGTGGGGTCCTTTAGCGTGGGGTCCTTTAGCGTGGGGTCCTTTAGTGTGGGGTCCTTTAGCGTGGGGTCCTTTAGCGTGGGGTCCTTTAGCGTGGGGTCCTTTAGCGTGGGGTCCTTTAGCGTGGGGTCCTTTAGCGTGGCGTGGGGTCCTTTAGCGTGGGGTCCTTTAGCGTGGGGTCCTTTAGCGTGGGGTCCTTTAGTGTGGGGTCCTTTAGCGTGGGGTCCTTTAGCGTGGCGTGGGGTCCTTTAGCGTGGGGTCCTTTAGCGTGGGGTCCTTTAGCGTGGGGTCCTTTAGCGTGGGGTCCTTTAGCCTGGGGTCCTTTAGCGTGGGGTCCTTTAGCGTGGCGTGGGGTCCTTTAGCGTGGCGTGGGGTCCTTTAGCGTGGCGTGGGGTCCTTTAGCGTAGGGTCCTTTAGCGTGGGGTCCTTTAGCGTGGGGTCCTTTAGCGTGGGGTCCTTTAGCGTGGGGTCCTTTAGCGTGGGGTCCTTTAGCGTGGGGTCCTTTAGCGTGGGGTCCTTTAGCGTGGGGTCCTTTAGCGTGGCGTGGGGTCCTTTAGCGTGGGGTCCTTTAGCGTGGGGTCCTTTAGCGTGGCGTGGGGTCCTTTAGCGTGGGGTCCTTTAGCGTGGGGTCCTTTAGCGTGGGGTCCTTTAGCGTGGGGTCCTTTAGCGTGGCGTGGGGTCCTTTAGCGTGGGGTCCTTTAGCGTGGGGTCCTTTAGCGTGGGGTCCTTTAGCGTGGGGTCCTTTAGCGTGGTGTGGGGTCCTTTAGCGTGGGGTCCTTTAGCGTGGGGTCCTTTAGCGTGGGGTCCTTTAGCGTGGGGTCCTTTAGCGTGGGGTCCTTTAGCGTGGGGTCCTTTAGCGTGGCGTGGGGTCCTTTAACGTGGGGTCCTTTAGCGTGGGGTCCTTTAGCGTGGGGTCCTTTAGCGTGGGGTCCTTTAGCGTGGGGTCCTTTAGCGTGGGGTCCTTTAGCGTGGGGTCCTTTAGCGTGGGGTCCTTTAGCGTGGGGTCCTTTAGCGTGGGGTCCTTTAGCGTGGGGTCCTTTAGCGTGGCGTGGGGTCCTTTAGCGTGGGGTCCTTTAGCGTGGGGTCCTTTAGCGTGGCGTGGGGTCCTTTAGCGTGGCGTGGGGTCCTTTAGCGTGGGGTCCTTTAGCGTGGGGTCCTTTAGCGTGGGGTCCTTTAGCGTGGGGTCCTTTAGCGTGGCGTGGGGTCCTTTAGCGTGGGGTCCTTTAGCGTGGGGTCCTTTAGCGTGGGGTCCTTTAGCGTGGCGTGGGGTCCTTTAGCGTGGGGTCCTTTAGCGTGGCGTGGGGTCCTTTAGCGTGGGGTCCTTTAGCGTGAGGTCCTTTAGCGTGGGGTCCTTTAGCGTGGGGTCCTTTAGCGTGGGGTCCTTTAGCGTGGGGTCCTTTAGCGTGGGGTCCTTTAGCGTGGGGTCCTTTAGCGTGGGGTCCTTTAGCGTGGGGTCCTTTAGCGTGGGGTCCTTTAGCGTGGGGTCCTTTAGCGTGGGGTCCTTTAGCGTGGGGTCCTTTAGCGTGGCGTGGGGTCCTTTAGCGTGGGGTCCTTTAGCGTGGGGTCCTTTAGCGTGGCGTGGGGTCCTTTAGCGTGGGGTCCTTTAGCGTGGGGTCCTTTAGCGTGGGGTCCTTTAGCGTGGGGTCCTTTAGCGTGGCGTGGGGTCCTTTAGCGTGGGGTCCTTTAGCGTGGGGTCCTTTAGCGTGGGGTCCTTTAGCGTGGGGTCCTTTAGCGTGGTGTGGGGTCCTTTAGCGTGGGGTCCTTTAGCGTGGGGTCCTTTAGCGTGGGGTCCTTTAGCGTGGGGTCCTTTAGCGTGGGGTCCTTTAGCGTGGGGTCCTTTAGTGTGGGGTCCTTTAGCGTGGCGTGGGGTCCTTTAACGTGGGGTCCTTTAGCGTGGGGTCCTTTAGCGTGGGGTCCTTTAGCGTGGGGTCCTTTAGCGTGGGGTCCTTTAGCGTGGGGTCCTTTAGCGTGGGGTCCTTTAGCGTGGGGTCCTTTAGCGTGGGGTCCTTTAGCGTGGGGTCCTTTAGCGTGGGGTCCTTTAGCGTGGCGTGGGGTCCTTTAGCGTGGGGTCCTTTAGCGTGGGGTCCTTTAGCGTGGCGTGGGGTCCTTTAGCGTGGCGTGGGGTCCTTTAGCGTGGGGTCCTTTAGCGTGGGGTCCTTTAGCGTGGGGTCCTTTAGCGTGGGGTCCTTTAGCGTGGCGTGGGGTCCTTTAGCGTGGGGTCCTTTAGCGTGGGGTCCTTTAGCGTGGGGTCCTTTAGCGTGGCGTGGGGTCCTTTAGCGTGGGGTCCTTTAGCGTGGCGTGGGGTCCTTTAGCGTGGGGTCCTTTAGCGTGAGGTCCTTTAGCGTGGGGTCCTTTAGCGTGGGGTCCTTTAGCGTGAGGTCCTTTAGCGTGGGGTCCTTTAGCGTGGGGTCCTTTAGCGTGGCGTGGGGTCCTTTAGCGTGGGGTCCTTTAGCGTGGGGTCCTTTAGCGTGGGGTCCTTTAGCGTGGGGTCCTTTAGCGTGGCGTGGGGTCCTTTAGCGTGGGGTCCTTTAGCGTGGGGTCCTTTAGCGTGGGGTCCTTTAGTGTGGGGTCCTTTAGCGTGGGGTCCTTTAGCGTGGCGTGGGGTCCTTTAGCGTGGGGTCCTTTAGCGTGGGGTCCTTTAGCGTGGGGTCCTTTAGCGTGGGGTCCTTTAGCCTGGGGTCCTTTAGCGTGGGGTCCTTTAGCGTGGCGTGGGGTCCTTTAGCGTGGCGTGGGGTCCTTTAGCGTGGCGTGGGGTCCTTTAGCGTAGGGTCCTTTAGCGTGGGGTCCTTTAGCGTGGGGTCCTTTAGCGTGGGGTCCTTTAGCGTGGGGTCCTTTAGCGTGGGGTCCTTTAGCGTGGGGTCCTTTAGCGTGGGGTCCTTTAGCGTGGGGTCCTTTAGCGTGGCGTGGGGTCCTTTAGCGTGGGGTCCTTTAGCGTGGGGTCCTTTAGCGTGGCGTGGGGTCCTTTAGCGTGGGGTCCTTTAGCGTGGGGTCCTTTAGCGTGGGGTCCTTTAGCGTGGGGTCCTTTAGCGTGGCGTGGGGTCCTTTAGCGTGGGGTCCTTTAGCGTGGGGTCCTTTAGCGTGGGGTCCTTTAGCGTGGGGTCCTTTAGCGTGGTGTGGGGTCCTTTAGCGTGGGGTCCTTTAGCGTGGGGTCCTTTAGCGTGGGGTCCTTTAGCGTGGGGTCCTTTAGCGTGGGGTCCTTTAGCGTGGGGTCCTTTAGTGTGGGGTCCTTTAGCGTGGCGTGGGGTCCTTTAACGTGGGGTCCTTTAGCGTGGGGTCCTTTAGCGTGGGGTCCTTTAGCGTGGGGTCCTTTAGCGTGGGGTCCTTTAGCGTGGGGTCCTTTAGCGTGGGGTCCTTTAGCGTGGGGTCCTTTAGCGTGGGGTCCTTTAGCGTGGGGTCCTTTAGCGTGGCGTGGGGTCCTTTAGCGTGGGGTCCTTTAGCGTGGGGTCCTTTAGCGTGGGGTCCTTTAGCGTGGCGTGGGGTCCTTTAGCGTGGCGTGGGGTCCTTTAGCGTGGGGTCCTTTAGCGTGGGGTCCTTTAGCGTGGGGTCCTTTAGCGTGGGGTCCTTTAGCGTGGCGTGGGGTCCTTTAGCGTGGGGTCCTTTAGCGTGGGGTCCTTTAGCGTGGGGTCCTTTAGCGTGGGGTCCTTTAGCGTGGGGTCCTTTAGCGTGGGGTCCTTTAGCGTGGGGTCCTTTAGCGTGGCGTGGGGTCCTTTAGCGTGGGGTCCTTTAGCGTGGCGTGGGGTCCTTTAGCGTGGGGTCCTTTAGCGTGAGGTCCTTTAGCGTGGGGTCCTTTAGCGTGGGGTCCTTTAGCGTGAGGTCCTTTAGCGTGGGGTCCTTTAGCGTGGGGTCCTTTAGCGTGGGGTCCTTTAGCGTGGGGTCCTTTAGCGTGGGGTCCTTTAGCGTGGGGTCCTTTAGCGTGGGGTCCTTTAGCGTGGGGTCCTTTAGCGTGGGGTCCTTTAGCGTGGGGCCCTTTAGCGTGGGGTCCTTTAGCGTGGGGTCCTTTAGCGTGGGGTCCTTTAGCGTGAGGTCCTTTAGCGTGGGGTCCTTTAGCGTGGGGTCCTTTAGCGTGAGGTCCTTTAGCGTGGGGTCCTTTAGCGTGGGGTCCTTTAGCGTGGGGTCCTTTAGCGTGGGGTCCTTTAGCGTGGGGTCCTTTAGCGTGGGGTCCTTTAGCGTGGGGTCCTTTAGCGTGGGGTCCTTTAGCGTGGTGTGGGGTCCTTTAGCGTGGGGTCCTTTAGCGTGGGGTCCTTTAGCGTGGGGTCCTTTAGCGTGGCGTGGGGTCCTTTAGCGTGGGGTCCTTTAGCGTGGCGTGGGGTCCTTTAGCGTGGGGTCCTTTAGCGTGGGGTCCCTTAGCGTGGGGTCCTTTAGCGTGGGGTCCTTTAGCGTGGGGTCCTTTAGCGTGGGGTCCTTTAGCGTGGGGTCCCTTAGCGTGGGGTCCTTTAGCGTGGGGTCCTTTAGCGTGGGGTCCCTTAGCGTGGGGTCCTTTAGCGTGGGGTCCTTTAGCGTGGGGTCCTTTAGCGTGGAGTCCTTTAGCGTGGGGTCCTTTAGCGTGGGGTCCTTTAGCGTGGGGTCCTTTAGCGTGGCGTGGGGTCCTTTAGCGTGGGGTCCTTTAGCGTGGGGTCCTTTAGCGTGGCGTGGGGTCCTTTAGCGTGGCGTGGGGTCCTTTAGCGTGGGGTCCTTTAGCGTGGCGTGGGGTCCTTTAGCGTGGGGTCCTTTAGCGTGGGGTCCTTTAGCGTGGGGTCCTTTAGCGTGGGGTCCTTTAGCGTGGCGTGGGGTCCTTTAGCGTGGGGTCCTTTAGCGTGGCGTGGGGTCCTTTAGCGTGGGGTCCTTTAGCGTGGGGTCCTTTAGCGTGGCGTGGGGTCCTTTAGCGTGGGGTCCTTTAGCGTGGGGTCCTTTAGCGTGGGGTCCTTTAGCGTGGGGTCCTTTAGCGTGGTGTGGGGTCCTTTAGCGTGGGGTCCTTTAGCGTGGCGTGAGGTCCTTTAGCGTGGGGTCCTTTAGCGTGGCGTGGGGTCCTTTAGCGTGGGGTCCTTTAGCGTGGTGTGGGGTCCTTTAGCGTGGGGTCCTTTAGCGTGGGGTCCTTTAGCGTGGGGTCCTTTAGCGTGGGGTCCTTTAGCGTGGCGTGGGGTCCTTTAGCGTGGGGTCCTTTAGCGTGGGGTCCTTTAGCGTGGCGTGGGGTCCTTTAGCGTGGCGTGGGGTCCTTTAGCGTGGCGTGGGGTCCTTTAGCGTGGGGTCCTTTAGCGTGGCGTGGGGTCCTTTAGCGTGGGGTCCTTTAGCGTGGGGTCCTTTAGCGTGGGGTCCTTTAGCGTGGGGTCCTTTAGCGTGGCGTGGGGTCCTTTAGCGTGGGGTCCTTTAGCGTGGCGTGGGGTCCTTTAGCGTGGGGTCCTTTAGCGTGGGGTCCTTTAGCGTGGCGTGGGGTCCTTTAGCGTGGGGTCCTTTAGCGTGGGGTCCTTTAGCGTGGGGTCCTTTAGCGTGGGGTCCTTTAGCGTGGTGTGGGGTCCTTTAGCGTGGGGTCCTTTAGCGTGGGGTCCTTTAGCGTGGGGTCCTTTAGCGTGGGGTCCTTTAGCGTGGGGTCCTTTAGCGTGGGGTCCTTTAGCGTGGGGTCCTTTAGTGTGGGGTCCTTTAGCGTGGCGTGGGGTCCTTTAACGTGGGGTCCTTTAGCGTGGGGTCCTTTAGCGTGGGGTCCTTTAGCGTGGGGTCCTTTAGCGTGGGGTCCTTTAGCGTGGCGTGGGGTCCTTTAGCGTGGGGTCCTTTAGCGTGGGGTCCTTTAGCGTGGGGTCCTTTAGCGTGGGGTCCTTTAGCGTGGGGTCCTTTAGCGTGGGGTCCTTTAGCGTGGGGTCCTTTAGCGTGGGGTCCTTTAGCGTGGGGTCCTTTAGCGTGGGGTCCTTTAGCGTGGCGTGGGGTCCTTTAGCGTGGGGTCCTTTAGCGTGGGGTCCTTTAGCGTGGCGTGGGGTCCTTTAGCGTGGCGTGGGGTCCTTTAGCGTGGGGTCCTTTAGCGTGGGGTCCTTTAGCGTGGGGTCCTTTAGCGTGGGGTCCTTTAGCGTGGCGTGGGGTCCTTTAGCGTGGGGTCCTTTAGCGTGGGGTCCTTTAGCGTGGGGTCCTTTAGCGTGGCGTGGGGTCCTTTAGCGTGGGGTCCTTTAGCGTGAGGTCCTTTAGCGTGGGGTCCTTTAGCGTGGCGTGGGGTCCTTTAGCGTGGGGTCCTTTAGCGTGGGGTCCTTTAGCGTGGGGTCCTTTAGCGTGGGGTCCTTTAGCGTGGGGTCCTTTAGCGTGGGGTCCTTTAGCATGGGGTCCTTTAGCGTGGGGTCCTTTAGCGTGGGGTCCTTTAGCGTGGGGTCCTTTAGCGTGGGGTCCTTTAGCGTGGCGTGGGGTCCTTTAGCGTGGGGTCCTTTAGCGTGAGGTCCTTTAGCGTGGGGTCCTTTAGCGTGGGGTCCTTTAGCGTGGGGTCCTTTAGCGTGAGGTCCTTTAGCGTGGGGTCCTTTAGCGTGGCGAAGATGATTGCAGATGATGACCAGGTGGGCAGAGAAGCAGGGGAGAGAAATGAATGGACGGACACACACAAAACAAACAATCTGGAAAGAACATCACCGTGTTTGTCTCTGTGTGGTTGTGTATGCGTGCATGCCGTGTGTTTGGGTATGACATATCCCCTGAATAAGTCAATATCAAACCAGCTGTTACATTATTCAGTAGAAAGAAGACTATTTCCTTAAGGACATTAATTGGAACTGGCATTCAATTTCACACTTGTGGTTTTGTTCAGGTAAATAATGCTGTCTTCTGCCATATGGGAATAACTAAAGCTCCACATCCAGGGCGGGAAAAGGCAATCTCATGAACCAGTGTGGGGATTATAAGTGAGCATTTTGGAAACATTATGTCTCAGCTGTCAACATGTATTCCAATGCTCCCCCCAACATAAATATCTAAACATGACCACGCTCAAATCCATAGCCAGTAGAAGATAACGGTGTGTTATACGCATTTACATTTACATTTAGGGCATTTAGCAGACACTTTTATCCAAAGTGACTCACAATAAGCACGTTTGTCAGAAACCGGTGGAACAACAACCTATCACTGTCGGTTACAGTAAGGATGTTCATAGAACCAAGTGCCAAGCACTAACAATGGCTAGGTTAACCCATTCCCCGTATACAACACAGACAGCTAGGATAGAGGTACTATATAGGAATATATATAGGAATAATATATAGGTAGAAGGTACTATAACTAAGTACGACACAGTGTGTACAATAAGTGCCAGGACGTGCAACATACAATAAGGAGGAGGGGTGGGAGGGGGTGGCTCTGAGTCCAGGTGAACTCTGAACAAGCTATTGGCGTGGCTATGCTACCACTGCCCCGCCCTGTGTCCAGTCAGCACCTCAAGGTGAAGAGGGGCCCCGGGGCCCACTGGGGGCCCTCAGAGGAACAGAGTCCTGGGGGCCCCCGGGGAGGGGGAGGTGGGGAGGAGGTGAGGAGGAGGTGTGGAGGAGGTTGGGGGGAGGTGGGGGGGAGGAGGTGAGGAGGAGGTGGGGAGGAGGTGAGGGGGAGGTGGGGAGGAGGTGAGGGGGAGGTTGGGGGGAGGAGGTGAGGAGGTTGGGGAGGAGGTGAGGGGGGGGAGGGGAGGAGGTGGGGAGGAGGTGAGGGGGTGGGGAGGTGGGGAGGAGGTGGGGGGGAGGTGGGGAGGAGGTGAGGGGGAGGTGGGGAGGAGGTGGGGAGGAGGTTGGGGGGAGGTGGGGAGGAGGTGGGGGGAGGTGGGGGGAGGTTGGGGGGAGTATGTGAGTGTGTGTGTGTGTGTGTGTGTGTATGTGTGTTTGTTTGTGTGTGTATCTTTCTATCTCTGTGTGTGTATGCAAGTGTGTGTGTGGGGGAGGTGGGGAGGAGGTGGGGGGGAGGGGGGGAGGGGGAGGTGAGGGGGAGGGGGAGGTGGGGGGGAGGTGAGGCGGAGGTGAGGGGGAGGTGGGGAGGAGGGGGAGGTGGGGGGGAGGTGAGGGGGAGGTGGGGAGGAGGGGGAGGTGGGGGGGAGGTGGGGGGGAGGTGAGGGGGAGGTGGGGAGGAGGGTAGAGGGCGCCCGGTGGGGGGGCACAACACTGCTGGCACTCAGTAGGGCTCCCTGCTGTCACCCTCAAGCACTCTGGGACACACACACACACACACACACACACACACACACACACACACACACACACACACACAGATAGAAAGATACACACACAAACACACGCACACACACACACTCACATACACATGCAAACATACACAACCACACAAACATAGATGCACACACACACACACACACACACACACACAGACAATAACACAACCATACAGACACACAGATACACACAGACACACACACAAACATGCACACACACACACACACACACACACACACACACACACACAGATAGAAAGATACACACACAAACAAACAAACACACACACACACACACACACACACACACACACACACACACTTGCATACACACACAGAGATAGAAAGATACACACACAAACAAACACACACACACACACACACACACACACTCACATACACATGCAAACATACACAAACACACACACACACACACACACAGACAATAACACAACCATACAGACACACAGATACACACAGACACACACACAAACATGCACACACACACACACACACACACACACACACAGATAGAAAGATACACACACAAACAAACACACACACACACACTCACATACACATGCAAACATACACAAACACACAAACATAGATGCACACACACACACACACACATACACACACACACACACACACACACACACACACACACAGACAATAACACAACCATACAGACACACAGATACACACAGACACACACACAAACATGCACACACACACACACACACACACCCACACACACAAACAAACATACATACATTTGATCCAAAGGCACATGGATTTGAAAACATGCATGTAGAGACACACACACACACACACACACATATATATATATATATATATATATATATATATGTGTGTGTGTGTGTGTGTCTATATATATATATAGACACACACACATATATATATATATATATATATATATAGACACTCATATATATATATAGAAACACTGATTGTCTTCCTCCCCGCCCTGCATGCACACATTCTCTCCTTCCTCTTCTATTAGTTCTGCTCTATCCTCTCACCCTCTTCCATCCATATTTGAATACCCGTACAGTCTAGGATCTGGTGGTGTGTGTGTGTGAGTGCGTGTGTGTGTGTATATTTCTGGATGGGATTTAGAAAGGTTTTAGTGGTGCAACAGAAGCACGGCCTCTCATTGATATGCATGGAAACATGGCGAGGCTAAGGAGATAGGAGTGTGCTCCATAGCGTCCAACGGAGGGACTAGTGGGAGTGTTCTCCTGTCCACACTCACTGTTCACGTACTCCCTTCACATCCAAAGATACTGATGAAAAACACACAGACACTCGTAAAGACGACTCAAAGGTACAGTACGTCTAAAGGGATCCTTGGTAGAACACGTCCACTTCTCATTACAGTACTAGAGATGACTGGATATTGTCCTCTAAAGTGCGATGAATGTCTTTGCAGAGAGGTCCACGCCACCGAGGTGCTCATCCAGACAGAAGGATGCTTGCTGGTGGGGTTGTACTGTAAAGGTTTGGTTACTCCTGTGTATGTGTGGAGCACAGTAGAAACAGTGCGTGTGGGTGTGTGTGTCCTCACGGGCTGCATTCCCCCCCCCAATAAATCCAACATCCTTTTTTCCTATTGCTCGTTCACTACACCCTCGCGGAGATAAGCAGCAGGAAAGGAGCAATGCCTTCCCTAGGGGCGAGCGTTAGCGTTCCACCTAGCGCCGTGCTAGTCACTCACATATCATCGTCAGCCTTTCTTGGCCTCGCCCTCGAGTTCGGCTTTCAGCAACGCACTCCGATCCCACACGGTGTCTGCGAAAACAAATGATAATGACACACACGTCTTAATGATTAATCATTTCTAAATGTTCGGCTATACTGCCAGACAGCTAGCCTGGGAGCCTAGTATGCAGTGGAAGTGGCAGTTTTTACACAACCATGGAAGTCCTCGGTCTCCCGTCATCTCTTCTGTCTTGACGGTTTCAGATTCAGCCCTGACTGAGAGAAGGTCAAATATGTCTCTTCTTCACCTTTTGTGTCCTCCCGGTTACGCGCCAGTCACATGATAGCAACGTCATCAACCTGTCAGCCACACACCCACACGCTCATTGTGAAATCTGGGGATTCTGACATTGCTGTTCACACATGCACCAAAAATCATTCTCCAGATAATACCCGGGGGGGGGGGGGGGGGCTGTATGTTGACTTTCACTTCTTCTCTTAAATCAGGGCTATGTCTTAATATTTGCTGGATGGATATCACTGCAAAATATTCATCGTCACAGAGTTATCGGCCTCACCCGCCGCCTTCGATGTGTTGTAAACAAAACATGCCGTCTTCTGCTGAATATTCTGTTCATCACGTCCTCCTACATGCTCTGCCCTCGCCCACAGCAGCCGGAGTACCTCCAGGGTGTGTGACTGCGTCGGGCTTATCTCTGGACCGGATTCTCCTGAGGTCATCCGGAGTTCATGAGCAGGGCCGGCCCGAGGCATAAGCAACCAAAGGGCTGCTTGGGGCCCTCTGGCCACCCAAGGGCCCCCAATCGTGTGTTGATTTTTTTTAAGTTTTCAAGTTTTCAAGTTCAGTAAACCACACTTAGTGTTTCACTTCAGATATGACAGTTTCAAATAGATTTGTGATTTCAGTACCCTCTGAGGTTAAAAAGACCCTGGTTTGGGGTAAATAACAACTATATTAATACAGGGGTGGATAACCCTCTCAATGGGGCCTCAGATCAAATACAGAATGTGATATGTCTTAATAGGGCCTTAATTATACAAAACGGGATTATGGGTTGATGTCTGAATCGGGCCCCTCAGGTAAATATCACACGATATGTGATATGATATAAAATCATAAAATCCCTCTAAATCATGAAATTATGCTTATGCAACAATATCTGTGTAGAATCCTGAATGTATCTAATTGTATTGAACAAAAAATAGGCTCGGCCTTTAAAGTAGGCTTATGGTTTGGGGGCAGCTAAACCCAGTGCTGTATCTGTTCGCTTGTGCAGGCCCTGCAAGTCAGGTTGTAGGCTATGAATCTGAACCAATGAAGGTATTGCCCATCTCCAGCTGGCCATCCCCAAGATGCACCAGAATACAGGAAATCACATCTACCAAATTCAAATTAGTGTGGGGGGGGACCCCCAGACCCGCCCCACTCCCCCATTTACACCCACTTTTGCACAAATTAGAGGAGGGGGGTCTTTATACATCTTTGCATGAAGAGTGCCGTTGTGTCAATAATCATCAAGCACAGATGACTCCGTGTTGGGAGGGGGGGCCCCAAAGGGCTTGAAACTAATTCTGCTTGGGGCCCCCTAAGGGCTTTTCATAAGTTAAGGTCTACAGTAAGACAGCCTACAGTGTAAAGGGCTCTTCAGGACTTCATGAGTTAAGTTCATGAGGTAGTGAGGGAGTGAGGGATTTCATGAGGCCTTAACTCATGAGGCCTTAACTCATGAAGTCCTAAAGAGCCCTAACACTGTAGGCCTTAACTTAAGGCCTTCAGTGTAAGGGCTCTTAAGAAGTTCATGAGTTAAGGCCTACAGTATGACGGCCTACAGTGTAAGGGCTCTTAAGAAGTTCATGAGTTAAGGCCTACAGTGTTAGGCTCTTAAGAAGTTCATGAGTTAAGGCCTACAGTGTTAGGCTCTTAAGAAGTTCATGAGTTAAGGCCTATAGTGTTAGTTCTCTTTGGTCTGCACCACACAACATTGCACAGCACACTTTCAACTATTTGACAGCGTACACACAAAAACACACACTGATTGATCTATTGCTATTCAGTAAATAGTGGTGTATTGTAGTGTTATTGTGTAGTTTTCTTGTTAATACAAAGCAATATATTGTGGTTAGATAACAGTTTGATGGAGATGCCTTAATGACAGGTGCCTAGGCTTGTGTTTGGTAAAGGTCGATACATATAGCACCATGGCTAAATATGTTAGCATACCAATGGCATCATACAGTGAATAGTAAACAAGAAGATGCCTGTTAAAAGTTACCTTTGTGCTGAATGACGGCCTAGTCTATAGGAGCACCAATACATCTTAATGCTCCTTCATTTAATATTAAACACCCATCCATTGGAGTTGAAATAATAAACAAAAGCAATGGATATGAATTGAGTTGATAAGTTAATTAAGAGTGGTTTCCACAACCTCTAAGGCTGGCTTTACATGACAACGATCTGAACACAAACCGCAAAAGTGGCGTTACGTTCCCACTTTTCATTCCGCGTTTAGACGAGCGTCTTCGGGTGGAAATCTGCGTGCATACGGTGACGCAAAAGAAAGATGCAGATCACCTGAGGAACAGGTGGAGAGGCAGGGCTTAAACAGCTCCTCCACTCCTTCAGGGCTCTCCCGGCCATGGGGCACTCGTGTGGAGAGACCGGTCCTTCCGGGTGACGGGACCGGCAATTCCTCCCAAATTTTGGTTATCTTTGTACAATACTTTTGATTTTGCAATAAACGTGCCTTTTTGGCTTTTGCCTGGTTAAATCGGGTCCTGATTGGAGTAAGGCAGTTCACTCCCCAAGGCGGGTTGCCACACTATCCAACTGGGCTATCCCATTTAGGGTTTTTCTGGGATATGCACTCACTCTCTTCGCTCTCATACACATGCAAGCATGCAGATGCATTCACAGGGAACTCAGTCACAGAGGTCAGAAGACATGTGACCGATAAGCACGAGATGATACGTACAGATGGAGAGTAGAATGGCACTGTGTGCATGCCTGTGTGTCTGTGCAGCTTTGAACTCAATAGATATTCAATGGAAAATCAAGCTTTGAATAACAAAACCTTATGCAAACACATGCAAACAAAAAAAATGCTCAAGAAATATGCACAGAAACACACAAACACACACATGCATCTCATTTTGTAATTCACAATAGCAACCTTGAAGTATGCTAGTCTTTGTGGTTCTGCTAGCAGACTGTCTATAAACATCATCTCAATGTGAGACAATGCAGCTTTGCTGGCGAAAATGAGGCACTCAAGGTACACGAAAAGAAGGGAGAGGCAGATAAGAAAAAATAATATGAGGGATTGCATTTGAGCATGAGATAAGGGGAGAAAGATGAAGACAATGAAAGAGAAAAAGAAAGGCCTGCATCTAAATGGGATAAGTGGTGAGACATTGTGTGGAATGAGATGAGGTTATGATTGGGATGGATTAGGTTATGAATGTAAAGTGTGTCTGCAGCTAACGGAAACATCAACCAAACCAGGAGATAAATGACAAATAAGGGTTTTGGCAACTACAAATGTCATGCACAGCGCAGGCCATGCTTGTTTACTGAAGCAGATTAGATTGATACTAATACTGTACCAATATGCTTTCCACAGCCTGGCAGACAGTGGCATGTTTGTACATGAAAGATGATTTAAAAGTGATTAATTACAGGCTCAGAGTGGGTTTTATATGCCACTGGTAGATTGGGCTATTTAAACCATAGCCTCCAGATTTTGCGACTTATCACTGAGTGGCTTATTTATTGATGATATGACAACGACAGTTATTTTCTGTAAATCTGTGCTGGAATGGATATTAAGTCAAGCATCAGGCTGCAGGCTGTGTTAGATATAAAATATTTGGCTTGTGAAAAATGATTGTCCTTACTTATCAACCAATCGTCCACCCCCAAGGCAAGGTAGTGCTTCAATCCATCATATCCTTTTTGTTCAAATAGCCATTGCATTTCCCATGATATATATGCATCTTATATAGTCAAATACACACCAGGTGGTTTAGAAGCATTGTATCCATTTACTAAGTAAAGGGAAACTGATAATAGTAATCCTAACTCTGATTTTGTTAAACAGATTGCAAGTAGCAAATTGTTCCAGGTCTTTTATTGCTAGAAAAACTTCAATAATTCTTAAGAGGTCGAGATTACAAACTGAGGTACACGTTATAAAATAGCACCCATGCTACCATCACAGAGAAAACTGATTTGACTGAATTAAATGCTAGATAGCATTTAACCTCCAATTAATCATTTTCTGCAGAGGGAAGTAGATTGCATTAACCAGATAATGAAATAACAAGTAGCTGTTTCGGTGTTATACTTTTAACGCTTTATATTAAGGTCCTTGTATTAAGCCTTAGTTAATAGGTAATAAGACCATTATTATTAACATTAATTGGTGTTAATAAGACTATCTATAAGTGTTAATAATAACAGAATAAACATGTTTATTGTGAGATTATAAGACTTTTATAAGAAATTTTAACTATTTATTGATTGCTTAATAACATTAATAATAGTCTCATGAGTTTCTTATAGTTGTTAATAAAAAACATTACAAACCCATTAATTGAGTCTTACTAACGCATGTGTTGAGTGAGTGTGATCTGTTTTGTGCCTCAGATCCTTTAAAGGCTTTTATTTTGAAGGTCATTTTAAACCGGAAGTTTTGTTTATGCAAGTGGCTGATGGCTTGACGGATATGCTTGACAAAGTATTTGATGAACATTTGAGAACATGTCAGAATCGTCAGTACCCCAAACAAACAACTGACAGACAAAAGAACGGAACAGGCACAGAAAACATGGATAAGAGGAAGAGGTCAGAACTGGAAGATGACTCTCTGGTAAGTTTAAGAATTCAATGCTAACAGTAGCTGGTTCTAGCTAGCTAGCTGTTTGCTAGCAAACTTTTTTGACTTACATTACTTTATTTCAGAGGCTTTGGTATGCTCAATTTGAGCTAACCTTTAGCTTATGCTATCATATCAAACTAGGTAACCAAACGTATCTAATTTTAACAGTTGTGTCATGAATCCATGTCTAAACGGCTTAATTCCTTATTGTAACCTGTCTGCTAACTGTCTATTGTGGTCAATGTTCTTTGTGCTTCTTTATACAGTAAAAAGAAATACCAGCCAGAGAAATTCTCAACCATCCCCTGAGGCCATGGTACGATGGCGAAATTTCGAGGATAAGTTGAAATACCATAAAATATTATGTTGAGATAAATCTCGACTTCGAGAATAACGTCAACATGAGAATACAGTTGAAATATCATGTATTCGAGAATAGAAAGTTTGAGAATAAAGTTGAAATATCATGTCAACTTTATTCTCAAAATTTTGAGATTAATGTCGACATGTTGACTTTTTTCTCGCGATTTAGAACTAGTTTCGAACTAGACCTTTGCCCTCAGGATCAAAGAACTTGATCAATTGTCTAATTTTATCTTGCGATACAATGTAGCCTCTCTGTATTGCACGTAAGTGTAACCACCGATATCCTTATCTGCCCATTTTCAGCTATTTTGGTTTGCAAGAAGGCGACCACGTCCTCCAAATTGGTCTGATTTATCCTTCTGTACAATCTTGGCACAACCTTTTCCACGTCCTTACACATATAACCACATTGTGTTTTTGGACTAAAATAGTTAGTATTTCCTTGTTGCTAAACCCGATTCCAAAGTACAATTTCACCAGAGTCGTCGGCAAAGTGAGTCTAAACTGAGGTCTCGCTCTCTCCGTATGATTTAATGGACATGCCGACATTAATCTCAACATTTCGAGAATAAAGTCAACATGATATTTCAACTTTATTCTTGAAATGTCTACATTAATGTCGACATGTTGACTTTATTCTCGACATGATATTTCATGGTATTTCAATTTTATTTGCGAAATTCCGAGATTTAAATCGACATTTCAACATTAATCTTGTCATGGTAAAAAAATATCCCTAATACGTCCCTAATACACAGTCGTACCATGGAGATGTCGGATTCGTCTGAGTCTGTTTTATTGAAATGTTGATTTTCAAGAATATTTTTCATTAAAGTTCTGATTTTTTTTCAATTAAATTTTTTTTTTTTTTTCAAAAGAGCTGCCTTAAAGTGTGTTTTTGTGCTTCACCGCCATTACATTGTATTTACAGTATATGTAGTTTCTTTATTTCACATTTTATCAACCTTGACAACATATAGTGCTCATTAACTGTTAACAAGTGTATATTAAAGGACTTATTAACCTTAATAAGCATTGTTCTCGCTTTAGATCCTGTACCTGCAAAATGCATAATTAGCGGTTTAAAAACGTATTAACCCTAATAAGCATTGTTAATCCTTAGTAAAGGTTTAACAATGACATAATAGGTAAGTTAGTAAGACTTAATGAATCAGTTTGTAATGTGTTTATTAACTCATAAGACTATTATTAATGCTATTAAGCAATCAATAGTTAACAAGTTTCTTATAAGTGCTTATAAAAGTCTTAGAATCTCACAATAAACATGTTTATTATGTTATTATTAACACTTATAGATAGTCTTATTAACACAAATTAATGTTAATAACCATATAATAAGGGTCTTACTACCTATTAACTAAGGCTTATTCAAAGGACCTTAATATAAAGCGCACTGTTTCCTATGTTGAGCTGAACTCGTGCCTAGAAGTTCAGCTCAGTCAAGGCATACAGTATTTCCAGCAGATTTCATGAAGCTCACATCCAAATGATGTTAAGCAGTTAGCTGACTGTAGGGCAGAAAAACAAGCACGCTACAATCTTGAAACAGTGGGCTGTTTGAACTTGAGGCAGTTCAGCATATAATTTGATTTCGCTGATGGATTCCAATGGTCACATGGAACAATTAACTTTCAAATGTTCATTTAGTACACAAGTAAAAGAATACTTTGATCTTCAAATCATGTGTAGAACTGAGCTGTATTTCTACATTCAATTCATTTAAATTAAGAAATAGATCTACTCTTTTTATAGCACAGATTTCAGATTTTTTAATACTGCAGTTGGGGGTCAGGGTCATGCTGTCAGACACTTCCTTTAGCGAGGTCATTGTTGGCTGCCACTGTTAGAGAGAGAGAGTGAGTGTGTGTGTGTGTGTGTGTGTGTGTGTGTGTGTGTGTGTGCTTGTACGCGTGTGTTCTCTAGGGAGAACCTTCTCTACCGCACAAACAGAAAGCTGACTACACAGAGGTCAGCTAAAGGCTTACAAAGTAAAATGTAAATGTAATGGTTGAGAGAGAGAGAGAGAGAGAGAGAGAGAGAGAGAGAGAGAGAGAGAGAGAGAGAGAGAGAGAGAGAGAGGAAAGAGTGTGAGAGAGAGAGAGGGAGGGAAAGAGTGTGAGAGAGAGAGAGGGAGGGAAAGAGAGATAGAGAGAGAGAGAGAGAGCGAGAGAGAGAGAGACAGAGAGAGGGAGGTAGAGAGAGTGAGAGAGAGAGGGAGGTAGAGAGAGTGAAAGAGAGAGAGGTAGAGAGAGTGAGAGAGAGAGAGGGAGGTAGAGAGAGAGAGAGAGAGACATTTAGAGACATAGAGAGAGGGAGGTAAAGAGAGAGAGAGAAAGAGAGAGAGAGAGAGATTTGTTCCCGCTTTCTGCTGTATGGCGTCAGATCTACTGAAATCCTCATGAAATTCTCAAAATTAAAGCATCAAATAAAATCTGAGCAAAAGGTTTGTTTCACACACAAACCTGAGAACTCCCTTGCTTCGGCCGACCTGCGAGGTGAATGTGATTAGCTGGAGTCCTCTTCCCTGTGACAGCTGTTGGTCCCAACACAGGCGTTCCTAGTGTTTCCATCCCAGCAGAAACATTCCAGACGATTATCCTGCATCTAGTATTAGTATTTCAAATGCCCCTTTTCCACTGACAGTACCAGCTCAACTCGCCTCGACACGCCTCGACTTGGCCTGCCTTTTTTTGCGTAGTACGTGGTACCTGGTACCTGGTACTTTTTTTAGTAGTACCTCCGTCGAGGTTCCAGGCGAGCTGGTACTTTTGTGTGACGTAAACAGGCTGCTGGCCACTGATTGGCCAGCGGCTGCAAACGGGAATAATCACTCAAAGTTAAGTTGTGTCCGGCGTGGCTGGAGTCCACGGACCCGCTCCCGAGGGGGACACAGATCGGCGTTTTGCTGTCATCAACGTTAACGTATGACAACAATAGACGCGCACTCATTGCGTTTTTTTATTTTATTTAATTTCCCGTTTCCCGTCATAACCTTTCCCGGGAATTAGGAAATAGTCTTGATCAGATTTCCTGGGATTAAACCCTAATGACGACCCGACCACGTTGAAGAGGTTCTTTTCTACGACCCGCCCACATTGAAGAGGTACTTTTTTAGATGGAAACACGACGTGCCTAGAACCAAACCAAGTCGTGGCGAGTTGAGCTGGTGCTGTCGGTGGAAAAGCGGCAAAAGCGGCAAAAGGGGGATCACCAGCTGAGGTTATTCTGCTCCTCAACTCTAGAACACCAGCTCAGGTTATTCTGCTCCTCAACTCTAGAACACTAGGTCAGGTTCTTCTGCTCCTCTAGAACACTAGGTCAGGTTATTCTGCTCCTCAACTCTAGAACACTAGGTCAGGTTATTCTGCTCCTCAACTCTAACAACACTAGGTCAGGTTCTTCTGCTCCTCTAGAACACTAGGTCAGGTTCTTCTGCTCCTCTAGAACACTAGGTTAGGTTATTCTGCTCCTCAACTCTAGAACACTAGGTCAGGTTCTTCTGCTCAGGTTCTCCTGCTCTTCTACAACACCACAACACCAGCTCAGGTTCTTCTGCCCCAGAGGAGATTCTTTAACGCGATACAGGACAGTGGAGGATGGCTTCTCCCTAGTTAGTCGTCCATGTGTGGTTTTTATGGTGTTTGTAATATTTTAAGGTCTTACTGTTGTCCTTTGTATATTTATTGTTTGTTATGTGGTCGCTGTTAGTGTTGTTATTATTTTTGGTATAACTACTATGCTGCAACACCAAATGGCCAATTGGGGTGATAAATGCTCTAGAGGAACGCTAATATTTTCCGGGGTCGAATGGTGTCGAGCTATTATGATTATCTGAGATTATCCAAATATTGTTTCTCTTTCTTCTGACAAATGTACTTATTGTGAGTGGCTTTCGATAAAAGTGTCTGCTAAATGCCCTAAATGTAAATGATTATTTACTGCTTATATATAACTGATAAGCATGGTTGCAAAAGTTAAGGGCATTATTGTCTCTTATATTGATGCTACATGAAAATAATTTCAAAATGAATGTAAATGAAAGACTTCCATATAAAGTTGTAGAGTTTGCCCTGATGTTAATTGTAAGCAATGCTTTACGTATAAGCCCCTCAGAACCACAAAGCCCATTGAAATACACAGTAAAGCATATTGTATCTGCTGATGTGTTACTGTGACAACACCATCCGTAGATGTGGGGCTTCACCCGGTGTGAAATGCACAGTTACTGGAGTGGCGCCGAGCCTGACAGGGAGACAAAGGGGATTCGTTCAGCGGCTTCCTGTCCTGGGAGATGCGCTTGTTTTGCTACGACTATCGTCGCCTCTGTTGCTGTGGCTGAGATCTGCTGAAACATAAAATGATGAAATTTGAAGGGAATAATGAAATGTGCTGAGCTAGCCGTGCAACATTTCTTTCCTTCTCGAGCGGAACCGTCGCATTACATCAGCGCCACACCCCTGGACCGGACAGCCCTCGCCCCCTGCCAAGGCCAGCGCCCACACCTTCTACATCATCCATTTCACACGAGTCATCGGAGAATGGATTGAGTTTTTTTTTTATAAAATGTATATTGTCTATGTCTGATTTTATGATTGCAAATGCCTCGATAGCTTTTTATGAAGCTGGATAGAAAGTCTTCCAAAAGGTTGGACGGAGGGTTGAACAGAAGGATGGAAATAATAGTGATGGGCTCGAAAGGAAACAGGAAATGAACAGAATGCCTCCAATCCAACAGCTGAAACCCAGTATAGTACATAAACCGTGGTTAGCAGTCCATGTTACACGTGGGGACGCTGAGGACACAATGAATGAAAGACAAGATTAAGATAGCACACAAAATATGTTTTTAGGTCTGTCTAATTGAAGTACAACCACGTAGACGTTGGTCTTGAATGTCTCCTGGGCCAGGAGTTGTCAGGATGGAGACTCTCGGTACTCCTAGGAATAACAAAAGAAGCTCCTACCCCTCCTCTCAGAAATGAGTAAAACCCGGACTTAAGGAGTAAATGACCCCATTTAACCACTAAATCAGCCGTACATTTAATGTTTTGGGCCATTTGTGCAGTTCACCAATCTCGTTGACTCCACATTAAAAAATTATCAATGATACAACAATGAATAATATCGCTATATACCAGGGCTGGGCAAGTTAACACATTATTATTGCGTTAACTAATTCATTAATTATTGCAGACAATTATTTTATCTCACATTAACGCAGTTTTTATTATTTATTTTCTTATTGTAAAAGTCTGTTGTTCACTGGCTTTTGTTTTGTCCATCGTGAGTCAGCCTAGTGTGTTGGCACTTCCGTTCATTTGGCATTACATTTACAATAAAAGTTTGCTATACAAAAGTTTGCTATATGAATTCATTATTGGATTTTGCGTATAACAATGCGATTAATCGTGATTAATTACAGGAACTCTTTAACTTTTAATCTTTGCCCAGCCCTACTATATACACATAGGCCTGTATAGATATATGATATTATATTGGCTTAATTCAGTAGGTTTGATTGGCTGAGGAGGATGAGAAAGCTCCCAGAGTTGCAGCTTGAGCTCTGGTGGCAGTCTGCTCCGCTGGACTCCTGCCAGGCAGTCACATGGCAAACTGACAAATTAGACATCTATTTTTGTATGGAATCTCCCTGCTTCTCATTTCTCTTTTGCGGAAGTGCTTCAACCTATGTTTTGATCAACAGTCAGTGTGGTTGGCTAACTTCTGTCCCACGTGACAGTCCCTACACTTCGTACTTGGCTGTCCTCCCAGTCCCTCCCAAACCCCCACACCCTAAAACTCTCTTGTCCTCGTCCATCTTTAGCCAGAATCGTCGTAGAAACACATAAAAACACCACAGAAACAAAACAAAAAAACGAATTTACATTTCAATTTAAATTTCAAATTAATGCAAACATTTACACATTTACTAGTCATTTTTAATTGATAAAAAGTTAGTAAAATGTCAACGTGTTCTCTGAACAATCGTGTATGAGTTGTTCTCTGGCACCTTCTGTAAGTTGACGACTGATGAACACTGGCATCCCCCTTTTCCAGGCTTCCAGCGAGAGAAAGTCTGGGTGTGGGCAACCTCAATTAGCGCAAAACGATGAGTGGACTCTTATGCATGTTACAGGTTGGAATTTGAGGAAGTTCAATATAAACTAAACATTATTTATTACATTATTATTTGTTACACTTGCTGACTGCCTGTCCCACTCAGTCACTACACTGAGAGGCCTGCTGACTGCCTGTCCAGTCACTACACTGAGAGGCCTGCTGACTGCCTGTCCCACTCAGTCACTACACTGAGAGGCCTGCTGACTGCCTGTCCCACTCAGTCACTACACTGAGAGGCCTGCTGACTGCCTGTCCCACTCAGTCACTACACTGAGAGGCCTGCTGACTGCCTGTCCCACTCAGTAACCATTCACAGCATTCATGAACCATTGAATCTTTGCTCACTGCTTAAATATAGGGCGATATATACACCATTGAGTTGATTTGAAGAGTTGTTTTGGGTTTGTGTTACTATCTGTCTTCACCCCCTCATACATAGATACAATACTGACTTTGACATTTCATTTTGAAGGCGACCTAAAATGTTTCTAAATATGACATCCTTAATTTTTCGCCAGAGCTGAGCAGACCTCCTGTCATCCTGTCTTACACAACACAACTCCCCCAACACAACACAACACAACTCCCCCAACACAGCAAAACACAACACAACTCCCCCAACACAACTCCCCCAACACAACACAACTCCCCCAACACAACACAACACAACTCCCCCAACACAACACAACACAACACAACTCCCCCAACACAACACAACACAACACAACTCCCCCAACACAACTCCCCCAACACAACACAACTCCCCCAACACAACACAACACAACACAACTCCCCCAACACAACACAACACAACACAACTCCCCCAACACAACACAACTCCCCCAACACAACACAACACAACACAACTCCCCCAACACAACACAACACAACACAACTCCCCCAACACAACACAACACAACACAACTCCCCCAACACAACACAACTCCCCCTGTCGTCCTGTCTGACACAGCTCCCATAACACAACTCATCTGTTACTGGAATCATTCTTGGTTACACCACCAAGACTGGGTCAATTAACTGGGAACTCGCACACACACGGAACAATAAAAAAACACAAACAGAGAGGCATAAAACATAACAGACGGAGAGGAAGTGACCAGTCCCGCGGGCGGTCTGCAAATAGCTGCACGTGGTGTTGGTTAACTCAGGGCGGTGGAGGACAGCCCTGGAGCACTGAGGGCAGGGTGACTACGGTGGTGGTGGGGGGGGTGGGGGAGTCCATTAAAACACTCCTCTCTTCCTCTCTCTCACTTCCTCTCCTCTTCCAGCGACCGTGTGACCCGCGGCTGGAGCCCAGTTGCCCATTCTTGCACATGAATGACTTTAATAACATCCAGCCATCTCAGTGGTGGTCCATCTGTCCAACAGGGGGCGATGGAGCAGGGGGCTGTCGCTGTGTTCAATCTGACAGGGATGGAGGTTCGGGTGGACATAAAGCGTTACTGGAATCCGATTGGACGACTTGACTTACAGCTCAGCTCCACCGGAGACATCAAACATGTCCTCTTATTGAGCGTCTCGGGCTGGGAGTGCTGCTGTAATAGTGAATGGACGGTCCTCCACTGGGCCGCTGATGCTAGCGCCAACTCACCGCCTTCATTCAAGAATGATGACATCATTCTCTGTACACTGATTATTTTCAATGGTCAAAAAATATGTTTGTGGCAGATGTGATGTGATGAGATGTGACGTGATGAGATGTGATGTGATGCTGATGTGATGTGATGTGATGTTGATGTGATGTGATGAGATGTGATGTGATGTGATGTGATGTTGATGAGTTGTGATGTGATGTGATGTTGATGAGTTGTGATGTGATGTGATGTGATGTTGATGAGTTGTGATGTGATGTGATGTTGATGAGTTGTGATGTGATGTGATGTTGATGAGTTGTGATGTGATGTTGATGAGTTGTGATGTGATGTGATGTGATGTTGATGAGTTGTGATGTGATGTGATGTTGATGAGTTGTGATGTGATGTTGATGAGTTGTGATGTGATGTGATGTGATGTTGATGAGTTGTGATGTGATGTGATGCTGATGAGATGCTGATGTGATGTGATGTTGATGAGTTGTGATGCTGATGAGATGCTGATGTGATGCTGATGACTGTGATGTGATGCTGATGACTGTGATGTTATGCTGATGTGTTGTGATGCTGATGTGATGTGATGTGTTGTGATGCTGATGACTGTGATGTTATGCTGATGTGATGTGATGCAGCATTTTCAATGGAGCCCTGTGGTTAAATGGAAGAGGCAGAGAGAATTAAAATTTAGAGTTATCATTCTTTTATTACAAAGCATACAGTGCACTCCATACAACGAGGTATGGGCTATTCAATTGAATAATTAGGTGTTGAATTATGGACGCGTGAGTTCTTTCAGAGTGAGGAAGGCACAGTATAGAGACATTCATATTTTTCCAAGTATTTCCAGAATGATTATACAGTCATTACAATAATTAATCATGTAACCTTATTATAGTCATTACAATCTGGATCTCCCCTGAAGGCAATAACAATCTCCTCATCCTGGATCTCCTCTCCCTCAACCCACTCCATTTTACCTTTTCATTCTTCTCCATCTAGCTCATCGCCCTCTCTCTCCAGCATCCCTCTCTCGCCAATTCTCTCCTCCTCGACCACTCAACGCATTAATTATTACACTCTCTTCTCTCGCTCTCTATCGTCCTGCAAAGCCACCTGTTGTGAATCCACTATAATGATAATGTACTCTCCTCAGTGTACTGAGCCTATTCACAACAGGCACCAGCTCTCTAATTTGCTGGTATTCAGCCAAAGGGATGCGCCATAGGTTCATGTCACCACTCCACGGTCTGTCTCGCTCCATGGCTGCACCTACCTGCATGTCCGTCAAATCCCTCACAAATAACAGATTAACAAAATATTTTGCATCTTGACGTGCTATTTGAGTGGTGACGTCTGGATGTTGAGTGGTGGAATCGTACGGCAGCCATGTTGGGTGAGGGTGGTCTGGAACCAGGCCCCAATACCAGTTCATCATCACACAAGTTTGTCTTAAATTTTAAACACATTTCTGCAAATACACACGTTTCATTGCACACACTTAATGTATATGACATCCCTGTCAAGAGCCAATCAATGTATCGTCCTTAAACATGATTTCTCTATAGTGTTGGAATCTGTTGACACTGTGTCCGCAACATCCTCTTCAAGGTCACAGACGTGTGGTGGGGGTCTGGGGGGGTCTGGGGGGGGTCTGGGTGTGTTGTCCCCGGGTGGATCAGCAGGTCCAGACTGGCCCAGGTGTGGAGGGGTGTATCGTGTTCCGGTAATGATCTACACCCAGCCGCCTCATTCCAGCCACCAGACACGGCTATAAATTCTAGTTAAACTTTGTCCTTCTTCTTCTCAAAGTGAGACAGGAAACATGATGAACTGTGTCTCTCCTCTTCCCTCATCCCTCCATCACAAAACACGCTTTGTCTATTCCTCACTGCACCTTTCCCTCTTCCTCCCACCTCTCATTTGCTCCCATTCGCTCTCGCTCTCTCTCTCTCTCCTCTCTCCTCTCTCCTCTCTCTCTCTCTCTCTCTCTCTCTCTCTCTCTCTCTCTCTCTCTCTCTCTCTCTCTCTCTCTCTCTATATATATATATATATCACCAGACACCCCCCTCTCTTCTCCTCTCCAACCTCTCTTTCTCTTGCCCTCCCTTTTGTCATTTGCTCCCTCCCTCCATCCTGCTCCCTGTTCCCCCCTATTCCCCTGCTGTCGTGTTTTGGTAAATCAAAACAGCTTCTTGTTACAGTGCAGGAGTTCTCATTCACCTCATTCACCCAACTACCCATCCGTCCATCCTAGATGTAGATCCACTCCGTCTCTCTCTCTCACTCTCGGTCCCATCTAGTAAGTGTTTGTTTCTTCTTTGCTCATATTAATTGTGGTGTGAGTGCGTGTGATTGTTTCACAGGCCGTCTTATGAGCCTTAATCCCTCCACCTGTCTGCAGTGTACCTCTTATTAATCCATTCTTCTATTTCCCAATCATTTATCCACATTATTTGTCAGTTTATCCATGAATTAATTAATTTTCTATGTTGTTTGTCTTTTTATTTAATTGTCCCTGTATATTACTAAATAATCCATCCCTCCAATACAATTTAAATCAATTTAAAGTGAAAATAAGACTGCTGAAAAATTGCTGAGTGGGCATTTAGCCCACTCAGCAAAATCCTAATATTGGATTATTAAAAGACAAAGAACCATACAAATTCTATAATAAAATCTGAAAAGTCAGTGGGACGCAGAACCATCATCTCCACCCCGTCATTCTCTCTCTCTTGCTCCCTCTTCTCTGCGCTGATATTTTTATTTATTAAGCAGACTGGCCAAAACAAATTCCAGCCAAGGAGAAGAGATGTCTGCGTAACTCCTGTCAACAGGAGGAACAGCCTAGGTATACCCTGTGCGTGTGTGTTTGTGTGTGTGTCTGTGTGTGTGTGTGTGTGTGTGTGTGTGTGTGTGTGTGTGTGTGTGTGTGTGTGTGTGTGTGTGTGTGTGTGTGTGTGTGTGTGTGTGTGTGTGTGTGTGTCTGTGTGGTACATGAGTGCACACCACCCAGATATTACCATCTGGCAAAATGTGAGCTTCCATGGCAGAGACTGAGATATAGAGACATAAATACACATATACCTTTTATTCCGGAAAAGAGGAATACCTTCAAAATAGTTACATTTATTTTATTGGCCTACATGAATACATTTGCGCAAATGATATTTGCGCAAATGTATAATATTTAATGAAATATAAATCAATGCCCTTACCCTCCTTGTCCCATGCACCATCTTGCTGTGATCAAGACCAGATGCCCACCTGATAATGGCGCGTTTCCACTGAGCGGTGCGCTACAATTCTGTGCGGTAAGGTGCGGTATGGTTCACGTTTCCACCGCCAAAAGTGGGCGGGGTCCGGACTTAGCCGTGGTTAGCCATACTTACTTACTTTACATCTAGGGCATTTAGCAGACGCTTTTATCCAACGGTCAGTGTTGGTGAGGATACTTTTAAAATGTATCCAGTTACAGAATACATGCCCAAAAATGTAATATGTAATGTATTCCGTTACCTCACTCAATCTGAGTATTGTATTCTGAATACTTGGATTACTTCCACATTGAATTGCATTTGATTAAGTGTAGGAATGCGGCATCAAATCCTGCTTACTAAACAGGCCTATTCTGGTGTGTTCTTCTGTTCCAACTGGCTGAATGTGTTAGGCCCAAGTCTCCCTGAAAATGCACTAGATGATATAATTTGTTGTAGAGGAACAAAGACTATAAGGGTAAAGATATGACCAACAGACCGAGAGAGAGAGAGAGAGAGAGAGAGAGAGAGAGAGAGAGAGAGAGAGAGAGAGAGAGAGAGAGAGAGAGAGAGAGAATTGGGCATATTCACAACAGGAAAGTCCTTAGTTCGCTCTCTTTGATCCAGACCAAAATACAATGTTTATTTTTTGGTTTGGTGCGGTTCCTTTTCACATTGCAATTTTCGCAACAGTCCCAGAATTTGACAACAAACCCACATGTGTGCAAAGATCGTTAAATCATTGGACAAAAAGGTCCGGGGCGGGGTAAAGCATTAAATAAAAAAAAGGGGGTGACAGCGCCGGTGAAAGTAAACAATCATGGATATCCAGCGTGATGTACGTTGATCTGCGGACCGGTCCAACTCCTCCTCCCTCATCCTGGTGCTCAATGTGTTAAATGCATCGGCATTTTTATGTGTGTTTTCCAGCATACGTTCTATGTGGGCGTCTGCCCAAATATCCAATAGACATTCCGTCTCCTCTTTGCTCCATGTTGAGCCACGACTCATTTCCACCCGACAATCCGACAATGTGCTGCTCATCTTGGAGTTACCGCTAATCAAACAATAATTCCCATAATGCGCGCGGCTGAGCGGGTGCCTGTTACGTCCAAAGAGGCGTATGCTTTTTAGAACTGGATCGGACCGAGGTGCGTTCGCGTTCACATCTCAAGCGAACCGCACCAGGGTTAGTTTGGAACCGAGACCACCTCTTTAGCGAGGTCTCGGCCGGCTGATATGGTGCGCACCAAAGTGAGGTGGTTGCATTCACACCAACGCAAACGTACCGAACCAAGGGACCAAACTCGTTTAGTGCGCACTATTAAACACTGTTGGTGTGAAAGCAAGAGAGTGGATAAACTCGTGAAACAGAGAAGTATCGACATGTAATCCATTGATTTAAACAATGTAACTGTATTCTAAATACCAACTATTTAAATTGTAACGGATTACAGTTACTTATAATTTGTATTCTGAATACGTAACGCCGGTACATGTATTCCGTTACTCCCCAACACTGCCAACGGCTAATACACACCGATGGCTGAGTCAACCATGCAAGGCGATAGCCAGCTCGTCAGGAGCAGTTAGAGTTAAGTGTCTTGCTCAGGGACACATCGACACTAACCGACACTAACCTTCCGGTTACAAGTCAACCTGCTTTAGCAGGTTACAGTATGTCGGGCTGCTATGAGGTCACGATGCTTACTTAGCTGCCACGGCTATCGCCAAACTCCGCCCTACCATAAGGGTACTGGCAGCGGTGGAAACGCAAGCCCTAACTGAGCTGGGCCAAACCGCATCTTTACTACTGGCCGAAGGCATGCTGGGCCTAAGCGCAACCGCCAGTGGAAACGTGTCATAAGAGTCTACCTATGCATGGACCGCTATCAGCATTTTGAGCAAGAGTCACTCTCAGGGGTAGCAACAGGGAAACAGAACTCCTCTACCCTCAAACCCTCATGGACGTCAACTCTCCCATCGGACCGTCGTTGGTATCTTTAGTAACGGCCAGCTCGACCACCTGAATGAGAGTCAAGTCAAGTTCATTTTGTATGACCCCAAGGAAGTGCAAACTGTAGTTACATAAAAAACATTAGATTTATATAAAAAACATTAGAGCATAAAAAGAAGTACAAAACCAAATATGTACACAAATATACATATGTAAATAGAAAAATAGTTTAAAAGGCATAAAACATAAAGCACAAAACATAAAAAATGAAACTAGGAATTAGCCAAAGTCTGTTGAAAACAGTTCTGTCTTAAGTTTAGTTTTAAAACTTGGAACAGTTTGGGCATTCTTTATATGTTCAGGGAGTTGATTCCAGAGACAGCATGGTAGCTACCTGGGTGACCAGGCCATCACATTCTTTCGCTTCATATTTGTTGAAACAAATCATTTAGCTGGAGGTTGGGAAAGAGCTTCATTGGCTAACAACAAAAGCAGATTCTGCCAGCACTATTCAACTTTTCCCCGTGGGTAACACTGTGTAGACTGGCCGCGGTAGAAATACACATTTTGAAATCCCCTTGTGGAAGCTTTATCCACTCATGCAAATGTGTTTATCGTGGGTAGAATATCTCTGTTCCAAAGCAGGAAACAAGGCGCGACGCGGCCCCTCGCAGCCTCTACATCCGGCCCAGGCTCTGGACTCCACTGTAGGTCCGCTGTCAAATAGTAGGACTGCTGGAACCGAGATTAATCTTAACCCAATTGACCTGCTCTGTGGAGCAGAAACCAAGCTCTATGCAGCCTGTTCAGCACAAAGGTGTAGGGCTGTTCCAGCTCTTTACTTGAAGTCCTTATGCTGTCTGAGATGCGGAGAAGCAACTGTCTCTTTCTTCAGTGGTGAATGCAGTGCAGACCTTTTAAGCAGTGCCACTGTGCCATCCACTGCTCTGCACTTCAACCCCCATGTTCATTCTCCACCAACAGGACGTAGGTATATGTAGAAAGCAATACATTTCTGTGTTGTCACGTCAAGTTGCTTTATTCCTTATTTTGGTTGAGCAGAGTGCTCAACCTAGTCATCAACATCACCAACCTGTTCACTCTAGACCACCGGTCCCTATCCACCAACATGGGAATGAGTCAAAAGACGGTTCAGGGGGAAGCTTCTCACAGGACTCTGCTCCGGGCCCTCCACCTGTTGACTAACCGGATGAGCACAGCCCACTAACCTAAGACACCATGGTCAATCCCATAACCAACAAATATGCAGTGCACCCACTGGGGAATGAACCAATATCCCCATGTATGCACCTGGCACCACTGATGCCTCAACCAAATCTATGGGTTGGACCAGGTGTTGATGGATCAAAGATTGTAGCCCAAGATACAACCAACCTCCACTATGGCTCGGCCTACACCCTCCTCCAGTCCTCACTAGCTCAGAGACTGACGTCCACTATGGCTGGGTACACCCCCCCCCTCCAGTCCTCACTAGCTCAGAGACTGACGTCCACTATGGCTGGGTTCACCCCCTCCTCCAGTCCTCACTAGCTCTGAGACTGACGTCCACTATGGCTGGGTTCACCCCCTCCTCCAGTCCTCACCAGCTCAGAGACTGACGTCCACTATGGCTGGGTTCACCCCCTCCTCCAGTCCTCACTAGCTCAGAGACTGACGTCCACTATGGCTGGGTTCACCCCCTCCTCCAGTCTTCACTAGCTCTGAGACTGACGTCCACTATGGCTGGGTTCACCCCCCCCCTCCAGTCTTCACTAGCTCTGAGACTGACGTCCACTATGGCTGGGTACACCCCCCCCTCCAGTCCTCACTAGCTCAGAGACTGACGTCCACTATGGCTGGGTTCACCCCCCCCCTCCAGTCCTCACTAGCTCAGAGACTGACGTCCACTATGGCTGGGTACACCCCCCCCTCCAGTCCTCACTAGCTCAGAGACTGACGTCCACTATGGCTGGGTACACCCCCCCCTCCAGTCCTCACTAGCTCAGAGACTGACGTCCACTATGGCTGGGTACACCCCCTCCTCCAGTCCTCACTAGCTCAGAGACTGACCTCCACTATGGCTGGGTTCACCCCCCCCTCCAGTCCTCACTAGCTCTGAGACTGACGTCCACTATGGCTGGGTACACCCCCTCCTCCAGTCCTCACTAGCTCTGAGACTGCCCGACTCCATAGTCCTCCCACGCAGCCAGCCGGTGACAGGCCTCCGGTGTCCGCTGGGAAAAGGTGAACGGTTGGTCTCGATTCCCCAGCCGTGTCCACTCAGGGGTCCCAGGTCAGAGACGCACAGGGTTGATGGTGGAGCAAGGAGTTAGGAACTGATGAGAAATATCATCTTGGATCTCAAAAACGAATTTCTCAGCCAAACCTGATTGGTTCTGCCACTTCCACAACAACAAAATGGACAGCAATCTGGGGAGGAAGAGGGATGTATAATGTATATTTACAGTTATGTGTGTATGCAGCAATACTGTAAACAACGACAAGATAGGATAGCACCAGTTGGAAGGTGGAACTAGCGTAAAACGGGAAAGTCACAGTGAGAAATGAGAGACGGTACGGTGAATGCACGCGTTCAGGAAGAGCCGACTGTCAGAAGCCTGGAGGCGTCGCCTGCTGTGTGGCACTGGGAGGAACTGTGGCACAAGTCGTCAGGAGGAGATGGCTGACCCCTGGACAGCGGGGAGCGTGATGAAGAGGGCTGCAAGGGGAAGTAGGGCGAGGCAATACGATGGACACAGAGGAATATCTTGGGCCTCAGCAGCATTAATTCCTTTGAATAATTGAATTGACTCTGAAGCTGAGAGAGCGCTACAAGTGCACTCGTCTCTAATGCATTTGATATTGTTTTGTTTACATGCTGTGTGTTTTTGTGGACACAGTACAAGTGTGTGTATGTGTGTGTGTGTGTGTGTGTTTGTGTTTTAGTGTTAAATTGGCAAACAACAATTTATATATAGTCAATGCTATGTGCTGCATAATAGATCTCATTATCATACATGCACACACACACACACACACACACACACTCCCACACACACACACACACACACACCAACAAATTGTACTCTGCCCATTTAATAAAGTATAAGGCTTGACGCAAAAATAGAGACTTAACCAAGAGTTACCTACAGCGCTAATAGAGATATTTAATCTTCCGCTGTCCCTCACACCAACACGTGTGATCACTGACATTATTAGTCATATCCAGTTGATTCACTGCCTGGTGTTTCTGTCCTGATTGATGTTGATTTGGTGCACATCCAGCTTTCTCTCTTGTTCCTCTTACAGACACAAACACGTTTCGCATTCATCCTTGGCTCCATGCCTCTTACCTCTCTCTCCCGCTCTCTCTCTCTCTCCCGCTCTCTCTCTCTCTCTCTCTCTCTCTCCCTCTCTCCCTCTCTCTCTCTCTCTCCCGCTCTCCCGCTCTCTCTCCCGCTCTCCCGCTCTCTCTCTCTCTCTCTCTCTCTCTCTCTCTCTCTCTCTCTCTCTCTCTCTCTCTCTCTCTCTCTCTCTCTCTCTCTCTCTCTCTCTCTCTCTCTCTCTCTCTCTCTCTCTCTCTCTCTCTCTCTCTCTCTCTCGCCCCAGATGCTCTTGCTCTCTCAATGGTTTACGTAGTTTATCTCGTTACTCGCCTCCTCTTTGGCTCTCTGGTTTGATACTATCGGTGCTCCCAGAGGAAACACACACAGAGATGCACTGGGGGGCCCCCCTCGGCCCCACAGGGCCTCTTCACCGAGGCCCCTCACTGCCCCCACGCTGCCCCCCAGACTGACGGGAAGGTTTCAATTCTGGTCAAAATGTGCCTGAGCCTCCTGTAGCCTTTCCCCACCGTGTGTGAAAACAACAACAGCTATTCTGATTTGATTCAAAGATGAAGGTAAATTGATGTTAATTGATGTCCATTTATCTATATGTCGATGTATCTTCCTTGCTGCATAATTGCAGGTTGCTGTTATTGCATAACAGATGAGGGATTTGTAAAAAGAGGAAAGGTGAAGAATAATGCAGCAAGCAGATAAGCAGCACCTGCACCATAACGGGAGGACGACTCTCTCTCTCTCTCGCTCTTTTCCCCCTTCTCTCCCCTTTTCACACTCCCCCCGTCTCTCTTGATGTCCTGCCTTCGCTCTCTCTCTCTCTCTCTCTTACTCTCTCTCCCTCTCTCTAGCTTTCCCCCTTTCTCTCCCTCTCTCTCCGTTGATATATACTCAAATACTCCCTGAATAAAGCAGTCATTTGGGGACCAAATCAACACATCTGCTTCCCCAGAAGGACAGACCTGTACATGCGCTACCACAATAACATGCAACACCGTATTGATGCATGCAGGGAAAAATAAATCACCATATTCAACCTGTATGAGGAGGTCAAGGGTCAAGGCCAGTGATTGCACATCCCTCCCAGGGGTCGGGGGAGAAGCTCCGGACCCTCACATGTACCTTTCCGTCGTACACTAAATGTAAATGTGTGTATTGATTCATATCGGACGACCCTCTTCACATCCAGGAGTACGTCATGTGTCTCTCCAGACACAAAGAGGCCGTTCAGACGGGGGGAGCATGAATAACGCGGCGCTAAACACAACTCTTCATTCAGGGCTGTGAATGGAACTCTTCTCTCTCTGTGTCTCCTCTCGTAGCCTTCTGTCTTGTGTCGTTGCTTTCTGCTTCGTCACCTTCCTCCCGTCTCCCTCCCTCACCGTCCGCTCTTCTCACCTTCGTCACCAACATCTCTAACACACACCTGCCCCCCCTCTCCCTCAACAGGCTCCCAGAGAGAGGGACGGGGTTCGTCACTCTGCTCCATTGTGTTAGCATACAATAGATAGTGCTCTAGTACGACATGATTCATTGAGAGGGCTTGTTTAAGCGTAGGTGTGCTAATGTGTGTGTACGTGTGTGTGTTGGGGGGGGGCGGGGGGGGGAATAAGTGTTTTCCACACTGCACTGGTCCAAGTACTACAAACAGTGACAGTTCACTAAAGAGCAAAAGAATTTACACCGTCCCACTTTCACAAAGTAAAGCCAACATCAGGCTGTACATGGCAGCAGATTGCTGCCCCTGCATGTGGGGAGGCTCGGGTTCAAATGGGTCAACAGAATGCATTTTATTTATCAGAGCCCAGTAGCCAGAGTGTCAGGTAAAGGGCAAAGTCCTCAGCCTTTCTTTACCTCCCTCTGTTGCTGTCTCTATCTCTCCATCGCTCCCCTTCTCAAGAGTCATGCCAGTTTTTCTAAGCAGAGGTGAGATAATGTGTGTGTGTGTGTGTGTGTGTGTGTGTGTGTGTGTGTGTGTGTGTGTGTGTGTTGAGAGAGAGAGGAGAGATGGATGGATGACAGATCAATAGAGCGATGGAAGGGTCACAGTACACAGTGTGTACTTGCTAGAAGTGAGTAAGTGAGGAGGGAAGTGGGAGAAAGAAGGGGAGAGGTTAGAAGGTAGCATGAGGATGTGAGGGAGAGAGGAGGAGGAAGGGGGAGAAGAGGAGAGGGTGGGGGGTGGGCTGTGAGGGAGAGAGGAGGAGGAAGGGGGAGAAGAGGAGAGGGTGGGGGGTGGGCTCTGAGGGAGAGAGGGGGAGGAAGGGGGGAAAGCTTTTTGCAACCTGTCATCATGGATATCACAGTTTCTTTTGCTCAGAGGAGTTTCACTAGCAAGTACAGCTGTGAATCTTGGGTCTTTGTGCATCTCTGTGTGTGGGTGGATACTAGTGTGTGTGTATGTCTGTGAGGACGTGCGTGTGTTTGTGTGTGTGTGTGAGCGCGGATGCATATGTGTGTGTCCATTTAGTTGTGTGGGTGTGGGTCCATTTACTTTAGTGAGAGTGTGTAGCGCTCTGTGTGGCTTTGTGCTCATAAAGAGGATGGATGCCCTACCTTATCTAGCTATGTTGTTTAAATAAGCCTCTTGTTTGTATATTGGGTAGCAAAAGTGTAAATGATAAGAGCCACATCTGCTTACATAGTCGAACACTTTCTCTGGACAACACAAACACTCTACACTCAGCCTTAGTGTTTGGGCAACAAGGATATTGCAATGATAACATCTGGCCCTGGCAATAGCTTTCATTTAGTTCTGTCTCAAACGCTCTTCGCTTTCCCATAGAATTAAAGGCCCCCGATATACGAACAGTAAAACAAAATCGAAATTGCTGTGTTTGTGCTGACGGAATGGGCAGATCGAAGCGCCGCATTGGGCTTCAGTTGCCTCGGTGAGTGCAGGGGCCTCTAGGGACTCGACAGAACTAGTCAACCTAATGTTGGATAATGATTAAGCTGATTAAAACCCTTTATGGATCAGTCTGCGAGAGCCACCTGGTACGCAGTGTTCCTTCTGAAAAAACACCCCTTATTCACAAGAGATGGAAATGTGTGCAGGCCTTAATGATATGGAAGGCAAAGGTGAGTATTTCTCATTATGCGATTAAGACAAATTATTCACTATCGTTACAAATGACCAGTTGTTGCAAGGGAAACAACTCCAATAAGGTTGTGTGTGTGCACTTTCCCATTCATTCTGCTGCCTCCCTTTCTTCTTTTTTTGTCCATTAATTTGCAACAACCATTATTGAAAGTTCTTCTTTTAGATTATTACTTTCTTTCTTCTTTTTCCTGACACCTCAGCTTTCTCCCAACGTTATGATATCATCTACCTTTCCTCCGATCTTCTTTTGCTATGACATTAGCTCTATTCCCAGTCCCAGAACAGCCCTGTCTCTCTGTATTGCTGTGAACACACAGAGATAAAATCCACTCTCTGCGTCAATAATAAATAACCCAACAGCCAGGAAAGTGAATACAAAATAAATAAAAGACGAGAGGGATCTTTTCCCCCTGCTAATAACTGTCATCTTCTCTCACAGTCCTACACACACACATATTGGGAAGATTTGAGAACTTCATTAGTGACACGCACAAACACACACACACACACTCACGCACCGGCACACGCAGATTGAGGAAGATGCAAGCAGGTAGAGGCGGCTTTTGTGGTTTTTGCTTGATGTGTCCTGAAGGGAGACTTTACAACATGGTAGTGTCTGCTGCATGGCTGAAGGTAGACTCCAGTCACATGAGGTCAGACGTGACATGAGACGCTGATATATGTTATGTGACGAGTCTGTCGCAAACAATGCACCAACACTCCCAACCACTATACCGCATTTGTACCTCGGACGAGCAAATGATCGAGGTGTTCCATTTGAAGTTGGCCAATGGGTCTTCACCACGACTGCCTCACATTCAGCCATTCACACAACGATCACCAACAGCAGCGTTCACAATGCGAGGACAAAGCCAGGTCGCCCAGCCAGGGATTCATCCAGCAACCTTCCAGTGGACACGCTCCCCCTCCTGACGACTCTCGCCCCGTTACCGACCATCCACCAAGGGAAGGTCAACGGGGGGGAGAAAGAAGCAAGGCGTTTATGGGAGGTGGTGGGTCATGTTGAACCAAATGGAGAAAATGCTACCTTGGTATCTTGTGGAGGTACAGCTCCACACTCAGATGATGAGGATGATGACGAGGACCACTCTTCCTCGGTGTGTAATGGTGGTCATCACAGCCATGTTGTCTCTCAGCAGAGGGCGGGCAGGCCCTGGCTGATGGTGATGAATGGTTGTAGAAACACAAGTGACTCGACCTTCCTATTGTCACACAGCCTCTCGGGTGTCTTTCTTTACCTTTCCCCCATTTAATCTTCCTTCCTTCCTTGTTGTCTTCCATCCTTCCTTCCTTGCCTCCTAGTTTCTACCTTACCATCTGCGACCTTCCTCTGCGATAGAGACTTCTTTGCACATCTTATTTTTTTTACCTCTTCCATTCTTCAGTCATTCTTGCGCTCCAACTGCAAACAAACATACATGCATGCTTGCACATGCACCCACACACACACACACACACACACACACACACACACACACACACACACACACACACACACACACACACACACACACACACACACACAAACATACACGCCCCCGCACATACAATCCACACACGATGGTTTGAAGAGTACTTAGACCTTGTATGTGGGGGTATGTTTGATTCATGAGGACCAGGTTCCTCTCCTCCCACCAGACACACTTGCCAGGGTGCACCATTCACATCTACTGCTGGCATCCATTTTTAATTCTTTCTGTCTTTCTGTCTGTCTGTCAGTCCGCCATTTATCTCACTGCCCCATATATAGATAACCCAGCTTAATTCACGGGTAAGGAATGAAAGTGAGAATGTTCTCTATCTATTTTGGTATGTACGGCTGCACACCGAGTCTTCCTTCACACCGTGTGTCGGTTGCCATGTTGGTGGTGTTCCCAGGGAGGGGACATGACCAGGGTGTTAAGACAGCGGCGCCCAGCAGGGAGGAGGTGAGAAGGGATCCTCTGCTTTCTGCTGAGCCAAACTAGCTCTGCTGACAAAAAAAGACCATGTATATTTATATAATGTTTTCGCTATAGTTGCTTTGGCCTGCACTGAAAAACCATTATTGCAATTTCCAGTAAAAAAAATAAAAAATAAATAAATAATCCAAAAACGATTTGTTTTTTTATTGGCAGGCAAAACAGAAAAAGTGAAATCCAGTCCTCAAGGTGTTGGCTGCTTGGGGACAGAATCCCATTGTGACCGGAATGAGGCTTTCCATCCAGGAAGGCTAATAGAAAAGCACCGAGCTGAGACTGTGGGCATAGCTGATCAATGACACAGTCATGCAATATGCACACACACACACACACACGCACGCACGCACCCACACACACATATTCCACACCACACACACACGCACGCACGCACGCACGCACACATATTCCACACCACACGCGCACACACACACACACATACACACACACACACACACACACACACACACACACACACACATTCCATACCACAATCACACAAAACTACAGAAACCACACAACTACACACACACACACATACAGAAAAGCACAAATACAGAAAAGATCATAATCATCCCCATCACCATCGTCATCATCAGAATCAGCTTTATTGGCCATGTTTGCGTAAACAAACAAGGAATTTGACTTTGGTCAACCTTTGCTCTCAAAGTACAACACTTAACTTATTGTTTATATTAAAAAAATAATAATAAAAAGACAGAAAGAACAGTACAAAATATAAATCTACTGTTAAGTGTACAGTATGACAATACCATATCATTTACAAATTTACAGAAGAAAGTACAGTCAGATTTAAATATAAATATATACAGTCAGAGATTTAAGTAAATATAGTGCAAGGCAGTTCAGTGCAATGGCAATATATTAATAACAGTATTGGAATTATAAAATTGAAATAAAAAAGAATAATAATAAAATAAATAAAATAATAAAAAATCTTCATCATCATCATCCTACAAACAAACACACATTTGATTATTTTATTTAGAATGATCAATACGACAACACCACAGCATCCAAATATTAATAAAGAGCCTATTATCTCTCACGCAACAGCACAAACACTGTTTAAGTATGTACAACCAAGTGAATCAGTAGATAAATATATAGTTGTATCAAAGGTAGAGATGAGAGCCGCTTTTCCATAGATGCAGACTGCCTATGATTGCTGACACAGAGCAGTATTTGGCTATTTGCTTAGAGTTCTTCTTATTAAGTCCAGCAATTTGCAATCCTCTAACACAGAGTCTATGAACATCCAAGGCTACCGTAAATGAGTACAACTATTTTTGTACTATAACTACCTACTGTCAAAGCATGTATTAATGGCTGCTATTTTAACATTTCTTCAGAGAAACACAGGTCCATATACATGTCAAAGCAACAACCCACTTCCAGAATCACAATGGTTTTTAAAGGATTATCAACAACAACAACATGTCAGGAGTGTTTGGAGAGCCTCTAAGAACACTTTCTAGGGAGTTATCATTCAAATGTGAGAACCAGTTAAAGGATAATTCCGGTATTTTGAACATTGAGAGCCATTTCTGGTTTGTCTAGGATGGAATAGAGTGGTTGACACCGAAATGTTGACTATTGGTCCTGCCTCGGGTATTTGGCTCAATACCTGAGATTTAGAAATGGGATAAATGTGAAATAAAACACGACAGAAACTGTATTTCATTACGATACTTGATTTGGAACATCAACAAACACCACTAACCACTCGCTGGGTTGCACATTTCTGAAAACAAACGTTTATAGGGTTGTTTTAAGGACAGGTTTGATTGCCCGTAGCCAGCCATTCTGAAGCAGGCAGGGCGATTCTAAATGAGCCAAATACCCGAGACAGAACCAATAGTCTAAATTTCGGTGTGTTCGGTCTATTTCATCCAAGACAAACCAGAAATTGTGGGGCTCAATGTTCAAAATACCGTAATTGTCCTTTAAGTTGTATTTTGTTGTTTGTATGTTTTGTGCTTAGTCCATATACTTTGCGTAGTTCATTCACTGTAATGTCAACAATGACACCGTGGCGGGCAGTGTATAGTCCTTTAAATGCGGGGCAACCGTTCATTATGTGCGCTGTTCCAATTTTTTATCGTTATGCAATAAGCAGAATGGTTCACGACGGTTTGGAAACCATAAAAAAAGGTTATATACACACACACACACGCACATGCACACGCACACACACACACACACACACACACACAAAAAGACTAACATGAATACACATAAACTGAACATAAACTAACAGACGTATTCATCATCTACCAAAACACTGACAAAGTATTTCACTTTCTCAAACCCCAAAACAATGAATGTGGCTGAGTGCAGCTCAATGCTATCTCTGCGGCAGAGTGGATCCATATTAAGTTCACTGCCATCCGTCTTCATAGCAACAGCATCTGCTCTGGTCCCTGTCTGTCCCTACGATGTATGAGTGGGAGGTAATTGCAGAGCACAACACCATCACAGTGACATTAACACGGGATGGGGATTAAGTGATGTCCAATACTGCAAAAAAAAACAGCCCTCTCCTTGACGCCTACCTCACACACTGTTGGTCTTCCACTCCTGGAAATGAGGAAGAAAAATTTAATAAAAATGAATATATTGCACTGCTTTAAAGCAGCACTGTGCTCTAGTTGAAACAAACCTTACAAAAATATTTCCCTTGTGTTGAAAAGGAACATTTGTGGGAGCGAAACACAAAGAGAATGAAGTGGCCCTGTGTTCTTTGATTGGCCAGATAGAAAGCTTTCATATGATTGGATGGGATGTCACAGTTAACAGATTATGTCTCCTTAAAATTAAAATAAAAGAAAGTTAACCAGCAGGTTGCTGTCAAAGGCAAATTGATTTGGTAACAGTCCAAAGACAGACTAATATAATACTAGGACTAAGATAATTTAAACAGCCCTAGCCCCTAGCCCCTGGTCCCTAGCCCCTGGTCCCTAGACCCTAGCCCTGGTCCCTAGACCCTAGCCCCTGGTCCCTAGTCCCTAGACCCTAGCCCTGGTCCCTAGACCCTAGCCCTGGTCCCTAGCCACTGGTCCCTAGTCCCTAGACCCTAGCCCTGGTCCCTAGACCCTAGCCCTGGTCCCTAGTCCCTAGACCCTAGCCCTGGTCCCTAGCCCCTGGTCCCTAGTCTCTAGACCCTAGCCCTGGTCCCTAGTCCCTAGACCCTAGCCCTGGTCCCTAGCCCCTGGTCCCTAGTCTCTAGACCCTAGCCCTGGTCCCTAGCCACTGGTCCCTAGTCCCTAGCCTCTGGTCCCTAGACCCTAGTCCCTAGCCCCTAGCCCATGGTCCCTAGCCCCTGGGCCCTAGCACCTGGTCCCTAGCCCCTAGTCCCTAGCCTCTGGTCCCTAGACCCTAGCCCCTGGTCCCTAGCCCTTGGTCCCTAGCCCCTGGGCCCTAGTGCCTAGCCCCTAGTCCCTAGCCACTGGTCCCTAGTCCCTGGTGCCTAGCCCCTAGTCCTTAGATCCTAGCCCCTGGTCCCTAGCCCCTGGTCCCTAGCACCTAGTGCCAATCCCCTAGTCCCTAGCCCATGGTCCCTAGTCCCTGGGCCCTAGCCCCTAGCTCCTAGTCCCTAGCCCCTGGTCCCTAGTCCCTGGTCCCTAGCCCATGGTCCCTAGTCCCTGGGCCCTAGCCCCTGGTCCCTGGCCCCTAGTCCCTGGTGCCTAGCCCCTGGTCCCTAGCCCATGGTCCCTAGTCCCTGGGCCCTAGCCCCTAGCTCCTAGTCCCTAGCCCCTAGTCCCTGGCCCCTAGTCCCTGGCCCCTAGTCCCTGGTGCCTAGCCCCTGGTCCCTAGCCCATGGTCCCTAGCCCCTGGTCCCTAGCACCTGGTCCCTAACTCCTGGTTCCTAGTCCGTGGTCCCTAGCCCTTGGTCCCTAGCCCCTAGTGCCTGTCCCCTGGGGATCCTGGGGCCGTCCAGTGTCTCAGACATGGGGACAGCCACAGCAGGTTTGGATAATCAAATGGTGCTCATGTGTTTATGTGACGAGTGGCCATCGCTATAGATTTACATTTATATTTAGAAGACACTTTAATCCAAAGCGTCTTACAATAAGTACGTTTGTCATAGTTCATAGAACAAGTGCCAAGCACTCACAATTTCTAAGGTTAACCCATTCCCCTTGTTCAACAGTGATAGCTAGGATAAGATGCTACACAATGCTAAGTACTGTTTTAAGTGCCAGGATGTGCAAACATACAATGGGGGTGTTTTTAGGAGAGTAAGGGGTGGTGGCGGGTAACGGGGGAGGCTATGCAGAGTCCAGGTGAACTCTGAACAGGTGAGTCTTTAGGCCCTGTCCCAATTCTCCCCCTTCCCTTAAACCTAGTTTTTGCGCGTTCCCGCGAAGAGGTAGGGTGTCCCAATACTTAGGGGAGCATGAGGGAGTGCTGTTTATCTTAAAATCAACACTAGCCAGCTCGGGAGCTGACTTGCAGCTAAGGGCGCTCAAAGCAAGTGTTCTTGTTAAGGAGAGAGAAATGGGACTGGGCCTTAGTCTTTTGCGGAATTTGGTGAGCGACTCTGCGGTCCCGACGTGGGCAGGGAGCTCGTTCCACCACTGCGGTGCCAAAACAGAGAAGAGTCGGGAATTTGATGATCAACCTTTGCTTGCTCTTAGCGATGGCGGTACCAGACGTCCAGCTGTAGTTGAGTGGAGCGTTCGAGCTGGGCTGTGTGGTCAGACCAAAGCTCGGAGGTAGGCAGGGGCAGTTCCATTGACCGCCTTGAAAGATCTGAAGGCAGGAGAGCCATGGGAACTCAATCCTAAAACAGTTGAATCAAAACAAGTGGGATGAACCAAAATGTGTGATAACGCTTAAGGCCTACAGTACATAGCCCATTGACGTCGTTGACATTGTGTAACTGATCTGAGGGAATGAGTTTATGAACATAGCTCTATGTTATAGAGTTATAGACAGGGGTTTACATAATAATAATAATAATAATAATAATAATTCATTGAATTTAAATAGCACTTTTTTTTTTTCTGGAAACTCAAAGTGCTTACAGTGAAGGGGGGGACCCCACTAACCACCACCAATGTGCAGCACCCACTGGGTGATGCACGACAGCCAATCGGCACCAGAACGCTCACCACACACCAGCTTGGTGTGTGGTGGAGAGTGAGGGAATTAATGAATCAGCCAATCATATATAGGGGGGATGATGAGGGGCAGATTGAATGAGCCTGGTTGGGCAGTTTTAGCCCAGACACCGGGGGATCCTACTCTTTGTGATAAGTGCCCTGTGATCTTTTATGACCTCAGTGAGTCAGGACCTCGGTTTTACGTCTCCTCCGAAGGACGGCGTACATAACTGGTACGGAAGTATGCATTAGTGGTGGCTCATTCGGGAACGAATCAGTTCAAACGAACGACTCTTTAAAATGAACGAACCGACCTGATTCGCCGCTCTCGTTCGTCGTTGTTCGTCTCATTCGTTCTCCTTGACTCCCAGCTCCACCCACTAGTCGCTGAGTCGCGCTGACTCGCGAGTCGCCGTTCGTTCACTGACTGTGTTTAGCGGTGAAGACTCGAGGACTGAGAAGTCACGAGAGTCAGCCGGGCAACAACATCCCGATTCCGAACATGAAGCACTCCTCAGCTAAAATGAACTTGGTTAATGTTGTGTTGATTGATGACTGTTTGCACCATTGCACGATCGTGATTCGTTTGAGAATGAGAACGAGGGAGGAGGTGAGTCTGACCGACTCGGCTGAGAACTGTGCATTCGCGATTCGTTTGAACGAGAACGAGGGAGGAGCCGAGTCTGACCGACTCAGTAGCCGTTTCTCAATTTGCGTTCTCGTGTGTTCTCGTGTACTTGCGTTCTCGATAAACGTCATCAGTGGTAGCCCAAGTACTGTTCCAATTCCAAGTACGCGAGAACGCGAGTACTGTCGTAAAACCCGGAAGTGTTCTTGATGCGTTCTCGATGAGGCCGTTCTACCGAGGATGCATCGGAGGTGACTCGTGTGGACTTGGGACCGTTAAATATCCCAGAATGCATCATCGAGTCCGCTGCTGTTCCAATTGCAGGTGCGTACTCGCGTTCTCGGAAGTCTGTACTTGAAAGTCCGGACTTGCCAAGTACGTACTTCCAAGTCCGTGAGAACGTAGTCCGTGTACTTGGTATTGAGAAACGGCCAGTGACTGAGAATCATGATTCACCGCTACCGGAAATGCGAACAAAGAAACAAACAAACTAATGAATGACTCTTCTTGGCGAACTGACCGACGCAAACTGATTCTTTCAAACAAATCATGAAATCCACCACTAGTATGCATGCGTGCCCATAATCAGGGATGCGTAACGTCACTTGTGTCACTACAACGCTTTTGCGTAACTAACCGAATCGAAACTAAGATCGAAAAAAAAAAAAAAAAAAAAATACATTAAGCAGCTACTTTGGCGTTCGCCACCTGCAAAGAAAAGGCAAACGGAGCCGGAGCAGAAGGAAATTGTTTTATTTTTGTAAAATTGGCGCCAAGATGGCTCGAGCCGTGGGTCGAAACGGACACCATCTCCTGGTACTCACCTGAGTAACTCACTAAACAAGTGATGTGCACCCCTGGTTATAGAGTGACTTTACATAAAAATATTAGTTTATTTGACTGCCTTTGTATTTGCACTCAAATGTTTTTGCATGTAAACAACACAATTTAAAACCCTCTATTATATCTGATTGCAATCAGCGTGACATAAACTTTAATTAGAACATAAAGTGTGTCATAAATATATCACACTTTTTATTCCATGGAAGCCGTTTTTTTCTTAACCACAATACCGCAGAATTTGTATTATTTCACTCCCAAAATTGTCATTATTTTCACTCTGCTGCACAATACAAACATCGATTCAATTAAGAACCAAACACCAACAAGTGAGTACTGTACAAAACATAGATTCACCGTGTTAAAACCTCTTGTTTTACATCATCAGATGAATCCAGCAGGGCTACTGGAGTAATCCTCCCAGAGCCCTGGTGAGCCATCACTGGCATTAAGAAGCAGTCACACACATTACTGCTGCTATCAGCCCGGCTGTTATCGGTGCTCTGGGCTGGCTCTCCTTATCTCTGGACGGGCTGCCGCACCCCCCTCTTGCTTCTAGCACTGGTGCTGCTGCCGGAGCATAGTGGTGTGTGTGTGTGTGTGTGTGTGTGTGTGTGTGTGTGTGTGTGTCTAAAAAATTGCTCCAACATCTAACCTTAATTACAATATAATAATTACATTTGAGTTTTGAGATGGGTCATATGGGTAATTTACCATATATATCCATATATATTCAGTTATATTAATATAACTGTAGCTTGCATTTCATAAATTTTCTTGCTCATCGCTATTTTCATTTGTTGCTTGTGGGCCTGCTCCTAATTCGTTTAAGATGATTAGACAATAAGCTTTTTGTGTAAACTGCTGCTATGCGAGTACTTCATCTTGCTGGAGGTGTATCGCCAAACTCCAAAGGGAGAGTCCAGCTGCTGTTGCATTGCAACAGAAGCCAGTCTGGAGCAGTTTAAGCAGTGCTATTCAAATATCCAAAGGTCAGCATTTGGAAGGTCAAGGGGTGAACTCTGATGGGTCAGAGAGGAGGACTAAAAGGTGATACCTTGGGAGGAGAGGTCAAAGGTTGTACACTTCAAAATAATCAACACCTTTATTTGGAAGTTGGGGGGTAAAGTTGGCAATTGTCAACAAAGGATAAACACACAACAACATGTATCACATCAATCCAGTGTTTCGCCTAAATCAGGAAAACTCTTTTTATCCAAGTGTCAATTTGAAAAACTTATATATGCTAAAGGAAACCTAACATATTCTTTTATATCAACTAATGCATGGAATGAAATTTAATTTGGACTGATGCTGGGAAAGAGGAGAGGTTTATGCTGGTGTGAAGTGTGGTTTAGTGGTTATTCCAGTACATACCCTCTACATGTGGTTGAGGGGCTATTACCTAGGTAACTAAGGCGTTAGAGGGCTATTACCTAGGTTACTAAGGCGTTAGAGGGCTATTACCTAGGTTACTAAGGCGTTAGAGGGCTATTACCTAGGTAACTAAGGCGTTAGAGGGCTATTACATAGGTTACTAAGGCGTTAGAGGGCTATTACATAGGTTACTAAGGCGTTAGAGGGCTATTACCTAGGTAACTAAGGCGTTAGAGGGCTATTACCTAGGTAACTAAGGCGTTAGGATAAGGCTCTCCATCCATATGAGGAGAGCTCATATGGATGGAGAGCTATTCTTTGACACGTTTCAAGCGGTTTGGAAGTGGGAGCTGGAGCTCCACAACCGACTTGTGTTTTGCCCTAGCATGCTCAGTCCGGTGATCCAACACAACGACGGCTCTGTTCCCTGTCAGAAGCGTGTGGATAAATACAGAGTTCATTTAGCAGCTGGCCCATGTTGTCTCCCACTAGCGTTGCCTCCAGCTACATCACAGCTCTTACCTACCTTCAGCAGGCCTGTTGATATATTTATGGTGGTATTGTGAACTTCTTTCATGAAGGTTACCTTTTGAACATCTGCCAAGTGTGAGCTGGGTGTTGGGTGTTGTCTGGTGAGCTGTGTTGTGTAGCTGGTGTTGTGTTGTGTAGCTGGTGTTGTGTTGTGTAGCTGGTGTTGTGTTGTGTAGCTGGTGTTGTGTTGTGTAGCTGGTGCTGTGCTGTGTAGCTGGTGCTGTGTTGTGTAGCTGGTGCTGTGTTGTGTAGCTGGTGCTGTGTTGTGTAGCTGGTGCTGTGCTGTGTAGCTGGTGCTGTGTTGTGTAGCTGGTGTTGTGTTGTGTAGCTGCCACAGTCTTTCTGTCATTCTGCAAGACAGCAGCAGCAGCACGCCTCACTCACACGTTTCAGTAGAACATCGGCCTGTGTAGTCATACCATAAGCTTCATACCATGAGCTTCATACCATGAGCTTCTCACAACTAAGTCGGTATCTCGCTTCTGATTACTCATTTCAGTTTATGAAATTAAATTGGTCATCTAAGTTGACCTTGTTCGTCACTGAACTGTTTTCTAATGCCAGCATGTAAACTGTTTTAAAGACTGCATGTACAAAACACGATGTGGATGTCATGTGTAGGTATACAACTCATACACACAGATCCTAAAGATGCTTGCGAGCACGTGTGAAGGGTCTTCTGGTTTGCAGCAGACTTTCCTAAAGCAACGGAGACAGGAAGGCATGAACTCTCTCTCTCTCTCTGTGTCTCTCTCTGTCTCTCTGTATAGAGATATATATATATATAGAGAGAGAGAGTGAGAGTGAGCCAGAGAGAGAGAGGCGCCTATGTGGCTATTAAATCTAACCAGGTGTGTCATCTGAAGATGTCTACCAGAGGACTGTTCAGTCCAATGGTTCATCCCTCGCTTATTAAAACCTTTCCTTCCTTCTTTCATCCTTCTTACTCTGCCGTCTGTTTTCTTAAGCAAACATTACCAGATGGAAATGGAATTATTTCATGTGTGTGTGTGTGTGTGTGTGTGTGTGTGTATTGCTGTGGTCCATTGTTTATATGCTTTTATGCCTGTACTATCTATCTCTATCCTCGGTAGACACACACGCACGCACACACACACACACACACAAACAGGCACACACACACACACACACACACACACACACACACACACACACACACAGGAACAGACACTCTCACAGTCTCACACACACACACACACACACACACGCGCGCGCGTAAAGTCGTTAATGGATCAGAGCGTCCCCAGCGTCCAGAGGAAGCCAAACCCCTCGGAGTGTTGCGTCTCTATGAAATATGCATGATGGGATATGATACAAGGCTCAGATCCACGCATTGTAAATTAATAATCTGTTGTCTTTTATTTGGTATTTGTATCTCATTGTGGCTAACAAGGGGTCCGGAGCAGAGCTGCGGCGCCCTTTTACCACAACGCACCTCAAAGCCCCCCCCCCCCCCCCCCGCCCCCCGTGCGTTGTGGTAAAAGTCCTATTCCCCTGCAGCGGCTGTCTGCTCCGCTCACCTGCTCCACCTGCTCCCCCGCTCCCCAAGAGAGAGACGCTCCGTCACGCGGACATAAGGCACACACTGGAGAACAACCAGCCCCGATTCCTCCGCTTCCATCACTCACACATCCATACATCAAAAGAGGCTGCTACCAGCGTGTGATGTACCTCCCTGAAACCAAAAGGAAATGAATGCGATGGTTAGGACCGGTGCTGTTTGAAGACAGCACAGCTCTTCTTGACTTTCATGTTGTGGTGCCTTCATGGTGATCTTCCGATCTTCCTGCTATTAGGCTGCGGCTAGTTCTCCTCGTGTGTGCTGGAGGGTGTTTCTGCCTGGGAGGGTCGGAGGGGGTTTCGCTGTGTAAATGTTGTGCTGCGTTTGGGGCTGGGTGTGAGTGTGTGTGTGGGAGAAAGAGAGAGTGCGGAGCATGTAGGGGATGTTTTCCTGTTTGTTTACTTATTTATTTATTTATTTATTAACTATTTATTGCTCTTTTTTTTTTTTTTAAAGCACTGACCAAGAGTGGCAACTGGAATTTCGTTGTGTTGATACTACTGCAATGGCAAATACAGCTTCTATTCTGTTCTATTCTGATTGCCAGTGAGACCCACGTCTTCCATGCATGTTCTCCTAGTGCTGCTGTAGACGCCCTCTGAAGCCCGCAGCTTTGATTCAACCCTGAACACGCCTCACTGTGGCCTCCCCCTCATGCCGACGGCCAGTGAACTGCTGTGTAATACCAATATTCAGCCAGGTGGTTGTCTTTCCAGAGGACAGTAACCAATAGGAGAAAAGAGGTCTAACGCGTGGCTGCAGCTCACCAGCGGTTACGTGAACGTACATCTGTAACCTAGATCTGTAACAGCCAGCCACCGAGGACTCATGAAAGTAATACAATTGTTTGCTTCTTTTTTTCTTTCTTCAAAATGTTGCTGCAAAACGATATCCTAGCCTGGCTCTGATTGATAGCATTACTCGGTAGCAGAGAAGGCATGAGCAGCCACGCAGGTATAATAAACCTGTATTGATTTTGCTAAGTATCACACTTGCTGCTAAATGCATCTTGAA
>NC_140277.1:19524043-19579043 GCF_964030765.1 Micromesistius poutassou
TCAACAGAAGCTCAGTGATGCTAAAAACAACAGCAAGGAAATATGGAAAACTCTGAATGAAATTATGAGACGGAAATCAAACATGACCAACACTTATGTTGACTGTAATGGTGTTTTCCTTACTAAACCACAGGAAATTGCTAATTATTTTAATGATTTTTTTATTAATAAAATTGATAAATTAAGAGCCACTATGACTCCTAAACATGGCTCTCTATCACATGAATTGATTGACAATTGTATTATGAGAGGGAAACGGTGTTCTTTTGAATTTAAAAATGTCAACGCTAAAATGGTTGAGGAAATGTTGTTACACCTTTCTGAAACATCTCCTGGAATTGACAATGTGGATGGGATACTACTTAAGGTTGTAGCCAGAGAGCTTTGTGTTCCTGTATGTCATATTTTTAATAGATGTTTGACCAACTCCTCGTGCCCTGCATTATGGAAAGAAGCTAAAGTGATCCCCTTGCCAAAAAATTAAAAAGCTACCTTTTCTGGGGCTAATAGTAGGCCCATCAGTCTACTACCAGTACTGAGCAAGATATTGGAAAGGATTGTTTTTAATCAAATTCAAGACTATTTTATTAATAATGAGCTTATAACAAAATCCCAGCATGCATATCGAGTTGGTCACTCAACTAACTCTGCTATTGTTCATATGACTGACGAATGGTTTAAAGAAATGGACAACAAAAGAATTGTGGGTACTGTTATGCTTGATTTTAGTGCAGCTTTTGACATTATTGATCATGCACTGTTAATTGCTAAACTCAAGTGCTATGGTTTCGCTGATACTGCCCTCTCTTGGATGGAGAGCTATCTGTCTGGCAGGAGGCAGAGAGTGTTTTTCAATGGAAGCTCATCTGTCAGCAAAGATGTCCTCTGTGGAGTGCCTCAAGGAAGCTGTCTGGGTCCTCTTTTATTTTCTATCTTTACCAATGACCTGCCCTATGCTCTGGAACAGACAAAAGTAGTAATGTATGCTGATGACTCAACTATGTTCTGTGCTGCGTCTACATGCAAGGAACTGACTGATGTATTATGCAAAGAATTACAAACTGTGTCTGATTGGGTAGAGGAAAACAAATTAGTTTTGAACATCACTAAGACTAAGTGCATGGTTATTGGTACCAGGAGAAGGATTGCCGGAGACTCCTGTTTAAGTCTATCTATGGGTGGTATTCCAATAGAGCAAGTAAGGAAAATGAAATTACTTGGTATTATAATAGATGATCAATTGTCATGGTCTGACCATATTGACTCAATTGATGTAAAAATGGGACAGGGTATTGCTATGACAAGAAAATGCTCTTACTATGTGACACCCTCAGTCAGGAATCAGGTGATTCAGGCTCTAGTTCTCTCTCACTTAGGGTACTGTATGGTCGTGTGGTCCAGCGCCGCTAAAAAACACATAAACTCCAGCTTGCTCAAAATAGAGCTGCAAGATTGGTTCTTCAATGTTCTTTTAGAACTAATGTCATGAAGATGCACAACAGTCTGTCATGGTTGACCGTTGAGGCTAAAGTAACATCTAGTCTTGTAATGTTTACCCAAAATGCAGTTGTTGATAGGAAACCCAATTTTTTTTCAGAACAGCTTGTTCAGACAGGCTCAAGGCACAGTCATATGACTAGACTGGTCAGAAAAGGCTGTTTTGACCTCCCACAGCCCAAAACAAATCAACTGAACAAGGCAGTCATTTACAGAGCCGTCAGTCAGTGGAACTCCTTACCCATTAGCATAAGAAGCATCAAGGGTAAATCTAGACTAAAAAAATCACTAAAACAGATGCTGAGGGAATCTACACAACAGGATTGACTATATGCTTAATGTACTTGTAAACTTGTAAAATTATTATGTATTGCATATTGTCAGTTTTAAAACTCACTTTTACTCCTGTCAATGGACTTTGCTTTTTTATTGAGAGGTTAATGATGTTTGTACAATGTATTGAAGTGTTGTATATATATATACATTGTTTTTAACTTTTGTGATATTGATAGGATTTTTTTACAGTATGTATGTTTATATGTCTGTATTGTTTTTGTGTTTTATGTGGACCCCAGGAAGACTAGCGACCACAGCTGTGGAAGCTAATGGGGATCTGAATAAATAAATAAATAAATAAAGACGGGGTGAAAAACTGGGGGGTCAAACTGCCCAAATCATTCTGTGCTGCCGTGAGCAACAGCCCATTTAGCAGTATATCGGAAAGTGAAATGTAGATCATCCACATAAAGACAAGTTTATTTGAACTGGATAAGGTATATACAGTAGATGTTCTATCAGCGATGTGAGTGTCCATGACAACTCATTGGTTATGATGTTGCCCCTATATATGTGAACTGTGGCCCTGAACTAAATTCAGAAGTGATAGGTCCTCTAAATGCAATGTGGGTTTAGTTCAACAATACGATGGAAGCACCGTAAAGGGTTGCCATCCCCAATTGTATACTCGGTCACAGAAAGCACCTGGTTTGCACTTAAACATACGTCGTTTTTGCAGAACTCTTCCACCGTTTTTGTGGCTTCTCATTCATTTGTATTTATTCAACACAAGGCAGTGTCTTTATTCAACATGCACGTGTTCAGCAAAAAGCTGGAGGCAATCCAAACTATTTACTTTGTCTTTCACAGACACGTTGACACTATGTCTGGTGTCTATTTGAGGACACTGTCGATGAAACTCCCCCACACTCAATGGCTCCATTCTCCACCACCACGGCAGTCATCTGATTCAGCTTAGATACACAGTGGTCACGGGTAAGGCTGTCTTCCAAGGTCAAAGGTCAGTCTCACTTTAGCTAACCTATTTAGAATCTGGGAATATTCTGGATGTGTGTGTGTGTGTGTGTGTGTGTGTGTGTGTGTGTGTGTGTGTGTGTGTGTGTGTGTGTGTGTGTGTGTGTGTGTGTGTGTGTCTAGTGGATGAACTTCAGGTCAATGGTTGGTCGAACTGAAAAATCCATAGTGACTTAGAATTACTGTTGAGCTTACTAGCATAGCTAATTTAGAGTGTGTGAGTGTGTATGTGTGTGTTTGTGTTTGTATGTGTTTATACCTCTAGGTCAGAGGTTAGTACAACTGCAAATCAATTACATATATCAATCATCTTCCATCACTGGCAGATTAAATGTCCACAGGATCAACACATCCTCAAGCCTCTATTCACAAACACACACACACACACACACACACACACACACACACACACACACATACACACACACACACACACACACACACACATGCAAGAGTATTTAGCTGCTCTGCAAGCTTTACATTGGGTCAATGAAGGTTAGATAGAGGCAATATAGATCCATTAAGTTAACTACACACAGACTCTCACATACAGACCCGTTCACTCACACACACACACACACACACACACACACACACACACACACACATTCACCAATCTCACACACACGAACAATAAAATTGATCTGAAGATTGCAGAGAAATGCGATAATAGTCTTAGCAGTAATAGTTTGAGATTACTTCATCTCAATCTCTCCCTCTATCTCAGCTTGATCTACAGCTATATGAAGTGTGTGTGTCGTGCGTGTGTGTGTGTGTGTGTGTGTGTATGTGTGTGTGTGTGTGTGTGTGAGAAAATAGCTGCAGCAGGTTTAGTGCTACGGATGTGGACAGTGGACAAATTCACCAAAAGTATGACACGGTTTTACTTCTGTTTAAACAAATAAGCAACAAACAACAAACTAAATATCTTCTGTGTTTTCTCATCAAGCTAATCTGTATTTTTACGTTTTTAAAGAGAGAACATTCTATAGACAATTTGGCAATAATGATGCTCAGCTCTTGCAGCTGCATTTGGTGATGGGATGGGACCCACCTGTGTCCGATGTCCCAGCAGAGCTGCCCCCACACCTTCAAGAGCCTTGATCAGTTACATAAGAGAGTCACAAGCAGAGCTGTGAGTTCTCCCCTCACCATTGTTTTAAAAGCCTTGATCAGTTACATAAGAGAGTCACAAGCAGAGCTGTGAGTTCTCCCCTCACCATTGTTTTAAAAGCCTTGATCAGTTACATAAGAGAGTCACAAGCAGAGCTGTGAGTTCTCCCCTCACCATTGTTTTAAAAGCCTTGATCAGTTACATAAGAGAGTCACAAGCAGAGCTGTGAGTTCTCCCCTCACCATTGTTTTAAAAGCCTTGATCAGTTACATAAGAGAGTTACAAGCAGAGCTGTGAGTTCTCCCCTCACTATTCCTTTCAATTGGATCCAAATACAAATAGAAGGATACTATCTATCCAAACTATTTCACTTTGCTGTGTTGTTGAGTGCCAGAAATGTTGTATTATCTGTTGTAGGTATGGATATGTGAATAGGGTTGGACATGTCCACCTAACAGAAACTGGGGAACTCGGAGGAACAGCAGATTGATCTTGTAACTCTCTTAGATAATGTCAGTTACATCACATATGTATTTAAGTAAATGCTTTACAAACACTTTGAAATATATGACATGGGCACTGTATCACGCCATGCAAGTACAGTTAACCTATAAGATATAGCCTTTTACTTTATTTACAATAAGAAATGGTCAAAAACTCATAACATACCATAATCAAATTCAAACCAAGATCATTGCATTTGCTCCATATCTAGATGGCAATGTCTATTATATGGAATATTCAATGGTGATCATGTTGCAAAATGGCCACCATCTGGGATTATCAAGTGCTAAATATTTGACCTAAAGGGACTGTATTTGCCAAATGTGTCACTCACTAATTGGTATATTTTAACCTAATCTGCCACGCTATTTGAACATAAACACAGCATGTAATGCCAAGTTGATGAATTCCCTGTCATGGCTTAACATGTAACACGAATAATGGGTGTATTTGTACATAGTGTCATAGAAACAAAGAGGCTTCTTGTCAAAATCTGTTTCAAACTTAATAGCTACAGAGTGCATTCCCACAAACAACTATACCATTTATACAACAACCAAAGCACTTAGATACAGACATTTACTCAATACGAGGATTAAGATGGAACGCGTGTTCGTATTGAGCCGTACACTACAGGGTCACCGATTGGTCAACTGCGAACCCAACAATACATTAATCAATTATTGTTGGTAAAAAAAAATTAAAGGAAAACTGCAAGCACTCTCAATAGGTCTTCACAGCCCACACCTACCCCAGCGACTGGCCTTTCCCGGGGCAAATTGATCACTGTAGCGATTGCGGCCGATATGTGGTCTTTCTCTTTGCTAGATTCAAGATTCAAGAAGCTTTATTTATCCCGAGGGAAATTGCTGTGCAACAGTTGCGATATAAAGTGGAGAAGAAATACAAGAAAATAAAACAAGTAACAAAATGCAAAAAAGTGCAAAGCACAATAGGATAAAGATAAATAAAATACGACAGTAACTAAATGCAACAGTGCCACAAAAATTACAATTTGACAATTAACGTAGGTATATATAATATACAACAATACGCAAGTTTGCTGCATAAGTTGAAATACAATAAGTACAACGAAATATGGTGAGCAATTGTTTAAAGTGATACAGTGATAAAGTGACAAGATTGCATCAGCATAGTACACACACAACAAAGTGATGAAGTGATATGATGGGTAAAAACGATAAAGTGACAAAGTGACATTAGGCTCAGGACACAATGTCTCCACTGTCCCTCTGGCGGCCGGAGGTAGATGTGTTGAACAGTCTGATGGCCAAAGCAAGAAAAGACTTCCTCTGGCGTTCTGTGTTACACCGGGGGGGGGGGGGGGGGGGGGGGGATGAGTCTGTTGCTGAAGGTGCTTCTGCTCGAGGTCAGCACCTGGTGGAGAGGGTGGGCGTTGTTGTCCAGGATACTGTGCAGTTTACACAACATCCTCCTCTCAGACGCCACCACCAAAGAGTCCAGCTGGACCCCCAGGACAGAACCAGCCTTCCTGATGATCCTGCTGATCTTGTTGGCGTCTGCTGCCCTCAGCCCGCTGCCCCAGCACACAACTAGCTACTCCACATAGGGGGTCTCATATTAGCCACTATCGCCTGGGAATAACTTCCTGAATGTTTCAAGTGCTTGACCCACGATACATTACTACCAGATAGTTATTATACCTGCCTTATACAACTAACCAAAAGAACACAGTGACATGTCAGAGAAGCCTTCTCTTGCGCAGAGAGTTGGACGTGTAGAGCTCGTGTCCCAGATGTCCCTGTCCCATTTTGATTTCATGTTGATAGAATAGTCGTTAAAGGGATGGTTCGGAGTAAATTCACCCTTGGGTCCTTTGCACCATGACATTCAGACAAATACCCCCTTAGAAGCTTTTTTCCCCTTGGTCGAACATTGGTGAAGTTAGAGTTTTCAGCCGTTTTGATTTAGTACTGCTAATGGAACCTAATGAACCTAATGCTTGGATTTGGATTTTTTTACAAAAAGTGTAAGGAAAAAGCTAGTGAATTCAACACTCCATAGAAATGTGAGCTGAAATAATTAAATTATTTCAGCTGTCAAATACATTTCTATGTTGTGTTGAATTGAATTGTTGAAATGAATGAGTGTTGAATTCACTAGATTTTTTTTTCTTTCTTTCTTTTTACTTGTGGGTTTTGCTGAGGAATGTTACTCGCTTTCCCCAAATCCCGGAAATGGCATCGATGCAGCAGTAGCCTTAGCAGCAGACAGTTGAAGCTGTGTTATTGTGTTATTGTTAATACACTTCTTGTGTACTTACAAACTTTACAATGCCTCGTTTTATGAGTACAGTCCCTATTTGTACTACTGAAGAAGTGTGCTAACATTCCTGTCTACATTATTAGTGGGGTCATTTACGAGATACGGGACAGGTTCCATTAGTGCCGGCATGAAGCCAGTCGGCTGAAAACTCTAACTTCACCAATGTTTGACCAAGGGGAAAAAAGCTTCCGAGGTGCTGGATGCAGGCCCCCAGGAGCAGTGCCTACTTCCACAATCCACCCGTGCTCAGTGGCCAAGCCTGGTATTGCAGTTTTTAGCGGGCTGTGGACGGGCCCCTCAAACCATGGGGCCCAGAAGTAGATAACCCCGTTCACTCCAATTCAAGCGGGGAACAGGATTGTGTCTCCGCAAATTTTCTTTGGATATCAATCAAAGGCTCATAATTATCTTTGGAACATAAATAAATAAACATAAAATGTAAGTTTTCTCTTTTCAAAACGCCACCTCAAGCGTTTTATTAGCCGGAGGAGGAGGGGTGGGCGGCTGAAAGGAGTCGTAGTGAAACAAATGTTGTTTCGGCCGGGCTTCCGAGAGGGCTCAGTGCACGTATAGTATCACATATAGTCAATAATCGGGGGGGTTAGTAACTTATACTTCCATGGTCGGTAAACAATGTGACTGTTCTCGCTCATACCACGTGTCAAGTGTTACAAGTGAATTGAATCCCTTCTCCGTCTGCAGGCGACGCCGAAGGGTACCTTTCCCGTCAGTGACTGACGCTAAAGTGCCCTTGCCACTAGTCGGAATTTGACGTTCTCGGAGTGAGACTGTGTTGAGAAAAACATACCAAAAACAAAAAGTTGATCTCTAACAAAGAAAGGTCCTCTTAGGCAATCCAACAGTTTCCGGCAGGGCCATACAAAGAGAGAGTAATTAGGATTGTTGGAAACCCTAATTCCTGAGTGTGTTTCATAACCCATTGCCCCCATAGAAGAAATTGTTTGTTTTTGAGATCATGCATTTGCTAACCCTACACCATTGGATACCTTTGTCCACTGAACATAATAATAATCCCAACAACAGTATTATTTTGTTGTTATTCTATTATTTCCATTTTCTCATTTATAAAGCTGTAAATACACACAATACACTATGTTTGTGCTATCTCATTGGTCAAAGTTCTTCATTTCAGTAGCTGAGCTGTACCCCTCACGTATCTTGTTCGAAAGATGAGTGCTACTTCTGTTTTTGTATTTTTTTGCTATTTGTAAAATGTTTGTAAACTTGTGAAACACATTTTCTCATACCATCTCTGCATTGTTATTCTTGATTTTCACTTTTCACTTCACTAGCTGACTGTCAGGATCATTGTATTTGTTTAACTACAGTAGTATTCATATAGTACACACAGTGTTAGGTATTCAGTCTCTGAACACGGAGCAGAGGCGGTGTGGAGCACTTGACTAACCCTGGACAGCCATTCAGGTCAAAGTTCTAACTTGAAGACTGTTTCGCTGTCTGGCTGACTGATTCACTGGCTGGCTGACTGTTTCACTGGCTGGCTGGCTGTTTCACTGGCTGGCTGACTGTTTCGCTGGCTGGCTGAATGTTTCACTGGCTGGCTGGCTGTTTCGCTGGCTGGCTGACTGTTTCGCTGGCTGGCTGACTGTTTCGCTGGCTGGCTGGCTGTTTCGCTGGCTGGCTGACTGTTTCGCTGGCTGGTTGACTGTTTTGCTGGCTGGCTGACTGTTTCACTGGCTGGCTGACTGTTTCGCTGGCTGGCTGGCTGTTTCGCTGGCTGGCTGTTTCACTGGCTGGTTGACTGTTTTGCTGGCTGTTTCACTGGCTGGCTGACTGTTTCGCTGGCTGGCTGGCTGTTTCACTGGCTGGCTGACTGTTTTGCTGGCTGACTGTTTCACTGGCTGGCTGACTGTTTCACTGGCTGGCTGACTGTTTCACTGGCTGGCTGACTGTTTCACTGGCTGGTTGACTGTTTCGCTGGCTGGCTGTTTCACTGACTGGCTGACTGTTTCGCTGGCTGGCTGACTGTTTCGCTGGCTGGCTGGCTGTTTTGCTGGCTGTTTCACTGGCTGGTTGACTGTTTCGCTGGCTGTTTCACTGGCTGGTTGACTGTTTCGCTGGCTGTTTCACTGGCTGGCTGACTGTTTTGCTGGCTGATTGTTTCACTGGCTGGTTGACAAACACAGAGGCCGGGGCTGTGTTGTTATTTGTCTGACTGTTTAGAGGACAGTTACCTCTGTGTTCACTGACTGGATCTTGTCTGTTGTCTGTCTTGGGCCTCGATGGCTGAAGGGGAATCCCAGGGGGGGATTACATGGGATCACTACTTCTTACTCCGTTTATCCTCTTGTTGTCCTTCCTCTTTCTCCAACTACCCTGTCTTCTTACTCTTCTGCCTCTTTGGTCCTCTCACTGCCTTTCAGGCTCTCATCGTCCGTCTATCCATTTGTCTGACTGTCTGTCTGGCATCCAGTGCGTTTACCTGCACACTTGATTGTAGCTGTGGTAAAATAGGTGAGTTTCTTAACTGGCATCTGAACACCATACACTGATAATGTCTTTCATGTTAGATCTAATGAGAGATCTAAACCCTTTGAGAATCCTTGATAAAAAATGCCGCAAAAAAGGACCTTTAAAAAAACTGTACCGAAAGAGCTGTGCCTGTTAAGGCACTCCCCAACTTGTTCTGTTTGCAGAACTCGTTATCTTCATTGTTAAAAATCAACACTGGGATAATATACAGAATAATGTTTCCAGAGCTGTCAAATATCTTGATCCAGCCTCTTCTCCTAGCAGATAACCCGGCCATGCAGTGTCCATGTTAATGAATAATGAGTATTTTAATCCCTTAACTGGATGAGGACTGGTTACTATGCTTAGCAGGTTTTGCTGTGCATTAAATATACTCAAGGAGGAGAGATTTCCAAACAAGAGAGATGGTAAATGAGGCAGATAAGATGAAATTGAAGGCAGATGGAGTATACTTTTATTCAAACACATTCGAGGTATGATGTTTTAGACCTATAACTGGTTGAACTCAACATTAATGCTTGTTTACCACTTTTTAAGGTTATACAAGTTTACATTTTTCCAGCCGATAGCATTCACGTTCATTTACCCTGGTTTATTCACAGCAGTCGTCTCGTCTCACAGCGGTTCATACCGTTAAGATGTGGGGAGGAAGGCTGTCACCAGGTGGACAGATAAACCCACTCCTCCGTTTGTGTGTAGGCAGACTCCTATAGCAGTTATACTGGATTTCTTAGAAAGTCAAAGCGAATTTGAATTGTTTCCCTACATTTTAAAAGCAACAAATTCAATACACTGATCATAGACAAAAAAAAAATTTAATTAATAAAAATTACCATAGAACAGTGTGTTCTGTACAATACATTGTACTCAGTGGCGACTGCTGGTCTTTCAAAAAGGGGAAGCTCATTTTCGGCCTACATCATATAAATTGTCAATTTATGTATATGTAAATTATCCTCTCTGTTCCTTTTCAAGGAAATGCTCCATCATACCAACTAGCTGTCTTTTCCAGTGACTTGACCAGTGTCCTCTCAATGGCCAGCAGAGCTAGGCTGCTTAAACGGCCATGGTCCATTGTGTTACGGGTGTAGGACTTGAGCCGCTTTAAACAGGAGAAGCTCCTTTATATACCTTGTAAAGCTGAGGCATTGCACTGTCCAACTCCATGTCTTTAAGGAACACCAAGAAATCACACAGCTTTCCCCTGCCATCCTGCAAGTCCTGATCTGAATACAGGACTTGAAGTTCAGACCTCAGGCTCCCTGAATCAAAGTGATGGCCAACTATCAAAACGATATTAAACTTGAACAAGGAAATGTGGGAATTATGTTAAACTGAAGCAAGGAATTGTGTGAATAAGTGTATGAAACATTTGTACATTTAACTCATTTTTATTCAATCTAATATTGTCAAAGATCCAAATCTTAACTACCTTCAAGGAATCGTGTTACTTTGTCGCGTTACTGACTATTATGGTATTTTAAGTTAAAGAGCATGCTCAATGAGTGTCGCATTGAGCATGAATGAGTGTCGCAGCCAGTTATTACCATGGCAACCGACACAAATTGGTGGCATCCTATTTTAATTAGTGAAATGATACACTGCCAGACCAGACAAACGGAGCAGATTAGAGGAAAGATTAAGTTTAAAAAAAAGTTAAAACAAGCAAACATGATGAGAGAGCATCATATACACTGGGATCACTGTGAGAGATGTCATTGTTTATCCTGGATTTAATACCAGATGGGCCACAATACATGATGCTGATTGATTAGGTTATGCCGCATCCTACGTTGTTAATAATGCATCTCAGCCCAAAATTGATTGACACATGAGACAATAGAAAGAGGCCAAACAGAGAGACACACATCATACACATAACAACATATCATACGAGCACACTTATAAACCCATTTCATCAAAGGGAATCAAGGAAGGCAATGTTGCACAGGACCTATTTTTAGGACGCCTAAAAAGCTCTCTCCCTGTCCCTGACGCCGGTCAGGGTGAGTGTGGAGGAGCGTGAGGAGAGATCTCCTTCAGGCCTCATGTCCTGTAAGATGCAAGGCCAGTAGGTCTGTCAGTGGCCGCTGAAACGCTAGACCTCCGGCTGTTTGGTGAGGGACCTCAGACCCTCCTGGACCACCAGACTATACATCGGCCAACGCTTTTGAAGTGCGGAGACGTCTTCTATGTTGGATCTCATGATGGATACATCATCTGTGTGGAAGTACCTCACTGGGGAAACCGTCTCAATGTATTTGTTTAGCTCGGCTATGCTGTGCATATCAATTTACTGATAATGAGCAGTGGAGTTACATTGAGAGGGCGATGGAGAGACATTAGAGAGAGGAGGAGAATGGACAATCCTGTAGATTGAAAACACTGTGAAAGAATCAACAGAGGAATAAGAAGGAAACCAACAGACGTGTTGTCCTTGTTGGAAAGGGTTCTCCTTTATGATTAACACTCAATGAGTCATGCCTCCTCACACTAAGCTCCTAAAACCCACTGCCCGCCAGGATATACCTTCTCTATTCTACTTCCCTTAAAGATACACACACACACACACACACACACACACACACACACACACACACACACACACACACACACACACAGACTAACGCAGGCATAGGAGGGTATTAACCTTTCTGTCGTGTTCGGGTCAAATCTGACAGATTTCCTACTTTCATCAATCATAAATATTGTGTTTTACATTTTATTGTCTCAAGGCCTTATGATATCCTCCGCACTAGGCATTTGAACATATACAATTGCTGATCACCACTCTCATTGAATTTTGAGTGGTTCAACTTTGTAAAAACCTGTGGTGTTCCCGGTCAAAAATGACCACCATAGGAAATGAATGGATGACCCTAGATTGTGTTCATCCATCAGATAGCACACGACCACAAATCCACCACCACCACCGCACGCACACACAATTTCAATGTCTATTCTTTGTATATTCACAGAGGTTATTCATGTAAACCAGTAGTCTGATTGTCATTGTTTACAGCTTAAACGGGAGTTAAATAAAATTTGGTGATGATAATTTTTTTTTGGTGTGTTAATGTAAGAGCAGTTAAAACAGGCCGGTCAAATTTGACCGGGAGCACCAAAAGTAAGGGCGGAGAAACGAACACGACACAAAGGTTAACTAAAAAAGAGACGTAAATGAAGAGAGATAAAGAATGATCAATGAAAAACCAATTATTATTACATTATTACAATTACATTATTTGGATTATTTGGACCTTAGCTGGTAGATTTGCTCCTCTCGATCAGAATGTGATGTAGAGATAAAAGCTAGGTGGAACTTATCATGAGCTCAGCTACTGGTTGTCATTGTTCCATAGCAGAGGTGCTGCACATTACTTTTCTGTCTATTAACTGAACTGCCCAGAAAAACAAAGCAAAGAACGTGAATTATGAATCGCAAACACAACAGAGCAGACATAAGCCCCTCATCTGTGGAAGTAGAGATGCAGTTGAACTACGCTCCTGATGTATTCATATCGTTCAGTCATTTGTATGCATGTTCAAACCCCCACGGAAATGACAGCCATAAGCGGGTGACAAATAGCTGGACGTGGGCGCAGTCTGGGGCAGAATGTCTTTCTTATGGACACATCGAGAGTGTTTCCCAGAGGTAGCCATATAGATAAATCTCTTTCCTGAGCTGTAGTGCACGAGCAACAATGGGAGACCATTGCAATGGGTGGTGTTAGCATTGTTCTGTACACATGCTACAGAGGCGACAGCCCAGATCCACAGTGGTGGGGGTCCGGCCAACAGGCCTAATCACAGAAGGTGAAGGGAAACAGGTGTAGCTCGTTAAGTTAATTATGGCTCTGTAAGTATGCCAGGGCCCATAATAAACATCAAGAGATACAGCTGTGTTCACCCCTACTGCACCGAGCCTACACCACTGTGCTGAAGGCCTATTATCATATCTCAAATCAGTGATGGAGCTTGCCCAAAATGGTAGCATCAAATAAGATCACACTTTGTTCATAACAGCTAAGTTGTTAAAACAGTAACAACATAGTGTCTCACACCATTTTATATATACTAGAGTTTCCGCGCACTCAACCTCTAGTTGTAATTAAACCCATAGCTATAATGTGGAAACCCCAGTCGATAATGTAACAAATTTCTGAGTGCATAATAAAATAACATTTTGCCTGTAATTTTACAACATATAACATTTTGGTTCACCTATTGCATAATAAAGCAAGCATAACAACTGTCTCCTTATGTTATGAAGCAAGCATAATCATTTTCTCCTTATAAGCCATTTTCACACGTCCTCCGCATTTTTGCCGCATTTGTATATCAGGAGATTCGACCCTGAGGGTGATTCACACTTGATGCTTTATATGCAGACATCAATGTCGTTCAGAAATCAGTAGAATCAACGAGGGGTTTAGGGGTTCGGGCTTGCAAGGGGCGGGATATGACGTAGGGTCTAAGTTCACAAGAGGCAATTCACAATATATTCCAGGGGTGCATTGAGATTAAAACCTCAGGTGTCCTGGTAAAAATAGGCCTACAGTCACACATAGCCTACACACACACACACAAAACAACACAAAACAACTAAAACACAGGGGGGGAGGGGGGACATCAACATCGCAAGACATTTGGGCAGGCTCAAGGGGGAGAGTAATATCAAGTTTGAGCCACAAAGTGTAAAGACATTTGGAGAGGCTCAAGCAGGAGAGGAAGATTACATTTTAGCAACAAAGTGTAGTCTTGTGGTGGACTCTAAAGACATACTTCACCATACTGTGTTACTGACATGTCAAAGGGGGCCCCTCCCATGCTCAACGGGCCCCCCCTCAACAACGAGCCAGAGAATGATAAACTGCCTAGATTGCATAACCAACTCTAAATATAGTGTTGAAGTCGACATGCAAGTTTATATACCCGTGATTTTAGGTATACTATTTTATCACGGTGGGAGTTAAAATTTAGAAAAAGAATATCTGTGAGATGAAATCCCTAAAACAATCTGGAAAAGGATGTTCTTCCGGCGGATGTTCCCAAGTCCCGTGCATGCATGCGCTCAAAAGCAGACGATCTGAAACGCGCCTATTGACTTTGCTGAACAAGGCCAATGCCTTTTCAATAAAATCTGAATGAATAGTTAAGGTTAGGCCTGTATAAATCTTTCCTCAAACTCAAACTACCAACATTTTGAACACAAAATATATAGGCTAGAGTATAGATTATAAAAGAAAAAAATATAGATACAATTAATAAAAACTAATAATTAAATAAAATGAAACTGTTTAAGGCTTATTATATTATGCCCCAGCCAGGCCTTCTAATCTGTTATAATTTGTCCATATCCATACGTTCTTAGAACTTCTGATCTCTTAAAATTAATTTGTTAAATATTTTTGTTGTACTAGCCTACTATAGGCCTATATTTAAGATGTGGTTCAGTAGTGTGTATGTGGCTTCATTTTGTTGGGATCTTTGTAATATATGTTTATAGTTTAGCCTAACGGAGCCACGTAAAGAGGCAAGCCAGCCGGTCCCAAGCCTGGATTAATGTGGAGGGTGGGCATCAGGAAGTAAACTCTAGTAATGAGAATAGCTCATGTGGACCTGGAAGTGAGAAAGAATACTGACGATGAGTTTAATGACGGCCCACAGTGCTACACTCCACGCTTCTCACTGGCATAGGCCGCAGACACGCAGTGTGTGTGTGTGTGTGTGTGTGTGTGTGTGTGTGTGTGTGTGTGTGTGTGTGTGAATGCGGCGTGTGCGTGCGTGCACGCAGTGTGTGTGTGTGTGTGTGTGTGTGTGTGTGTGTGTGTGTGTGTGTGTGTGTGTGTGTGTGTGTGTGTGTGTGTGTGTGTGTGTGAATGCGGCGTGTGCGTGCGTGCACGGCGTGTGTGTGTGTGTGAGCTGCAGGCTGCTTGCCACATGCGCACTTGACCAAGTGTGGAGGAGCAACTTGTCCGATAGGCCTGCTATTATACCAGTAATAGTAAGATATATATATATTTAAAATGGGATACAATGAATGCAACAAGCTTAAAAGTAATACAATAAAATGGAGGAGACAGGGAAGTGGGTTTTTGTTCCAGCTTCGGTGGAGCTCAGTGAAACCAAACGTACACAGGAAGTCCCGGCACCTGTTAGTTTTCCAGTTGATTGACAGAACAAAGAAACACCCACTGGGGCTTTGATGGTTCCCACCCCTCCACAGTTTTGCAGGGTCTGAAGCGTCCCCTGTTGTCATTAAACATGACACATCCGGCTGATTTGTGAATTTGGGGTTTAGAATGAGGCTGTGTGCTTTTAAACCCGGTCTTGGTATTCTCCCCCTCCTCTCCTCTCCATTTGATCTCCTCTTCTTTCATCAGTGCTGTCTGTCTCCCAAACACGCGGCACAATCACAGAAGGCAGCCTTTAGAAAGGGAAGCAGCCCTCCATTCAGGAGCTCTGGAATAGTACAGGTCTGCTGTGTGTGTGTGTGTGTGTGTGTTTGTATGTGTTTGTGTGTGTTTGTATGTGTGTGTGTGTGTGTGTGTGTGTGTTTGTATGTGTGTTTGTATGTGTGTTTGTATGTGTGTGTGAAAAAAAGGGAGTGAGTGAATCGGGAACACTGGCATTTACAACAAACAAGTGACATATGTACTGATGAGTTAACAGTGATCACATCCGCCAGACACACACACACACACACACACACACACACACACACGTAAACAGCTCAAACAGCTTTATTTTTACTGACATAAACAAACCATGTTATAATGAGAGTACATGCCTTCATGGATGTTAACAAAGCAGAAAAACATAAATTGCAACACACACACACACACACACACACACACACACACACACACACACACACACACACACACACACACACACACACACACACACACACACACACACACACACACACACACACATTCTCTGTTACCACAATAAACAAACAAACAGATCCACATGCAAACACACGCACAGACAAATGACACGGGACAACCCATCAATCTCTTTTTATTCAGGTGTGTGCATGTGGATCTGATCAGAATTCCAATCCGTCTGCTCAGGCAGACAGAGGGAGAGAGACAGTGATTGACAGCCTCCGTTTTTATCGTTCTCCACAGATGGAGAAAGAGAGAGAGAGAGAGAGAGAGAGAGAGAAAGAGAGATTGATGCAGTTCTTTTTTCATCCCTCTTCCTGCAACACCTTCCCCCCTGGCCCACCTCTCTTCCCTCCGTGCCTTCTGACTGTGTGTCTGTCCGTCTGGCCGTCCGCGGCTGCTACATGTCAGCAGCCGGCTGTATTCACACTGTTCTCTGTGTGTCTGGCCTCGTGATGCGTGTGGCAACCTTCATTGTCTGATGGAGACCGCTCTCGCTCTCTAGTGTGAGGGGTGCATTGTCAGAGAGAGAGAGAGAGAGAGAGAGAGAGCGAGAGAGCACTACGGTTCTCTGGTTAAGTGTCTGTTTGTGTGTGTGGGTGAGAGATGTAAGTGTGGATGAATTGTTTTCCCTCTCCTGAAGTGCTCTGCTATCTCAGCATACATGCAGCGTGTCCTGGGAGGCGAGCGTGGGATGGAGGTGGGACCGTGATCTCCCTGTGGGAGGAACAGTGCAACGGAAAGACACTCTGCCTGTCTGTCTGTCCATATGTCCGTCCGTCTGTCAGTACCTCTGCAGGTCTGTCTGTCTGTATGGCAATCTAGCTGTTTGTGTGCATATCTGTCTGCCTGTAGGTCAATAAAACCCCAGTCCTACATGTCAGGGCCTCTAACCATGTTGAATTGCTCTCTTACTTCAAAGCAATGAACTCGATGAATGTGTAAACAAAGCTACAGTTTATATACTTTACACTTTGAAAACCCAGCCTGCTATTTCTCGCAGCTTCCAGCTCCCCTGGCCCTGGGTGGAGTGTTCCCTCCACCTCCCCGGACCGTGTCATTCCGTCTTGCTCTGTAAGTCATCTCCTGGGACTCCATGAGGCCCGTAGTGCGGCTGATGTCTGGGCTCCTCAGACGACCCCCGGGGTGCAAAGAGACACCTTTCACCGTCCCCCGTTACACACACAGTGGTGGTGTAGACCAGGGGGTGGAGACGGCTGGAGCAGTGGTGGTCTAGGGCAGGGGGCGGAGATGGGTGCTGCAGTGATGGTGTTTGGGTGGAGCAGTAATAATAATAATAATAATACATTTTATTTAGAAGGCGCCTTTCTTGGCACTCAAGGACACCGTACAAGAGTACACAAAAGCAATAAAAAATAAAATAAAAAAAAGGAACACTTAAAATTGGTTAAAATCAGTGATGGTGTTTGGGTGCTGCAGTGATGGTGTTTGGGTGGTGGATTGTGTTTGGGTGGTGCAGTGATGGTGTTTGGGTGGAGCAGTGATGGTGTTTGGGTGGTGCAGTGATGGTGTTTGGGTGGTGGATGGTGTTTGGGTGGTGCAGTGATGGTGTTTGGGTGGTGCAGTGATGGTGTTTGGTTGGTGCAGTGATGGTGTTTGGTTGGTGCAGTGATGGTGTTTGGGTGGAGCAGTGATGGTGTTTGGGTGGAGCAGTGATGGTGTTTGGGTGGTGGATGGTGTTTGGGTGGTGGATGGTGTTTGGGTGGAGCAGTGATGGTGTTTGGGTGGAGCAGTGATGGTGTTTGGGTGGTGGATGGTGTTTGGGTGGAGCAGTGATGGTGTTTGGGTGGAGCAGTGATGGTGTTTGGGTGGTGGATGGTGTTTGGGTGGAGCAGTGATGGTGTTTGGGTGGTGCAGTGATGGTGTTTGGGTGGTGGATGGTGTTTGGGTGGTGCAGTGATGGTGTTTGGGTGGTGGATGGTGTTTGGGTGGAGCAGTGATGGTGTTTGGGTGGTGCAGTGATGGTGTTTGGGTGGTGCAGTGATGGTGTTTGGGTGGTGCAGTGATGGTGTTTGGGTGGAGCAGTGATGGTGTTTGGGTGGAGCAGTGATGGTGTTTGGGTGCTGCAGTGATGGTGTTTGGGTGGTGGATGGTGTTTGGTTGGTGCAGTGATGGTGTTTGGGTGGAGCAGTGATGGTGTTTGGGTGGTGCAGTGATGGTGTTTGGGTGGTGGATGGTGTTTGGGTGGTGCAGTGATGGTGTTTGGGTGGAGCAGTGATGGTGTTTGGGTGGTGCAGTGATGGTGTTTGGGTGGAGCAGTGATGGTGTTTGGGTGGTGGATGGTGTTTGGGTGGTGCAGTGATGGTGTTTGGGTGGTGCAGTGATGGTGTTTGGTTGGTGCAGTGATGGTGTTTGGTTGGTGCAGTGATGGTGTTTGGGTGGAGCAGTGATGGTGTTTGGGTGGAGCAGTGATGGTGTTTGGGTGGTGGATGGTGTTTGGGTGGTGCAGTGATGGTGTTTGGGTGCTGCAGTGATGGTGTTTGGGTGGTGGATTGTGTTTGGGTGGTGCAGTGATGGTGTTTGGGTGGAGCAGTGATGGTGTTTGGGTGGAGCAGTGATGGTGTTTGGGTGGTGGATGGTGTTTGGGTGGTGCAGTGATGGTGTTTGGGTGCTGCAGTGATGGTGTTTGGGTGGTGGATTGTGTTTGGGTGCTGCAGTGATGGTGTTTGGGTGGTGGATGGTGTTTGGGTGGTGCAGTGATGGTGTTTGGGTGGTGCAGTGATGGTGTTTGGGTGGTGCAGTGATGGTGTTTGGGTGGTGCAGTGATGGTGTTTGGGTGGAGCAGTGATGGTGTTTGGGTGGTGGATGGTGTTTGGGTGGTGCAGTGATGGTGTTTGGTTGGTGCAGTGATGGTGTTTGGGTGGTGCAGTGATGGTGTTTGGGTGGTGCAGTGATGGTGTTTGGGTGGTGCATTGATGGTGTTTGGGTGGAGCAGTGATGGTGTTTGGGTGGAGCAGTGATGGTGTTTGGGTGGTGGATGGTGTTTGGGTGGTGCAGTGATGGTGTTTGGGTGGTGCAGTGATGGTGTTTGGTTGGTGCAGTGATGGTGTTTGGTTGGTGCAGTGATGGTGTTTGGGTGGTGCAGTGATGGTGTTTGGGTGGAGCAGTGATGGTGTTTGGGTGGAGCAGTGATGGTGTTTGGGTGGTGGATGGTGTTTGGTTGGTGCAGTGATGGTGTTTGGGTGGTGCAGTGATGGTGTTTGGGTGAAGCAGTGATGGTGTTTGGGTGGTGCAGTGATGGTGTTTGGGTGGTGCAGTGATGGTGTTTGGGTGGTGGATTGTGTTTGGGTGGAGCAGTGATGGTGTTTGGGTGGTGGATGGTGTTTGGGTGGTGAAGTGATGGCGTTTGGGTGGTGCAGTGATGGTGTTTGGGTGGTGCAGTGATGGTGTTTGGGTGGTGGATGGTGTTTGGGTGGTGCAGTGATGGTGTTTGGGTGGTGCAGTGATGGTGGACTCCTTTTTCACTAGATGACAGGGGTTTAATTTATTAAAATAATTTGTTATTTATTGCAGATAGCATTCAGTTTAAAATTGTATTTTGAAAGAGATATCTGGCCAAGGCAAACTGCACACAATGGCAAACATGATACCATATAAAAGTAAAGTGGAACATATAGAGACTTCAACATGTATATATGATTCTCCATCCAAATGACTGAAAGCAGGACGCTGAGTCACCTTTGAGACAAAACATGTCCAACAACCATTCATGATGATTTATGATGCGGCTATGGTTGGGACCCACAAGTGGAAATGGTTTCCATTAAACACCATTTGTAATCTAATTGGAAGAAACAGATTTGTTTTCCAAGAAAAGAGTGATGAGGACAGTGTCATGTACCCTGTATACTGTCTGGTCCAGAACAATAAGCATCCTTTATCAATCACTATCTACCATCCAGGATCAGGCCATACCATACCTAGTAGGAGTGGTATTAGTAGTAGTAGTAGTGGTAGTGGTAGTGGTAGTAGTAGTAATAGTATAGTAGTATTAGTAATAGCAGTTGTAGTGGTAATAGTAGTAGTAGTAGTAGTAGTGGTAGTGGTAGTGGTAGTAGTAGTAGTAGTAGTGGTAGTGGTAGTGGTAGTAGTAGTAATAGCTAGCACAAGATGAATAACACATCACTAAATCGTTGAAATACATGCCTAGGCAATATTATACTATTTTCACACCATGGTGCCATTTGTGAGGTTGCAGTTCTTTCCAATATGTGTGGAAAAATTGCTTTGAGACTTGCAACTTCATACCCTTTGTTGTAGAGGCCAACTCTTCCATTTCCATTTTCCCAAAATGGAGCAATAAAGTTTTATGGTTGTGTATCATCTTCTTCTTTATGATGCTGTGTTACGCGCCCCAGGCTGTTTTAGCTCTTTTTAACTGCTAATATATCTTCTGGAACAAAATCCATCTCATGGAGATATGTATCAAAAGGTCTTAATGCTGCAAACTCGTGAACATATGAAAAATGACAGTGTTACATAAAAAACAGTGAGAAAGCTTGCCTTGTGCAAACAAACACACACAAACAAACATACATGGGAACAAACACACCTGTCATCTGTAAACATCGTTCTTTGCATAACTTGTGTGTAGTTTCTTCCTCTTTCTATAAATCTCTGCCTCTCTTTCTCACAACACACACACACACACACACACACACACACACACACACACACACACACACACACACACACACACACACACACACAAAAACCCAGGGTTATATGTGCATAACCCTTATGCACAGATATATTTTATGTGTGAAAGCCAGTGATGCAAGACAAAACATCTGCAAGTCATTCCTATCAAATTAAGTGAATGCCCCCTCTTTCCCTTTGTCTCTCTGTCAGTTTTTCCTCTTCAGCCACAGACACATAAACACACTGTTTGAATAACAATATTGTTTTGTATTCTATATCTGCTACCATGTAATATAAACTCTTAGGATGAGATATTAGTTTTCACACACACACACACACACACACACACACACACACACACACACACACACACACAGATGAACACTGCACAAGCCACATACACACACAGACATTGGATGATATCTTCCACATGTTGACTTTTTGTAACTGCTTTGTCGCCTCCCTGTTCCACAGTAGATTTCCTTTCAGTGTATTGTGCAACTGTCATTGCAGCAAGTCGAGTGCCCATTCAGGGGAAACAGAAACAACACAAAAACAGGATGTGGAAGGAAAACAGGAAATAGCAAGAGGGAATGAAATAAGGCAAGGGGGTCATCCCCTATTCAAACACTGTGTGTGTCTCAGCAGGTCAAGACTCTGTTTGTTGATTCCATGTAAAGGAAAAGCAAAGGGAGGGCAGAGACCAGAGGAGAGGCAGAGGAGGAGAGGGTAGAAGGGAAGAAATAGAAAGGACATTTATTTTCCAGTTGGTCTAACATTTATTTACAGCCCATCTGTTTCCATGTTTGATTATGCTAAAATACTGCAGTCCTGAAGATAGCTCCATGGGAAGCTGAACAAAAGAAGAATACGGGCCATAGTGGAGGACAGGGTAGGGAGTGCTGATAGCAGGAGGAAGAAGTTATGTTTAGCTTTCTCCTCCTGTAATTTCAAGGGTTTGCACCACACATAAAAGTCATCGTTGCTGTTGTGAATCACAGACTACTTTAAACTTTAGAATACATAGTCAAAGAAATGTCACTTGCCTTGAGCTTCAAATTCTTGAAATTGAATACTGAGATTGTGTAGCTTTCTACCTATTCTGAGATCTCTGTACTCGCGGACTTGCTTTGATTTTTTCACTGTGTGGATTGGATGGGTCTAGAGAGATGCAGATAAGATAAGATAATAAGATAAGATAAGATAATACTTTATTTGTCAGACAGGTCTGAAATTTGTTTTGCGTCCATTTAGTTGCTTTATTGTGACTTAACACATACATGTAACATTAATTGACCATAGTGTACATTGTAGGGCATTACATCACACTCCACAAACAGAAAACAGAAAAACACAAACACATAGAAGACATAAAAGTCCCTTCACCAGGAGAAAGTATAGCCTCTGTTTTGTTCTCTTGCAGACAAAGTCTACTTGTAGGAGGAAACCTGCTTGATTGTTTCACTGTGGATTAGAATAGGGGTTCTGTGTGAGTCAGGTGGTGACCCAAACATGTTTTCTTCTGTTTTCTTTGCATTAATCTTAAGAGCATTAAGGTCCATTCTACCATGCATCCCCTGCTGGTGTATCTCAGAGCAGTTGGAATTATTCAGGAGAATAATAATATTCTATTATTATTATTATTATTATTCTATTATTATAGAATAATATTCTATAATAATAACAGTACGACTGTGTCGTCCTGTAGTACTTTATAATATACTGGTTAGGTGTTTCAGTCGTCGGCGTATATGGTAAAAAGCACTGCTGAGCTCACACAGTGCACAACGGTGCACAACAGTGATGTGCACAACGTTATGATCAGAGTTTAGTATGGGTGCCTCTTTTATATTGACAAAACATTTGTCCAAGATATACATTTTCCTGGTCTGATCTTTCACATACTTGCTCAAACCCAGGTAAAACTGGTACTGGAGTTGAATGTCGTGCACACAGTCAGCAATAGTGCGTGCTGCTTGTGCCGCTTTACCGCTGGGTGGCGAGTATACAACAAACAGAAGAATACATCCAAATTCCCTTGGCAAGTAAAAGGGTCTTAACATCATTCCGAGAATTTCGACGTTACTGTCGCAGATTTTACATTTGACTGTGTACGATCGGCACCATAGATCGTTAATGTAGACGCAGATTCCACCACCTTTAGTTTTCCCTGAGTTTGCATCCCTGTCTACTCGAACAAGTGTGAATCCTGATATTTCAAAGAGAGTGTCAGGCATTGATGGTTGAAGACAACTTTCAGTGACGCAAGGATTCAGATGATGGAAGGATGCCTCATGGTATTTATTGCAGTACCTTGTGTATGTCCGTAGCGCATCCACTTCGTTGGTCAATAAGCACAGATTGCTGAAGATGATAGATGGAAGGGGTGGCCAATTAAATCTCCTCCTTAGTCGATTTGGGATGCCCCCTCTCCTTCTCTATGAGAGATGGGTGTGGTGTAGCATTGTTGTGTTCCAGGTCAAAGGATCCAGGCTTTAATTCAAAGTCAGATGTTTTCATCAACCCTGCTGTGGCTGGATGGATGGGTGATGGATGATGGATGATGGATGGGTGATGGATGGGTGATGAAAGATGGATGGATGATGGGTGATGGATGATGGGTGATGGATGGGTGATGAATGATGGATGGATGATGGGTGATGGATGATGGGTGATGGATGGATGATTGGTGATGGATGATGGGTAATGGATGATGGGTGATGGATGATGGGTGATGGATGGATGATTGGTGATGGATGATGGATGGATGATGGGTGATGGGTGATGGATGGATGATGGGTGATGGATGGATGGATGATGGATGGATGGTGGGTGATGGGTGGGTGCTTATGGGAGCAGACATTTTCACTTTGTCAGATGTAGTTTTGTGATGTTTGTTATATATGTCTTTTAGTGAAGACACAACTCCAGAATGGCGTCATGAAGGTATTTCGATGCACTGTCACAAGAGTCATCTATCGAGACATCAAGGTAGTGTTGGCATCTGGTTTGAATCGACACACTAAAGGAGACGCAGGTGTGGCAGTTAACCCAACTGGTTCTGTATCACAAGTTAAACCTAGTCTTTATCTCTGTTTCTTTCCCAGACCAGCGTGTGTTGCCCTCATAAAGCCGGTTGTCTACTCAATCCCATTACTTTAACGTTGTTGTGTTGGTGTAAGCATGTGTGGTGGTGGGAGAGGAGCTAGTGACTCTGTTCAACAGTCTGCTGTCAGACCGCACATTGAAGTGGTGCGTATGTACGCCTACTTATGGATATGAGAACGGTTTGCATCTGGAAGAAGTCGCAGAGTAAAAAAATGTACCATGAATTCCAACACTACTGCCCCAATAAACAGTTGAATCTGCACTAATACATCTGAAGAGCTACAAATATTTGTTGAACACTAAATCACAAAAACACACACACACACACACACAGACCTAAACACACAAACACACACAAACACACACCTACACGCAAACATCAATCACCTTTGGTCACGGTAAACCTACTCTTTCAGTCAGTTTCTCTCCCTCTCTCTTTCCCTCTCTCTCTTTATGTCTTCCCTCCCTCTCAGTAAAAGGCTTTCTAAGGCTCCTGGGAGATTCATAACCAGAGACTAGTGGGCTAATGACAGGCTTGGCCTAATGACTGGAGTTGAGGTTGGATTGGGCCGGCCGTAGACAACTGTGCACGTCAGAGTGTAACGACTTAGAGTCCTCCTGAGATGTGCTGGCACCTCCTGTGGTGCTGGGTGGCCTAAATGGGCTCGGTTACAAGGATTATGGCCCGAGCAATGGTTGGTGCGGCAATATAGACACACACAACCTCCAGACTGGTGCCACTGGTTGAGAGAGAGAGAGAGAGAGAGAGAGAGAGAGAGAGAGAGAGAGAGAGAGAGAGAGAGAGAGAGAGAGAGAGAGAGAGCGAGAGAGAGATTACAGACAGCAAATATAAACTTTAAAAAGGGAACAAAAGAGGACAGAAGAGATGTTGTGGAGGGAGCGAGCGAGTAGGCAGAGTGAAAGAGAGAAACAAAGAGCGAGTAGGTGGTGGGGGAGATGGAGGCAGACTACGATAGAGGGTGATTAGGGCAGGACTTGGTGCCACTGTGAGGCTGGATCTATAGAAGTAGGCTCTTAACATGATGTATGAGGCACTAACACGGATACTGGAACTGAGTACACACAAAACACCCACCCACACACACAGGCATAAACGAGCATGTATTTGCACTATCAATTCTGCTTTATTATTTTATCAGAGGGAGGTCTCTTTTTGAAGGCACAATGTTGAAACAGTTAGTCCATCTCTCTGCATATCTCTGTATGGTTCCTCCAAAACTGCTGACACATATAATAGCACACAGTAGAAATGTAGTTGATATACTGCGCAGTTCAGTTAAGCACAGAACTTGCTAAATATCTTACACATACACACAAAAAGTCTTTGATTCTCAATTGTATTAATTTTCAATCAAGATTTCAACTGATAATGTTGTCATTTGTTGTCATCTGTGAATGTGTGCATGAATGGGTGAATGTTAGGCATTATTGTAAAGCACTTTGGCCACTGGTTAGAAAAGCGCAGTATAAATGCATTCAAGTTGCCATTTACCATTTACTCGGTATATATATATATATATATATATATATATATGTATACAGTATATATATATATTTGTGGACAAATCTATACACAGCTATAGTTGCGTTTCTTATGTTATGCAAGCAAATAGAGAACTTTGTGGAACTGGAAGTCTTCTTTGAAGTCACTTCATAGTTATTTTCTAGAAATTCAAACCTCAGAAAAAAGGTTGGTATACAACTACTTAGACCAAGGTAACGTGACTTCTGTTCAACCATCTAGTGATCTGCTGTGACTGTTAAACCTACTGAAAGGCTGAACAGATTCCTAGCTGAGTGTCGAGGTGTCCCTGAGCAAGACTCGACACCCAAACTGCTCCGTGCATGGTTGACACTGCCGTCGGCCTGTGAATGTGTGCATGAATGGGTGAATGTTAGGCATTATTGTAAAGCACTTTGGCCACTGGTTAGAAAAGCGCAGTATAAATGCATTCAAGTTGCCATTTACCATTTACTCGTCTTGTAGTTCCATTGGTATTGCAGGCCAGGGGTTCCAATCCTACTGCCAACCCATTCTGAAAAATGTATGTCCACCAAATACTTGTATATATATATTGTTGGATTATTCTGTACTGAAGTTTTAGTGATGCATTACATCATTTACACATACTAATTGCATTGTGAAAATTGCATGAAAGGTGGTTGAAGGTGAAGGTGTGAATGTCAAAGTGTTATCTTATTTGAGGTTGTGACTCTCAGGGGCACAGTCATCTGCAAGGCTACGACAGCAACACACTTTATACACTGTGTGTGCAACATGTTGGCTCCTTATTGGTTCAGCCACTCTATCTGTCAACCACACTCCCTACATGGTAGCATCAGTGCTAGCCTGAGGAGTGAAAATTGACACAATGAGTTCTGTTCAAGGATGAGTGGATTACCAGATATGTTCAGCAAAGTATTTCCAGATGTGTGTATGATGGTGAGGCAGTCTGTGATCCAGCCCTCCATGTTGCAGTCTGCATGACTGAGAGCTGCTTTGCGAGCGGGAGGGCCTGCAGAGTATGGAATGCGCTGGAGAGGTAGAAAAGGTCAAATGATGACATTCTCCGTGCTGATTTGGGCCTGGTACACAAACGGCCAGTGGTCCAGGAAGTCAACATCCAGAGGCTGCAGAACCAGTCACTCAAAGGTCTTCCTGACATGAAGGTCAGTCCTTTCATGGGCACCACGACGATGCAGGAGGTCCTCCCCAGCTGGGCCCCCTCCTCAGGCCCAGAGAGAGGCTGGGACGCTCCTACCTGGAGGACCTTGGGTTCACGTTGTCTGGACCCATTGAGGTGAGTGTGACACATGTTTTAGAAATGAAGAATAGGGCAGTAAACAATGAAAGAAAGACAGATGGTTATCTCATTATTATTATTATCATACATAAAAAACATCATTGAATAAGGTGTCCCTGCTATTGCCTTTTATCCATGTTTCTTTTCCTTCACTTGATTATCTATCACCCACTGCTGTTCATTTCATGCAGGGACAAGGGTTGAGGGACTGTTTTTCCTCAGTGGCCCCTAATAAGCTTTGGCTGCTAATATACTATAAGCAGCCCTGTGTTTATGATGGATGATTGCTTGTTGAAATATTGAACTTAATTTCCTTGCACAGCGCTTTCTAACCAATCAGATACAGATTGTAGTGACTGAAGGTGTCAAAGGTCAAAGCGCTCGTCGCCTATTTGTTCAACATTCTTTCAGAACTATTTGGTGTGATTTTAGTCTTTAGTCATTTTTGTTTCACACATATTTGAAATGGCTTATTATATTACACTATTTTCCAACAATGTATTCCTCTCACAATACACACACATAGCAGCGATAAAGGCATGCTCCATTAATATTTGTGTGTGTGCATTTATTGTTATCCATGGGTAAATGTAAACTTTCAAACAGGTATGAGAGAGAGAGAGAGAGAGAGAGAGAGAGAGAGAGAGAGAGAGAGAGAGAGAGAGAGAGAGAGAGAGAGAGAGAGAGAGAGAGACATTGAGACATTGACTGAGTACTTTCCCTATTATTTCCCTGTTTTAAGTACCTTAAAACAGGGAAATAGTATGGGGGCTTTACATCAGGCTTACATTAGACAAAGTGATTAAAGCAGCGCACTACGCAATCTATTAGAGTGGACATGATATAAAAACAAGAAAGTAGGAGTGTCCTCGACTAAGGTCTTGCGTGGTTGTATAAGGGCTCTCAGACCTGGATGTTTGGCTGCTGCTCAAAACATCCAGGTCCCTGGCTGGCTGGAATCCATAGAGCAATGTTTTTTTTGTTTTGTTTTTAAAGCAGAGTCAGCATACTTCAAGTGGAAAATAAGTTTAGCCAGGATGCAAGAACCAAATGATGTGATTGTGGCTAAATGAGCAAACGCAGACTCGCAAAACCCTTTTTCATTCTTGCATCTCCGAGATTTTGCAACTTGCCAAAATCTATGTAGATGCATCTGATTTCCCGTCTCCATGGAGACCAACTCCCACTTATAGTGGGAATGACGGGGCGGATCATATACGTCTTCATCTGATAGGCTTTGGACTTGACACAGGATGACATACACTAAGTGAACTGGTATTCATCTTTGCTGCTGCTCTAACATAGCTTCACAGGACTGTTCGTACATCCATTCACACGACTGTTCGTACCTCAGTTCACACGACTGTTCGTACCTCAGTTCACACGACTGTTAATACCTCAGTTCACATGACTGTTCGTACCTCAGTTCACATGACTGTTCGTACCTCAGTTCACACGACTGTTCGTACCTCAGTTCACACGACTGTTCGTACCTCAGTTCACATGAATACATCATTTTCTTTACGCCTCTTGCCCACTGTACACGTCCGTCGACGGAAGAGAGTGGGCGTGTCCGACGCATGGGGTAAAACACGATCTGCGTACAACGTGCGTATAACGTGATCTGATTGGGTGACGGATCCGTCGCTGCCTGAAAAGTTAAACTTTTGGACGCAAGAGTTGGAGCTGATTTGAGGAACGGACCCACAATGCATTTCGGGAGCGCCCCATGCAAAGTCAATGAGATCCGTCGACGGACGTGTACAGTGGGTAAGGGGTGTTAGTCTGGGAGTTCAAGACCTTACACCCCTCACACACACACACACACACACACACTAAAGGAAAGATAGAAGACAGAGATGATTGCTTAATTTCCAATTGCCAAGGGATTCAAGGAGCATTGCCTAAAAGCGCTAACCTCCCCCACACACACACACCACACATACATCAGATTTCTGCCTCAATCTGTGTCTCTTCAGTGAGTCACTGAAACAAAGAAAGAGGAAGACAGAATGACAGAGAGGGAGAGAAGGAGCGATAGAGACTGTACGTAGTAGCTATGGACCAACAGCCATAGAGCAGTTAGCCATACACCAAACGAGGGATGTTCAATGGATTTATGCCCTGATATGATTTAATCTTCCATTCAACTCATTGCACTGATCTGAATATTCATCTGCATTTTTACCTTTCAACGTAGAGGGATGAAAGAGTCTGAAAGCAGATTGTAATGGCATAAACAAAGACCTGGTCAAGGAGCCAGACCAATAGAATTGTACTGCCGTATACTTAAGCAATAGATCACGACAGGCTGTGGTATACGGTCATTATACCACAGTTAAGGGGCGTCCCCCTTAACTGTGGTATAATGACCGTATACCACTGACTGAAGTGATCTATTGCTTTTATAAAACGGTTACGTAAGTATGGTGAAATGAAAGTCATAGACACCCTAAATTTTGAAAAAGCTAGAAAGTCGGAAAAGCATTTTTTTTAACAAATACAAAAAAGTAGTCCCTCCTGGCTGCCTGCAAAGTGTACGGCGGTTGCTATGGAACACACGGTAGCGTCCTTCAGAGAGAAGGCTAGAGACGGTAGCTCGGTTCACCGGCAATTTAGCCTACTATCGAGTTCACTCACCGCGTGCCTATTGCTTTACAGCATTTCCACCCTCTCCATCAATCAACATGTTTTTTAGGCTTCAGTAAACTATGCTATTGCTTTTATATATAAATAAACAACAGTTCAAGTTAGGCGCGGAGTGATACTGAACTGAGCTGTGTGTATACGCTCAGTATACAACAGTTGGGATCCAATCAGATCGCTTGATTTAAGCCACCCGTTTTATAATTGTTTATAACATGTGACAATAAGTAATCCTGAATCTCTTGAATCCTGAACTGAAGGTTTGGTGATCAGTGCCTGACAGGGTGTGTGTGAGTGAGCCTTTTCACTTTCAACGAGTCTCTTGATTGAGGATGAAATAAATGAAAATAAAGAAAAGCCAGGAGCACCATGTGTCCTCCGTAGAGCCAGACGAGGTGTTATTCTGGGCTGATTATTTGAGGCTTTTGTGATTTCCTGCAGCCTGGTGGTTATTATAAAAAAATACGAGACACGAGAAGTCAAACCAGCTGTGTCTCATTTTGAAGGCAACCAATGTCAATTCTTGCCCAGTGTTTCAACTATAATTGGTTCATATCTGCATATGAAATGCAACATGTTCATTTACCACAACTACGCCTGGTCACTGTGTTTTGATTCACTGTTTTTATGCGTTGGAATGAACTGGTAAAAGTGGTTCAATGGCTGCAGCTGTGATCGTATTCTCTGAGTTATGCTGAGCTATGTGGTTCTTTGGTGTGGTTCGGTGGTGACCAAAGTTGAACAACATCAATGCTAGTATTGTAGTATAAGTATTTGTCAGTTGTTTACATCTTTTTACATGTACAAAGTACATGTAAAAAGAGATTTCTGTGTAAAAAATGCATGTCATCTTAGATGCCAGTCGTTTATACCCCATAAACAGCACTTGTGCAACACAGGTGACCTACTAAGTGGTCCCATGCTGCTCCAAGGCTATATTACATGAACGCTCCCTGTGTCTCTGGTCCACCAAATCACAGCTCAGTTCATTCTGCTAGGAGATGACAGGCAGGGACTTGAGCAACAGGAAAATAAAAGTCTCAAAGGATTTCATCACGTCGGCAGTTTCTCACACTTTTTAAATGTAGGTACCTCATCAAAATGCCTTCTGGCGATGATGGCGGAGATTGGGTTGACCTGGAGGGCTCGCCCAACCCACTGAAGACATCCTGATATCTGCTCACAGGGAGAACCTGTTTTTAATCCCTTGCCGCTGGAGGTGGATGCCCTGTTTGCCTCTGATTTCATCTCCAGACCTCTCCACCCCTGGGTCACCCTACCCTTGCTCTTCTCATTTCTTTCCAACTGTCTCTAAATGAAGTAATAAAACGAGAAAAAGTGACTGACGGCTTTATTCCGCCAAGGGAGAAAATAGATTTAAAGTAACATACAGTATTTATTGATTGATTGATTGATTGATAGATTTATGGATATGGTTGAGGGGTTATTCAGTTGTACTTTTGGCAACTCTTCTTAATTAGGTATATATATGTGTGTGTGTGTGTGTGTGTGTGTGTGTGTGTGTGTGTGTGTGTGTGTGTGTGTGTGTGTGTGTGTGTGTGTGTGTCAGAATTTAACAAGTGAGTGAGCAGAGCAAATATCTCTCCAAAAAACATTTATATTACCTTTCTTTTCTCAACCTTGTCCTATCATATAACTTTTGATAGCATAGCAAAAGCACAAAAGGTGGTGATGATACATATAAACGTTTGTTCAGCATTCCATAAATCAACTTCTATGTAGATAGAAGTATTTAGAGATACCAATATGAATAAGTAAATAAGAAAAAGGTAATTATAAATGAAATGACAAGAGTACCTGTTTATTCCATTGATCATATTTAATTAGGTTTTCGAGAGCTAGGAATCCTTCTGTCAGAAACGATTGGCCAGTGCATGTGTGTTTCATCCTTTGCTGTCTCCTGCTGCCTTCACCATCTCTACTGATTGATTTGTGAGCCAGTGGGAGTTTTCGGTCTTCTTCGTGTCACTGTGGTCACGAGGCCTGCTGCCACGGTTGGCCATGGCCTGCTGCCATGTGCACTAGCTTTCAGCTCTTTCACGTGACCAGGTCAAACCATCACTGCGATGCATATACGGTATCATTATGAGTATTATAAGTCACCTAGTTCAAAGCTAAGTAGTCAATTAAAAGTTAAAGGTCCCGTATGAAACTTTTTTTCGGCTATTTAAAACTGCTCCCTGAGGTTAGTGAAGTCTATCAGCTTCTGTATCAGTCTCTCGTGTTCTATATATTAAAGGGCGGGGGGGGGGGGGGGGGCGGGGGTTGCTAATGAGCACTGCTCTGATTGGCTGCCTCATTGCATGGTTTGGTGCAGGAGGAGAACAGAGATAACCAGGCTTGAGGCAGTAGTTTACTGTCGGCCTGATGGCTGCTCCAGAACCAACAGTGAGACCCTCCACGTCTGGGCCGTGTCCGACCCACAACGGGGAGTGGCAGCTGAGAAGGTTGTCTGTACCTTTGTTTCTCCATGGTCCTCAATTCTGTGCAATACTTCAATACTACTCTGTTAAGCTAGTTTGCCAATGCAAATGCTAACAACTCCATTTCATCCTTCCGTTGATGACATTGTCTTCAGGAGCATAACAATTTGTCCTCTTCAATATTTGGATATAATTATTGAATCTGTATAACCCATCAAAACATAGACCGCACCGCCCTCATGCCGGTGAAAAAAACCTAGAATGAATATATTCAGTATTTTTGCCCTTTGTGACGGCTTGCAGCAGAAATCTACCAGGGATTAAACAAATAATACGATTAAGATGAATAACATTGTTTTATAATGCAAATTCATGCAAATTATGTCACTACAGGTGGCTATAAAGTAAACGAGAGTTTGACCTTTCTTCAAAAATGTGTTAATTAATATACTATTATAATACAGGTTTTGTTATTTTTTTGCACCCATAAAAAAAAAGCTCTCTGGCCTAGAATCCAATCAATAAAAGCGTTGAAATGGCAATGAAGGCTTGGGAATGACCTGATTGATAACATTTTTAGGGGGTAATAGATTATGGTATTTGAAGTCATGACCATGCATTTTTCAGGTTTAACATATTTGTTAAATATATATTATGTTAAATATCATTCCTCAAAATAGAAATCGGCTGTTCTGAAAATTAAAAACCTGACAGTCCAGTTTAGTTCTGTTTTAAGCTTAAAAATATCCAAACCTGCTACTTTAAACACTTTAAACAGGGCTGTGATCCTCAAGTTGGTGGAAGATTTTGAGCATTCAGAAAAAGTTCTGGCTCAGCATATTGAGGATGCAATTGCTAGTCTGAGCAGTTTTCAGGCACAGTCAAAGAGAGGATCCCCCTGTTCCCTCTTCATCCACTGTGACATGTACATGCTCAACTTGGTCCTGACCTATGGTGTTGGAAAAATCTGTCTTCAGGTATCTTCTCGCACCTCAGTCGCTTGGCCAAATCCTCTATTCCTGTACATATTTGTCACAATCAACTCCCTCGAGTAGCTCCCACAAGGTGGAATACTATTCCAAGTTAGGGGGTACAGTGGTTGAGAAGAAGGAAGACCTGAAGCTTTTCCAGCACAGGGTTAGGGTTAGGGTTAGAGGTCGAGTTGACCATCAGAGGAGTACGATCAGTCAAGCGGAAGGTGAGGGCAGGGATGGAGAGCCTCCCAGACCAAGTACAAAAAGTATCACTGCATCAACAACAATCTTCTAAAATAATAAATCATGGATTGATTCATGTGATTGATTGAACAGATTTATCTGCAGGGTAGTGTCATCCAAAATCTACCTCGATATGGTTAAAATTTCTTTCGCTTTTTCGCAAAATGGAAATTTCGTTGTAAGTGTACAGTTCTATACAATTCAATTATCTTTCATAATTCATTATTCATGTGTAAATTAAACATTGCAAATAGTCATGCTCAATGAAAAATAAAGCGTTGAAATGTTCTCTCACCCAGATATAAACATATTTGCATTCGACTCTTGTGTGAGTCGAATGCAGTTATGTGAGTCGAATGCATTCGACTCACACTTGTGTCATTCGACTCACACTTGTGTGAGTCGAATGCACCATGGAGGCTGAAGTAACTTCACAATATTACACAACTTGTGTTTGTCTTTTAAAGTACTTATAGAGATTAAGAGTTTATTTGTTTGGCATTCCACTACATTTTGACAGCCTGGTACCAGTGGCGGCTGCTGGTCTTTCAAAGAGGGGAAGCTCATTTTCGGCCTACATCATATAAATTGTCAATTTATGTATATGTCAATTCTGCTCTCTGTTCCTTTTCAAGGAAATGCTCTGTGACCCTGTCATACAACCTAGCTGTATTTTCCAGTGACTTGACCAGTGTCCTCTCAATGGCCAGCAGAGCTAGGCTGCTTAAACGGCCATGGCCCATTGTTTTATGGGTGTAGGACTTGAGCCACTTTAAACAGGAGAAGCTCCTTTCTACACCTGCAGATGTAGCTCCAATTGTTGCCACTAATGAGAACAGTTTGTAATGGTGAGGCATTGCACTGTCCAACTCCATGTCTTTAAGGAACACCAAGAAATCACCAGTGTTTGTAATAACACAGTTTAAAATAACGGCGTTAGGTAATGCCGTTATTTTTTCAGTAATGGGGTAATCTAACTAATTACTTTTTCCGTCGTTACAACGCCATTACCGTTACTGACAGTTAAATGCGGTGTGTTACTATGAATTGATTGAATAAACTGCGTAATCCGAAAGCACCCCTGGCTCCACACAAACTGATAATGAGGAGACTGGGTGGTTTAACAATGAGATAAGCAATTATTATTGGCTAAGGCAGTCATGTTTCATGGTAGCCAATCTGAGCCATTAAGTGAACATTATGTCCAGGAGCAAAGACTTTGTCGACATCTGTTGTAAGCAACTCTAATTTAATGAAGCATCTCACAATGACACACGCATCTACAAAGCTACTCCAAGCTACTTTTTTTTTTACAGTAACTCAAATAATTACTTTCCCTGGTAACTAGTTACTTTTATTATAGTGTAATCAGTTACTACTCTATAATAAAAGTATATAATACTTTCAATAATAACTTTTTGGAACATGTAGTGAGTAACTATAACTCCCAACACTGAAAATCACACAGCTTTCCCCTGCCACCCTGCAAGTCCTGATCTAAACACAGGACTTGAATCAATCAGGCTCCCTGAATCAAAGTAATGGCCAACTACCAAAACGATATTAAACTTGAACAAGGAAATGTGGGAATTATGTTGTTACAAGGAATTGAGTGTGTAAGTGTACAAAATGTACGATGAAAATCTAGCAATTTCGCCAAGCAAATATCAAGAAATTGGTTGCAGTTTGTCTTTCGACTCACTTTCAAAATCCACGATGGGACTGAGGATTAAAGAGAGCTCCTGCAACATTTTATAGTTCAAAATCGCTGTCACTCAAATGGCAACTCAGTCTTTCGCAAAACCACCAATCATCACGCAGAAGCCCAGCGTCCAGGCCAGCCCACTCCTCCATTCACCCCCAGAGACGCTGAGCGTCCGTGGGAGGGACATAATCGCAGCATTATCCAATGACTGTCAACGCACTAAAAAAAGCTGTTCTATGCAGCCCCATTGAAGTGGATGGACGGAAAATGCACTGTGACGCTACAGGAATGTATGAGAAGGAAATCGAGTCAGTCGACATGCGACAAGCAGCTGATTCTGAACAAACTCGTCTTTGAGATGGACGTGTTCTAACGCATTTTTAGTCAATGAAATGTTAACAAAACAGTATATATTTGACCATTTAATTTTGGAAATTTTAGGGGAAGCTGAGCTTCCCTTGCAGTCTTAGAGAAATCGCCACTGCCTGGTACACTATGATCACATTTGACGACATAAGGAGGAACTATGATCGCACTATCAGGACACTTTGATCACACTATGAGGACACTATGATCACACTGTCAGGACACTTTGATCACACTATGAGGACATTGTGATCACACTATGAGGACACTATGATCACACTACGAGGAGACTAGGATCACACTACAAAGAGACTAGGATCACACTGTCAGGACACTTTGATCACACTATGAGGACATTGTGATCACACTATGAGGACACTATGATCACACTACGAGGAGACTAGGATCACACTACAAAGAGACTAGGATCACACTGTCAGGACACTTTGATCACACTATGAGGACATTGTGATCACACTACGAGGAGACTAGGATCACACTACAAAGAGACTAGGATCACACTGTCTGGACACTTTGTGGACACTGTGAGCACATTGCGATCACACTATGAGGACACTATGATCGCACTATGAGGACTCTAGGATCACACTATGAGGACACTATGATCACACTATGAGGTCACTATGATAACATTAGCAGTTAATAAACACATGTAGGTGATATATCCCTTTAAAAGTATATGTTTTTTTAATGTATTATTCTTATTTATGTTTGTATCAGCAGCACATATACATGTCAGACATTAATTGTTATTTATATTATTACGTTGTGTAAATTTTCCTTGAGTCCCCAGATCACCAGTTGAGAGGAGAATCAAGTGTGCATGTATACATACATTAACGAAAAAAGTGTGATAAAAGGCAAGAAAAAAGAGTGAGACCACAAAGGAAGAATCAAAAGAAGAAGCAAAGTTAAGTATTTCAGAGGTAATAAGAATCAGAATGAAGGGGAAAAGTCATCTTCAAAAGAGCCACAAAGACTTGTCTGCTATTATTCTCAGTCTGCAAACTGACACTCGGTTCTAAGTGCTCAAATTCACAATGGCCCTGGGAGGTTAGCACCATGAATGTCAAAGTTGATTTCACACTCTGTAACTCTCCGGACTGTGTGATAGATGTGTCAGCGTGCACGCATTTGCAAATACGCAGGGAAGTGCCCACACTATGCACACACACACACACACACACACACACACACACACATATGAAATCACACACACGTATGACACTTTGTGAATGAAACAACTAAGCACAAACACGTACACACACTCACTTTCTTTTGCACACACAGCTACAAGCACACACACACAAACACACACACACATATACATACACACACAGACACGCACATACTCAGCCACTCAATAGAGATTATACCAACTCTTCAGGCCAAGGTCAACAACATGTGGTTGTCTGCCAAGCCTTCCGGTTCCCCGCTCTTAAAGCCATACTGCCCTGGCTTCAGCTCATCAAATGTCTTCAAATGTCCTGAAGTTTTATCAATATTAAATGTCCATTTTCCCATCTGAGATATTATTATTAATCCATTTCTTCACAATATGAACACTAGTCAGACTTTAATTGCACACGAGGATTACATTTTTTATTGGTTATTTGCATGTACTTTTGTGACCTCAATTTGACCTAATTTATCACGTATTACGCAATCATTAATGGATCAAATAAGTATTGATACGATCTCTCTATGGTTTGAGCTTCGTGGTTTACCCAGCCTGACACAAAAACACAAACACAACTGAAAACAATGGGGAACAATCCTATGAGGTCCCTCCTCGCTGAGGACCTCCAGCCCTCTGGGGAAACCTCCAGACCTCCAGGCCTCTGGGGAGGACCTCCAGCCCTCTGGGGAAACCTCCAGACCTCCAGCCCTCTGGGGAAGACCTCCAGCCCTCTGAGGAGGACCTCCAGACCTCCAGACCTCTGGGGAAGACCTCCAGACCTCCAGGCCTCTGGGGAGGACCTCCAGCCCTCTGAGGAGGACCTCCAGCCCTCTGGAGCTGCACTCTGGTGGAGCTCACAGGTCTTACATAAATAAATAAGTCCTACAGGAGTACATGGGACTCCTTGGGCTGCTGCTTCCCCACCCCTGCGACCCATTCCTATTGGCTGACAGGACCCTCACCTGTGAAGGGGAGGCGGGGCTGGGGGAGGCCTCGGCCCCAGCCAAGTCCATTGTGCGGAGGTTGCCAGCTTGGCTACCTGTCAACTGCAGCAGCTGCTTTGGATTTTGACAAACCCACGCCTCATTTTGCCTTGTAATGTGTGGCTGTGAGAATATGAGAATACAATTGACACTCAAATAATTGCTTTCACCTCTTACGTAAAAAACCCCTTTAAGCAGCATTGTTGTTGGGTTCATATACTCGTATGTTATGTGATCAGCAAGTAGACGCTTCTTGCTCTCGGCGCCGTAGACATGAAAAACCCATCCGAGAGCAGTCGGCTGTCTGCAGGATCACACCACTGCTTTACCTGAAGCTACGTGTGTGTCAGACCACTGGGATGGACTCTGCTGGGCCAAGACACATCATCCCTCATTGCAATTTGTTTAAATGTGTTTGGAAAAGATGAACAGCTCTTCCACGGTAAAGCAGAACGTAAGAATGGTCGGACGATCAGGAGCCATGAGGCCATCAAGGCTTCAAAATCGACAGTCGTCAGAATCTGCTGGTGATTGATTGACAGATAGTAAATTACCTCTAGATTTTGTTGGAAACAGTAGTGATGATGAGTTCCTGTCTGCTGGAAACTCTGTCTCCACCTTTGTCATGCAGTCATACAACCCTTTGGAGCGCGTTGCAGATTGGAAAGTGAATATGTTGACTGTTGTAGAGGAAACGTTTGGTTAGTTTGGTTAGATGACACAGCAAAACAGAAGAGACAGTGGGGGTGTTGAGACGCAGAGGAGACCACAGCTGACTCCAGTGGGCGAGGTGTGTGGTGTGTGTCTGTGTTCATGGAGATGTTCTGCAAATGGTTGTTATTAATAGAAAAGACCCCTTCCTGGGTTTGGCACCTGGGCCCAGCAAAACTGCTGCACACAAAATTCTGATTGTGACGGCAGCAAATCATGTCAGAATAAATCAATAATAAGATACAAGAGATATGCATATTGGGCTGGCTATTGGGGTTTGGTAGAATACAAAAAGATAAAACATGAATACAATCAATCAATGAAACAACCTAGATATTTTTGACGCCTGAGGGCAGCTCCATCCATGAGGTGCTTCTTCGACTGATGGTCTTTATAAGCTATTCAGACCTCAGGTCCTGTGTGGAGGTCTCAGATCAAGGTGTCAGGGAGAGCTTCGACATATCTTCAGGGTGAGCTTCGACATATCTTCAGGGTGAGCTTTGACATATCTTCAGGGTGAGCTTCGACATATCTTCAGGGTGAGCTTCGACATATCTTCCAGCATTATTGTGCAAAGCCATGCTTGTTTTGCTTGTTGGAATGATGTACATTTGAAATGTTTTTAAATTGGCAGGTTATTCTTACCTATTCAGCATTAAACAAGGAACTGAGCCTGTCAGACACACACACACACACACACACACACACACACATGCCCAGTTGAGTCATAAATGAGCAGTTAAGAATGTCATCCTACAGAGATAGCTAATCATCTTCTGATGTCTGTGTGCTCGCATCATGCTTTGTTTCTGTGCATTTTGGCTGAAAGTGCTTCAAATCGATGTGCAGGCCAACTTTTATCCACACTTTTCAACCAGTGGGAATTAGATATTCAAATAGTGATCATTCAAACTCTGCAGCATATTGACACACGGATGTGTGGTTTGTAGTTTTGAAGTTGTATTATGTTATGTTTTATGCACTCCTAATGCAAAATGTAAAAATGTGGCTTCAGTTTACAAACCTACATTCATATGTGTAATTATCATTCAAACCCAAATAATCGAACTAAATTATTATTATGATTTGGCATAATAATAATTTAGGATAATCATAATCCATTTTTTTTATAATAATAAATAATGTACAGAAAAGTACAGATAGTATCACAGTTTTTAGGAGGTAGTATGAAGTATAAATGAGGAGTTGTAATAATACCAATATTATAAATGATCTGATAGATAATAGCAGGTATCAGCTGTGTGCATCAGGAGGAACCATCACACACCTGTGAAGTCATGTTGTTGTTTCCTGCTGCTGCCTGTCTTGGCCAGGGATCTCAATGATGTCCACCAGCCTGGTTTTATAAAAATAAATGTGTGTATAGGTGTGTGTGTGTGTGTGTGTGTGTGTGTGTGTGTGTGTATGTGTGTGTTTATATAGGTTTGTAGGTGTGTGTGTGTGTGTGTGTGTGTGGTACATCGAGTGCAGGACATTGTGAAGAACGTCCACAGAGGGCTATCTCTTGATGCTCCTCTATGAAGGAGCTCATCATCTTTCCAAAGCTCGGCCTGACCTTTTAAGATTGCCATTATCTTTTTCTTTCTCACCGACACACAAACACACACACACACACACACACACACACACACACACACACACACACACACACACACACACACACACACACACACACACACACACACACACACACACACTAATCAGACTTAAGCGATGAAGGTCATTTGCTGACGACCAGTCATCTTTCTTTCAAAGAGTTTTTCCCTCTCTGTCTCCACTTCTCCTTTGTAACCTCTTCATGTTCCATTTGCCTTTCTTCAGTCCTACTCTCATTTTCTCTTCTCTCTCTCGCTCTCTCTCTCACCCTCTCTCTCTCTCTCTCTATAATGTCCCTCTTTCCTCTAGTCTTCCCACATTGCCCCTCTCTCCTTCTCCTCGTATGGCTGTCACTCCTGTCACTCAGGGACCACTCACTCACAGTGCTCGTTTCCAGTAACAGGAAACTCCAATTTCTCACTCTTCCTGTTTCGACACGGACACCCTGTCATGTATCCCTTACCTGCACACACAAACACCCACACTCACACACACACACATACAAAATCTAAAATATATTGCTTGGCTCGATGTTCTGTTGGATTATTGCTGATTGAATGCATGTTTCTTCATGTTGTAATTATTGCAGAGTCCGATAAATTAAGCACGAGTGTAACACATCATAACGCTTATGATTTGTTCTGTCCATTACGATGCGGCAATGGCAAGCACACATACCCAGAAACTTTTTAAACTTTATCATACACATATGATCAAAATATGTAAAAATACATGTGTGAAAAATCAACTGCATGACAATAAGACAAACAGTATAGGCGTGTGCTATGCACACACACAAGTAAAAGGTCAAATGACTCCAAAATGACTACAGGACGTCTTGATGCAATATTAATCATAAACCACTGTAAGCATCACCAATGAAGGGGGTCAGGAGTACTCCCATGGAATATCCTTTAGGGAGAGTAATATTTTAGTGTGAACAAAGCCTTCTAGCACAGTTTGAGATCAATCCAAGACCATTTTAGGTGTTCCCTTTCAAATGAATTTCCACGTTTTACACATATATTTATCAGTAATATTTATTAAAATTATTTTACGACAGGAACATTTTAATCAAAATAATTGATCTAATCTAAAGAATTTGATGAACATTCACAGATTCCAGAGATGATTTGAGCATACCAGCTTGACGCTCTCTCTTTGCTGTGTTAGCTGTTTTTTTTTTGTTAGTTAGTTAGCTAGAAAGCTATCACTATAGATAGACTTGATTGAGTGACGCCTGAACTCTACTACCTAACTAAGTTAAATACATCCATAGGCACTGCAATGGCCAGCACACATACCCAGAGTAGACTCTGCTGCCAGGGAGATACGTCGTCAACACCTGAGCAGTTTTATGGAACAGATGCAGCACAGATTTATATCATTATATTACCAAGGTTTCTAATGTGCTTTTTTAAGTGCACTGTAATATCCATAGTTCAACAACCAAGCCAATAAGTCACATAGCCATCCAGTTAGTCAACCAATAAGACACTTAGTCAGTAGGCCAGCCAGCTCACCAGTGAGTCGCTTCATGGGGTTGATCATGCAGTCAAGCAGCAATAGTTATGCGGGGAAATAGTGGAGGCCTGAGATGTTAAAACATAATTTGCAATATAGCGCATTAGCAATTCAATTCAGCGCTTCAACGCTTGAACAACCGCTGCCTCTGAGTACTGTATTAATAATAATCCCAGCACAGAGGGCTCAGTGGAATGATGAGGATTCTATGTGGATAACACTCTTATTGCAGTAAGCGAGCCAGGAGTGAGTGGCTTATGCATGAGATGGAGACAGGCAATGTGTGTGCGTGTGTGTTGAATACATGTAAAAGAAGAAGTTCACCTATGAGTCAGTACACCAGAGAGAGAGAGAGAGCGGAAGAGAGGCGGTGGGGATGGAGATCTATTTAGAAACGTCAGTCAATATTTTACTAATTCAAACCCATCATAGAAATACAAATTGTGGTTAGATAGATTAAATAATGGACACAGACATCGTCTATCAATTTGACATCCTAAATATGTGTTTTTACAAACAAGTTTAAATACTTAATTCTAATCAGGGTCTTACTAATTTAAAGCTGGGCAGTCACACTTACCTTTTCAAATCAGTTGAATTACTCTTGAAGGAGTTTGTAATGTAAACAAACAAACAGTAATGTAATGTAATATTCCATAAAAAATCTACCGTTTCCAGCTAGAATAGTCATTTACCACATTAAAAATGTCTAGACTGTATTTCTGATAACTAAATGATATCTTTATTGAAAGAAACACATTTTTTCTTTAAAAAATAAGGACATTTCTAAGTGACCCCAAACTTTTCAACGGTAGTGTATATTACTACTATAATAGCAGGCCTGTCAGACAAGTAACTCGGACAAGTTGGTCAGTGCGCATGTGCTAAGCAGCCTGCGGCTCACACACAAACACACAGCACGCGCAAACGCACACATACACAGCACGCACGCACGCACATACAGACTGCGTACACATACACACACAGACATACGCACACGCGCACAAACACACACGCGCTCGCTGACGCAGACGTTTCAAGACAAAGGCAGCCCAGGACACTGCATACGCACACACCGCACACACATGCACACACGCAAGCACACACATGCACGCAAAGACACACACTGCACACACAGGCGCAGACAACGGCAAGATCGATCCCGCATCCCGCAATGTCTTGCGATATTGATACCCCCCTTCCCCCCTTCCGTCTGTTTTAAAGGAGAACTCTGGCGATTTTTAACCCCATTATCGTTTTCCTGAGGGTCACCCCATGTTGAGGGAAGCTAAAAAACAGACGAAAATTTATTCGACCAAGCCAGAGATCTGCACTGGCTGCCGGCGCTACGGAATAGCTATAACACTAACCTATTGGGGCAAGCTCTTTATGCACTTTTGGGGCTTCTAAACACATTCAGAAAACTAAACTAAGACGTAACACGAGTTGGTTCCTCATGAGACACCACCGTGCACGTTTAACTCAAACAGTGTGATGAAACGGTATAAACTTTGCGTTTTTGCATGTAAACACTCACCGCAGATTACCCCGTGGACATATCCAGAAAGCCCTTACTAGCCAATAGCAGAAAGGATGCACTCCCAGCCACTAGCCCAGTGGCTGTGCATCCGCGCACATCCGTTCTGCTATCGGCTAGTAAGCGCTTGGAATGGTTTTATGAATGTGTTTAGAAGCCCCAAAAGTGCATAAAGAGCTTGCCCCCATAGGTTAGCGTTATAGCTATTCCGTAGCACCGGCAGCCAGTGCAGATCTCTGGCTTGGTCGAATAAATTTTTGTCTGTTTTTTAGCTTCCCTCAACATTGGGTGACCCTCAGGAAAATAATAATGGGGATAAAAATCGCCGGAGTTCTTCTTTAATGGCCCCGCCGTCGTCCAACTCTCCCAGGTTAGACGTTCTGCTATAGACTATAGAAATTGTGATAAAAGAAGTGAAGAGACAATTTCTCACGTCGACAAAGCAACGGCAGGTTGTTCATTTTATCATATAAAAAACTGTCAAACATCACGTTGACCGGCATATCAACACACAAGTCATGTGATCTTAAAGAGACAGTGTCCCTATAACACAGAACGAAAACATGTCAATAATACAGTATGGTGAATTATGTCTATAGAGTCCACCACAAGACTACACTTTGTTGCTCAAACTTAATATTACTCTTTTCCTTGAGCCTCCAGAAATGTCTTGCCATATCGATATCCCCCTCCCCCCTGCTGACTGTTTTAGTTGTTTTATTTTTCTGTTTTGTGTGTATGCTATGTGTGACTGTAGGCTACTGCTGCCTGTCTTGGCCAGGGGCCTCATGTACAAAGCTTGCTTGCTTACGCACAAAAAAGCTGCGTAAGCAACTTCTCACGCAAACGTTTGGATGTACAAAGACTGACTTAACGTGAGAAAGTGCAGTTCTCCACGCAAACTAAATGCCTGGATTACGCACATTTCTGCTGCATTTTGTCAGTTGGCGGCACATAGAGGCAAACCAGCATAACAACATTAGGCCTACGCGATCACGAGTCATGAAGTAATATTGCAATATGAGGCTAGTTCAAAGTACATATTTTTCGGACCACGCATGACATCTGGGCTAATTGATCTCTCTTCACGCATTTGTTGTGAAATTCTTGACTGCAATATTATTATGTGATGTTGAGTGGAGTAAGCACAAGCCGTTGTTACTTTAAATCAATCCATCAATGAACCAGTCGGGCAATTTCAAATTATGTACATGTTATTGACACCTTGGGTGTATGGGAACAACCTATCGTCAGCATGCATCCAAATAAATGAGAATATAAAAGCATGCTCAAAATGTGGCTATAATCAATTTAATATAATATAATATAATCGATAAAAATGAATGGGTGTTCCGCGACTATTATGATTTTTTGGCTCATGATGATGACTGGCTTATCAGCCGATTCGGATTCCCAAGAGGTATCCTCTTGGAACTATGTATTTCTCCTAACGAGGGCACTACTGTGGGCCTATTTATACTAATTAGCATATTAAATGAGGGAGGAGACTGGGCGGAGAGTCGGGCTTGTGCATGTGCACTCAATTTCAATTTGGATGTACAAAGAGAATCTGCGTGAAATCGTGCTTACGCAAGGATTGATACATCCAGATTTTTTTGTGTGCAGCAGCATTCCAGATTTTGGCGTAAGTGGCGCAAAGTTTTTGTCAGAAATCCACGCAAGTCTTAGTACATGAGGCCCCAGGTCACTTGAAGAGATGTTTAATCTCAAAGACTCCCCCCCCCCCTTCTCCCTCTCCCCCTCCCCCACACAAGCCCGTGCTTCATTTCACTATAGTTAGGTAGGTTGCTGCCTTAGCTGTTGTTACACTTAGTTTATTTCACTAAGGTGCTTCTGTAAATGAACACAATTTTGTCACAAGTTTGTTATTATTATTTTCAACTAACCAATAGTAGTTGCCGTGCATTTTTTAAATGTCTGTGCACTTTGAGCCCTGAATAACAGTAAAAGCTATTGAATAATTGATTTGCCTCCATAGTATACCACACTTTCCATTGAACAATTACCCCTGTAACCCATAAATTGACTCATTTTATAACGTCATAAAATGCTCACACACTAGCTGCTTTCAGACGCATGTGTAAGTCCTGATAATCTCCTGGGACGTATGTGTGAACAACATATCCTGACATTTGTACCCTGAAAATCTCCTGAGTAATACTACCCCTGAGGTACTATTTTCTCCGTAGGAAATGTAAATTACCTTATATGTGAATGAGGAGTAGAAGGTCGATAATTCTCACACCACTTGAGTGGGCGTGTTGATGACGCTTCCTTTAGTTCGCTGAATGGTTAAAAAATATTAGATAGGTCTTATTATAACCCTAAAAGTACACATCATACAATAAATTACAATACAGCTGCAAGTTCACAGCTGCACGTGTATAGAAAAAGTTTTTTTTATTATTATTACTCACAACAGTTAGCTGAACATTATAGGGTCCCGTCCTTCCACTCCCTGTTTTCTCAGTTAAACACAGAAATCAACTACATTTGTCCCAGTGTTTGTTAGATGTGAAATGAAGCCAAAAAAGACGCTCTCTTCCTCCGGTAACGCAGTCGTTCGCGACACCTTTCTTCTTCGTCATTTCTTCTATTTGTCTCTAACTCATGCTCCAATCTTTCATCGATTGATGCTTTGGATTTTGTGGATGCAAAGGTATATATCATGCATCGTTGCAGCAACATTTAAGATGATCACGATGAGTTCTGCCTGTTCTGCCTCCATTTTGTCTATGGTCAAATCAAAACAAACTAGATTGACAGCGGCCACACTTATCCCGCCTCTTGCGAACTTGGACCCTACGTCATATCCCGCCCCTTGCAAGCCCACCCCCCTAAACCCCCCGTTGATTCTACTGATGTCTAAAGGACATTGATGTCTGCATATAAAGCATCAAGTGTGAATCACCCTCAGGGTCGAATCTCCTGATATACAAATGCGCCAAAAATGTGTGAAAACGGCTTGTAAGTATAAAATGATTATGCTTGCTTCATAACATAAGGAGAAAATTATTATGCTTGCTTTATTATGTAATAGGTGAACCAAAATGTTATACGTTGTAACATTATAGGCCAAATTTTATTTTATTATGCACTCAGAAATTTGTTACATTTTCGACTGGGGTTTCCACATTATAGCTATGGGTTTAATTACTAGTAATTAAATGACTAATAACTAGAAGAGAGAAGAGAAGCTCTAGTATATGGAACTATGAGAGGTATTTCAGTGTGTGAAGCATGGTGCCTTAGGTAAGAAGAGCATATGATGTACTTTATGTTTCTTGATAAAATCTTGTAAACAAAAGCCTTCCGCTATTTTATTTCATGTTTTTTAGGAGTTTTTGTACTAGTATCTGATGTTTTTCAAACAAGAAGGACTTGGTCTTTTCAGTTTTTTTTTTTTTTCAAAAAACAACTTTTCAACACACACAAACACATACACATATACACAGATGCACACACAAACACACACACACACACACACACTGTGTATGAACCTCTCCATTTCTTCGGCAGAGTGGTTCTGTAAGTGAGGAAGGAAGTAATGAGAGAGATTTATGTTAATTTAGCTTCCAGGGCTGCAGCTTCTCAAATCCAAGCTCTGTGCACTCCTACTGCACAGGAATAGGTGTGTGTGTGTGTGTGACTGTGTGTGTGTGTGTGTGTGTGTGTGTGTGTGTGTGTGTGTGTGTGTGTGTGTGTGTGTGTGTGTGTGTGTGTGTGTGTGTGTGTGTGTGTGTGTGACTGTGTGTGTGTGTGTGTGCGTGCGTGCGTGCGTGCGTGTGCATGTGTGATGCCTCCGTGCTTCATGTGCGTGCACAGAGGAGGTAAGAAAAACAGGAGAGTAGGGGACAGGAGAACAGAAGACGTGGAGGAGAGGAGGGAGGAGGAGAGGAACGGGGGGGAAGGGAAAAGATCCCTGAAGGAGCAATCTTGCTCTTTCTGTCTCTCTGTGTGCACACACACACACACACACACACACACAGCCAGACAGTCTCGATGGGCTCAGAGGATTCGTAGATAAGTCTGAGAGACGTCCAGGGGTCACACTGTATTAGCCAGCCACAGGGAGAGGAGTATGTGTTCCGTCGTTGGAGCAAAAGGCACATGCAGCACACGGTGGGTCACACTGCTCAGCGTGTACGCTTGCATTCTGCATCTCTGAGCGTAACAGAGAGCCTGGTGGACGACAGGACCTCCACGGGCCTGGTCCACCTGGTTCATTCTAATCCTGGCACTAGCCTCATTCTGGTCCCCCAGTGCTTAGCACCAAGCAGGGGCTAGGTGGACCAGGCTCATAGGGACCACGTTTCATAGAAGAAATTGAAGCTAGCAATCGCTTTACTTCTTGAACAGAAGTTCTAGAATATCCAAACCTAACCGTAACCATAATCTTATAGAAATGTTATGTAAATGGTGAAACAGCCCCAAGAGGGCATCTAGGAACACGGCCCTGTTTACGTGAGAGAAATGTCGTCATTCTGCAACCGTTTTGGAGTTGTTGCCATGGTATCGTTATTCAACCTGCCCACACCGCCCGGCGCCTCACGCCCTGGGCGGCTCCGGAGAACAAGAGAGTCAGACGCCTCTCCAGGAGCACCAGGGCTGAGACCGGGCTGAGGGGTGAGCCCCACCAGGTCTCACTGGTAGTGCTCCGACTGCCCGGGTCCGGTCCCTGGGGGCCCCTGCCCTCCACCGCCCCCATGTGGCAGCGGTCCGGTCCCTGGGGGCCCCTCCACCGCCCCATGTGGCAGTGGTCCGGTCCCTGGGGGCCCCGGCCCTCCACCGCCCCCATGTGGCAGTGGTCCGGTCCCTGGGGGCCCGGCCCTCCACCGCCCCATGTGGCAGTGGTCCGGTCCCTGGGGGCCCCGGCCCTCCACCGCCCCATGTGGCAGTGGTCCGGTCCCTGGGGGCCCCGGCCCTCCACCGCCCCCATGTGGCAGTGCACCCAGCCCCAGCGGGTCTCCTGGGCGGTGGGCCGACCAGCGCCCCCCCGTCTGGGCCTGGCTCCAGACGGGGCCACGGGCTTCCTCCGGGGGGGGGCGGGGGGTCCTCTCCTCCTCTTTCAAGAGAGAGACCCACCAGGAGCACATGGCTCCAGACAGCACAGCCCTCAGGCCCACGGCGACACGCAGACCTCTCCACCACCGGAGAGGTGAATGAAGCTACATCTGTTTGTATATAATGTAGCCGGGATGACAACAGCTAAAAAAGAATTGACTAGCACCGTTATTTCCCCTGAGCTGGACTTCTGAAGAATGACCACATCAGCACATCAGCTCTTCCAGCAGCTTAACACTATTGCACACCTCAGAGGTTCTGATGCTATTGGCTTCTTTCTAACTTTGTTTATCAGATTGTTAATAATAGTTATGTGTCACCTGAAGAACTTCTGAACGTTTCCTCCTCAGGTCTTTGTGAGCGCTGCTATGTGTGGATGTCCGGTTCACAGTGATGCCTCTATAGACACAGGCTCCTGTTTCAATCAGTGCTTCCACCAGGCCTAATAAACAGCCCGTGATATACAGGGGATGAAGGGCTGTGCCAGAGCTGTTAAGATGTTACAAGGCTTAATGTGACACTGTGACCATTTGCCTGTAAAAGTTAATGGCGACAGGCCATTGATTTAAACCATTGATTTCTGCCACCCCATGAGCCCAACAAATGCTAGACAAATTATTTCACTGGAATGCAATTGATGGATGGATGGCTGGCTGGTGTTTCTGAGATAGATTCAGACTGTGTCCTCATCACTTTCCTTTTGTGACCACACGAGTTACTGACCAACAGTCTCCCCTCACATATTTAGTCACAATGGTTCATCGTTGAAATCAAAATATATAAGTTATTGTCAGACAAAAGGCTTCATTATTTATCTATTCATCCATGGTTCTCTGTGTGAACCCAGAGCATTGGACTGGTCTCTCACCTTGTGCTCGGTCCCTTTTTACTGCAGAAAGAACAAAATGCTTTTTGTTTGAAAAGATTATTACTACTATGACTATACAACAGTCTGAGTGCATCACAACTCATCAACCAATTACCTTTAAACTGTAAAATTAAAAAAAAAAAAAAATGTCAATGTCTTTTTCTTGTCAATTTACAGACTACTAATATACAGGTTAGATAAACAAACCGGGCTAACAAAAAGTATGAGTCATGCGTGTGTTTATCTTACAAGAAGGCGACAGCCAATCTCACGCGTGTGTTGTTTGAGCAATTGGATTTCCAACAGTTCTTTTTATTTATTGTAATTTGATTTTAGACGCAATTTCCCGATGGCAGTGTCAGTGTGTCATGGGACTATACAACGCAGAACACATCCTCAGCAAGCAAAGAAGCATTTATGAATCTTAAAAGACGTATAAAGAAAACATGATGCGCACACACACACACACACACACACATATATATATATAAACAGTGTTTAAGCAGGAAGGGGGTTCCCTGACGTTAGTTAGTGGAGGTTAGTGCTGCCAGTCAAATCACGAACCGTGTCAAAAAAGAGTTTCTCGTCCAAACTTCCAGTCCTGATTTCTTCATAAGATCCTTATTTGTTTCTGTATGATACAGAGCCCTCCAGGCTCGCAGAATGATTAGAAGATTCAATATTTAATTATTCTTGTCAAAAAAACGAAACGATACAAGGGCATAGAAAAATATCTTCATGGCGTTTGGTTATTAACAGAACTGCATGTGCCTAGAAGACATGTCATGCTACAACAAACAGTTCAGCAACTCCTCCAAGAGATATTTATTTTACATTTTCAAAAACAATTCTTCCAATCGTGCCACAGATAAGGCTTTGTCTGACTGTGAGGGTTGTGTGTATCTTGTGTTTCTAACTCAGTGTGTGTCTTTAGTAGTGTCTCCTGTAGTGTGTTGATAACAACATAATTAATCCCATCATCCTCAAACCAAATTAATTGCACATCTGCTCTGATCCAATCTTCCTCCGACATGTATCCACTCGCTAGTCACTTCTTCATCAGACGACATCATGACTCCTCCCACAGTGACCCTGTAACCATCAACTACTGGTCCCACAGTGACCCTGTAACCATCAACTAGGCCTGGTCCCACAGTGACCCTGTAACCATCAACTACTGGTACCACAGTGACCCTGTAACCATCAACTAGGCCTGGTCCCACAGTGACCCTGTAACCATCAGCTAGGCCTGGTCCCACAGTGACCCTCTAACCATCAACTAGGCCTGGTACCACAGTGCCCTGTAACCATCAACTAGGCCTGGTACCACAGTGACCCTGTAACCATCAACTACTGGTCCGACTGTGACCCTGTAACCATCAACTAGGCCTGGTCCCACAGTGACCCTGTAACCATCAACTAGGCCTGGTACCACAGTGACCCTGTAACCATCAACTACTGGTCCGACTGTGACCCTGTAACCATCAACTAGGCCTGGTCCCACTGTGACCCTGTAACCATCAACTAGGCCTGGTCCCACAGTGACCCTCTCTCCATCCTGTAACACAGACCCCTGCCACTCCACAGCAGTGTGTATCCTGCTCTCTACCTTGGATGTAATGAGCTTCTCATGAAGTCCTAAAGCCAGAGTCCTCCTACTGAGGTCCTCCTCAGAGCTCTGCCCCCCCCTCCCCAGAGCCCCCTGTGCCCCCCCCCCCCTCCACAGAGCCCCCTGTGCCCCCCCCCCTCCCCAGAGCCCCCTGTGCCCCCCCCCCCCTCCACAGAGCCCCCTGTGCCCCCCCCCCCCCCCAGACCTGTATTATGCAGAGAGGTCTGCGTGGACCGCCTGTCTATAAATATAAAGCCTATAGATTTAAGTCTATAGATCTGACCTTGTGTCTTCATCCAGGGCTGCTGGACTGGCCTATCACAGACCATAAATCACTAGTGTTCACGAGACAACGGCTGACACAAGGCTGGGTACGCTGGCACACAAAGACACACGCATGAACGTGCATGCACACGCACATGCATGCATGCGCCTATGCACACACACACACACATACACATTCTCACACACAACGACAGTCAAATACTCTGAGCACCCACAATAATGCACACCATACACACACACACACAGTCCTGCACAAACAATCACCGGAGCCCAACAACATGCACTATAGTGCTATATGTCAGTGTGCGTGTTTGTGTGTGGGTGTGTGTGTATGTGTGTGTGAACATGCATGTGTGCTTTTGTGTGTGTGTGTGTGTGTGTGTGCTTTTGTGTGTGTGTGTGTGTGTGTGTGTGTGTGTGTGTGTGTGTGTGTGTGTGTGTGTGTGTGTGTGTGTGTGTGTGTGTGTGAACCTGCATGTGTGTGTGTGTGTGTGTGTGTGAGAGGTTGATTTAGAGAGGCAGTCTAAATGCTAAGAACCTGTCCTTACTCATAGAGTATGACAGGGCCTGCGTTGGGATCACATTGTGCTTTAAGGTAATCTAAGGCCATCAAACCTCATTTTTATTTAGGAGGCGTAAGCAGGAGCACACACACACACACACACACACACACTAATGTGCTATTTTAAACCAAAAACAAGTAACAGGCAAAGTGATGCTAGGATAAACAACCTAAAAGTTCAGCTCTCATTCTGTGATTTGCTATTCATCTACTTTTTACTGCTTTCTTTTTCACAGTCTACCCCCCCCCCTCCCACACACACACACACACACACACACACACACACACACACACACACAGTACTAAAAATCACTTTAGACGACAGAGTGGAAAACAGGGGATAGAGGACAATTAAGAGATATTAAAATGAACTATAGCAGAATGGCCACAGAGAACATGTGTGTGTGTGTGTGTGTGTGTGTGTGTGTGTGTGTGTGTGTGTGTGTGTGTGTGTGTGTGAAAGAGTGCATGTGCTAGAACAATGGGGGACAACATGCGTTAAAAAAGTCAAAATGGATAAAAATGGAATTGCATCTGGGCGTGTGTTTCTACTGAGGCTGCGCTGCCGTCTGCCCACTGCAGACGTGCCGTCGTTGCACGTTGAGGGGAGAGATGAACGTGTGACTTCACCAGACACCACTGGCCTGTCTGGGGGGAAGGTCAGCTGAAGGAAGAGGAGTAGGAGGTTAACGTTTCTCTGAGCGCCACCAGAGCCGTGGCAGGGCATTGTACCACCACTGGCTCTGGGGTTGGAGAGGAGAAGAACGAAAGGAGAAGCCTTCAGAGAGAAGCTTCTAGATGATTGGTTTGGTTTCCAGATAAAAGGGAGAAATGTTCACACTGGTGTTGGTGTTGTGTGTAACAAGCCAGCCGGCCAGGTTGTGACATCCTTCGACGTGTTGCTGTTGTGTTTTGTTTGGTAATGGAGAGGCGGTTGTACCTTGTAACCGCTAGCAACCACCCTACATGCTACATACACACAAACAATAATCCTCATCTGTTGAAATGTAAATGAATACCATATTGTCTTCCATTCTAAGCACTTTGCATACTAAATGTTCACTCACAGGCCATCACACCCACACTGACAGACACACACACGCCACACACCCACACTAAACACGTTTACATGCAGAGTCATAATCGGGTAACTAAACAAATAAGACCTCAACAGGACTTGCATGTAAACACCTTTATCCGATCTACTTCGCACAAAAATCGGCACGTGAACAGACAAGCTAAATGGGATAAGAACACCTAGATAAGTCGTTCATAGTCTGGTCTCTACCTGCATGTACACAGCATCGTTTCAGAGTTCACGTTCTGCGCATGCTCCAGATCTTTTCCGGGGGCCGTGAGTCGGAAGTAGAAGGAGACGGTATACGTGTTGTTGTCGCCGTCGGAAAACGAGAAACGTTTGTGAATATGAGAATTGTGTCCCGGCCGCGGGAGCGCGCATGGCATGCATTCAGTAAAGGTGGAAGCACACAGACACTACTCTTCGATTTCACCCAAGGCTGAATAAAAATACATGTCATCAACAAGGTTGTTAAGTAGTAACTTTGGGCACATCTGTCAAAATAAATATTTTTTTCTTTGGACGTCTTTACGTTCTTTATTCATTCATTGCGGCGCGGCTGAACTGACGGGGATATTCTCTGATATTATGAATGTTAAAGACCGCGTCGGGTTCTCAGACTCTCTGGTACTTCCACAACAAGTAAAAAATTGTAGTGTGGGTTATCTCGCCCATGGGGGAGAAGGAATTGGGGGAATGCCGTATACGGACGGGCGGCGGAGGGGCTGCTTCGGCGGGAGAAAGATGTTTTCAGTAGACAGCTGTCAATTCACTTCGGGTCCATATAATTTCTCGATACGACCTCTCGGTCGTATGTGGACTCCTCCGCCGGCAGGGCCAGCTCCTCCAGCCGGGTCTGCGATTTATTTAAAAAGCTGGCGCAGAAAATGGAGGAAGCCGGTGTCGTACCAATGTAGTTACCCTCTATAAGAAGTGTATCATCATCAACATGTATTCAGTACACACTACTAGAGGTCAGCCGGTGGCTCTGTTACCACTAGTTGAAATGGGTACAGCGCCACCTATCGTACCGTGAATGACACGCGTCGGCCAATGAATCGGTTTACTCACCGCCATGTATACCCGGACAATTGCAGTTGTCCAATTGCGGAGCATAGTCAAACTATGGCTTTAATCGGATTAAGCTGTGCATGTAAACGTACTGTCTGACAAACACACACGCCTGAAACACTGACAGACACACACATGCCACACACACAGGGAGTGGCACAAAGGATTCAAGTGAAAATCTTTGACATGCGCTACAAACAATGAGACAACGATTAACATTCACCCAGCCAGTACCTCTTTCACTCTCTCTCTCTCTCTACCTCAGTATTGTCATACTCTCACCCGCTCTCTCTTTCTCTCTCTCTCTCTACCTCAGTATCGTCATACTCTCTCTCCCCCACTCTACCTCATTATTGTCTAATTCTCTATCCATCTCTATCTCTCCCTCCCTACCTCAGTATTGACTCTCTCTTTCTCTCTCTCTACCTCAGTATTGACTCTCTTTCTCTCTCTCTACCTCAGTATTGACTCTTTCTCTCTCTCTACCTCAGTATTGACTCTCTTTCTCTCTCTCTACCTCAGTATTGACTCTCTTTCTCTCTCTCTACCTCAGTATTGACTCTCTTTCTCTCTCTACCTCAGTATTGACTCTCTCTCACTCTCCCTCTCTACCTCAATATTGACTCTCTCTCTCTACCTCAGTATTGACTCTCTCTCTCTCTCCCTCCCTCTCACCCTCTGTGGCGATGAGCCCCTCAGCTCACTCCCACTTCAGGATATGGGCTACTGGATTGATTGAGGAGGTCACAGGAATTCAGCCAGCACGGTGGTTTGCATGAAATTTTGCCAAATTTATTTATAGTTCTCACTCAAAAAAAAGTGGCCAAGCCAAACAAAAATACTTAGAGAAACAAAAACAAAATCAACTCGAGGGTTGTTCGCTAGTCCTAGGTCTGCAGGAAACATTGTGCTACATATACCGCCTCACAACAAGCGATCCTCCCCAGGTCCCCTGCAGGCATGAACACCGGGCTTAAATAAAGCCATTAAATTATCCCCCTTGGGAGATACCATTTGCATAGGGGTGCATAGGGGTCCATGTACAATGCTATGTTAATCTTAACAACATTGTCAAACATTTATACACACTTTTCTCTTCTACTATGCATATCTCAAATTATGATTATGTACATTACTATAACAAATATATAACACCCCATGATAATTACCTTATAGCCCTAACAATTCCCCCCCCTTACAACTGTCATCTCCCCACATCCCAATCAGACAATTAAGTGATTCCAGGTGCCTGGGTTGCCTGGGATTGGAAAAGCTTGAGGGGACCAGGAAGTGAGTGAGGACTGTCAGTGTAAATGTATGGATTAATGGCAGAGAATGGGTTATGGAGCAGATCGGCTGGTACCTAACCGATTGCTAGGATGTGTAGATGAGTTACCAAAGTATAATGTAGAAGAATAATGTAGTAGAACGTGATCCTTAATGTTTTAATGACAAGACGCGGTTGCCGGCACTGCGTGTCATTACCATATGTGTGAATGCGTGTGTGCGTGTTGATCAGTTAAATGTTGTGGGTACGTGAAAAGGAGGGCTGCCTTTTCACACCCTCTCTCACTCTCTCTCTTTCTCTCTCTACCTCAGTATTGACTCTCTCTCACTCTCTCTCTCTACCTCAGTATTGACTCTCTCTCTTTCTCTCTCTCTACCTCAGTATTGACTCTCTCTCTCTCACTCTCTCTCTACCTCAGTATTGACTCTCTCTCTTTCTCTCTCTCTACCTCAGTATTGACTCTCT
>NC_140277.1:19584043-19589043 GCF_964030765.1 Micromesistius poutassou
AATGATTCATATTTTTAAAGTATGCATGATTTTTGCATCTTTTAGAGATCTTTTAGATCTTTTCATTCAAGTGATCTCTAGTGGTCTTGAAGCTTTTCCGGTAAAATTGTCTGTTGAGTCCAAATCTCTCGCCCGATGAGGAAACACAGTGATTGAGCCTAAGGCCAGCTGATGAAAGCCCTTGCATTTGCTATATTTTCAATATTATGGATATCATGTGTTTCTGGGAAAAACATACAGCTTATCGCCTAAGGTTTAGGGAAAGAAAAATAAAAGGATATCTTCGAGATCATCACATCATGCATCTTTTACCTGAATTGAACTGAATCCTGCTGTGATTATGTTTAAGGATGAATGTTCTTATTGTGGCTGTTGCTGTTAAGTGTTATCCTCTGGGCTATTGGACTGGAAGCTTCCTAATTACCTTTCCTGAATATGTCCTCAATCAACCCATCCAGTCAGGTTGGATGTGGTTGGATGTGATGTGGGGACCAGCGGGGAGGTGTCTCAGGAACAGGTCCGACCCCCAGGCCCTACTGAGCAGCACAGGGGGGGTGGGGGTCAGGGACTGTTCTAAAGAACCCACTTTACTCCTCCGTTTGGCCGTGTGTGTACAATGAGCGGCCTTTTCCACCCCGTCACCGGGCCCTCTCTGAGGGCAGCAGCACCAAAGGTAGAGGTTTCCAAACGCGCTGTTTCAGTATAGAAGAGGTTTCAGCTGCTGGAAAGAACAGAAGCATGGCAGGAAAGTCAGTGGCTATGAGCAGAAGAGGCAGTGTGCCTGAGTGTTGTGTGTGTGGGTTTACAGTGTGTGTGTGTGTGTGTGTGTCTATGGGGTGTGAGTATTGTGTGTGTGGGTTTACAGCGTGTGTGTGTGTGTGTGTGTGTGTGTGTGTGTCTATGGGGTGTGAGTATTGTGTCTGTGTGTGTGTGTGTCTATGGGGTGTGAGTATTGTGTGTGTGTGTGTGTGTGTGTGTGTGTGTGTGTGTGTGTGTAAGGTGTGTGTATTGTTTGTGACGGTGTGTGTGTGTGTGTGTGTATAGTGTGAGTATAGTGTGAGTATGGTGTGTGTGTGTGTGTACGGTGTGTGTGTGTGTACGGTGTGTGTGTGTGTATGTTTGGTGTGAGTATTGTGTGTGTTTTGCTCTTTATATAGCTGAACTTTACATAGCTATCACATAGTCTCTTCCATGAAACGACTGAAGGTTTATGACGTCAACAAACCAATTGGTCATTGAGCATTTGCACTTCTCCTATAGAGGTCTACAAGCTGCATTTGACTTCAACTGCACACACGCACGCACACACACAGACACACACATGTTGGGACACACACACACACACACACACACACACACATGTTAGGACACACACACACACTCATGTTAGGACACACACACACACTCATGTTGGGACACACACACACTCATGCAATCATGCATGGATGCAGACACTCACACAGTTCCAGGCGTACCCACACATAACGGCGGTGCTGCCGCTGTAAGCGTCCTCTCAGGACGGGCTCGCTCTCCTCCTCCGTTTGGCTTCTTCTGGGTCCGTCTGATCCATCCTTCTTTTCAGCCGAGAGAAAGATTTCTTGAACATCCTTATTTTACTGATGCATGAGTGGTATCAACTGACTACCACACATGCACACGCACACACACACACACACACACACACACACACACACACACACACACACACACACACACACACGTAGACATACACACACACACACACACACACACACACACACACACACACACACACACACACACACACACACATATTGTTCTCTTCAGGAGATGGACGGATGCAACTCATTTCCATCTTGTCCCCGGTTTGACTCTCATCTGAGTGTGTGTGTGTGTGTGTGTGTGTGTGTGTGTGTGTGTGTGTGTGTGTGTGTGTGTCGGGGTGTGTGTGTGTGTGTGTGTGTGTGTGTGTGTGTGGGGAGGGGGTATTAAGAGATTCAGTCAGGTGCTGTTTTAAATCAACCACATCTGGAAGTATGAAGCATAGAGAATCAATGTCAGGTCTCTCTCTCTCTCACTCTCTCTCTCTCTCTCTCTCTCTAGCACACACACACACACACACACACACACACACACACACACACACACACAGGTTTACGAGCCATGCAGGGCTTATTTTCTGCTTGTAAAGATGAATGGAGGTAAATAGTTAAAACAGAGTGGGTTGTGTGGTTTGGCCTTATAAACCTGAGGAGTTGCTTATATAATTAGACCTGTGCTGAAGAGATTATTAGCCACCATTAACAAAAAAATACCGATGTGAGTCTCCACCAATATATACTGAGGGATACTGTGTATATCCATGAATATGTAATGCATAACCTGAACGTGAATGAAAATAATAATGCCCTTGTCCTTCATAGAGACACCAGTAAGTGATAATTAGTCAAAGCAGAATAATGCTGTAATGCTGCGTAGCCACGGAATGGCATTGCAGTTTAGAGTTCAGGCTCTTGAGATCTCGAAATATTTATAAGTAGTGCGTTATTACCACCAGAAGTACTGTCTGTGGAGAGGGAACCTCTAACGGCAGTACAGTTGAACGGCATGCTTTGATTAGTAGTGCGTTGCTTTTGCCCATCAGTACACACTGTGTAAAGGGGACCTCTATAACTGTTACACCTCCCAACAGTATACACTGTGTAAAGGGGACCTCTATAACTGTTACACCTCCCAACAGTATACACTGTGTAAAGGGGACCTCTATAACTGTTACACCTCCCAACAGTATACACTGTGTAAAGGGGACCTCTATAACTGTTACACCTCCCAACAGTATACACAGGCTGTTTCTGAAATGCTATACTACATACTACATACTGCATACTGACACAGTATATACTGTGCACTACATACTACTCCCCGCCCTAGTATGCAGTATAGTATGCAAGTATGACAAGTATCATGCAGTGTACTACACAGTCACATGACCAAGAAATTCGGTTATAAATATAAACGGTTGAGCCATTTGTTCTGTTAACAATGAAAAACACACGATTACAAAAACATACGAAAGCTTATCACATCAAAATAAACAACTAATTACAACTAATTATACATTTATACATGTATGTATTTGTATTTGTATTCGCCGCTCGCATTGTCCGCCATTATTTTAAATGTTCAGCGGTGCCGCGTTGCATTATGGGATACAGTATCCGACGTAGTGAGCTCTGGATGTATACTAGAATTTTTTGACCGATTAGTACATCATCCGGGTAACTGTCGCATACTGCAAAAAAACATTTTTCGCGTACTGCATACTACTTACTACTTTTACGTCACGATCAGTATACGAGCAGTATGTAGTATGCCATTTCAGAAACGGCCACTGTGTAAAGGGGACCTCTATAACTGTTACACCTCCCAACAGTATACACTGTGTAAAGGGGACCTCTATAACTGTTACACCTCCCAACAGTATACACTGTGTAAAGGGGACCTCTATAACTGTTACACCTCCCAACAGTATACACTGTGTAAAGGGGACCTCTATAACTGTTACACCTCCCAACAGTATACACTGTGTAAAGGGGACCTCTATAACTGTTACACCTCCCAACAGTATACACTGTGTAAAGGGGACCTCTATAACTGTTACACCTCCCAACAGTATACACTGTGTAAAGGGGACCTCTATAACTGTTACACCTCCCAACAGTATACACTGTGTAAAGGGGACCTCTATAACTGTTACACCTCCCAACAGTATACACTGTGTAAAGGGGACCTCTATAACTGTTACACCTCCCAACAGTATACACTGTGTAAAGGGGACCTCTATAACTGTTACACCTCCCAACAGTATACACTGTGTAAAGGGGACCTCTATAACTGTTACACCTCCCAACAGTACACACTGTGTAAAGGGGACCTCTATAACTGTTACACCTCCCAACAGTATACACTGTGTAAAGGGGACCTCTATAACTGTTACACCTCCCAACAGTATACACTGTGTAAAGGGGACCTCTATAACTGTTACACCTCCCAACAGTATACACTGTGTAAAGGGGACCTCTATAACTGTTACACCTCCCAACAGTATACACTGTGTAAAGGGGACCTCTATAACTGTTACACCTCCCAACAGTATACACTGTGTAAAGGGGACCTCTATAACTGTTACACCTCCCAACAGTATACACTGTGTAAAGGGGACCTCTATAACTGTTACACCTCCCAACAGTATACACTGTGTAAAGGGGACCTCTATAACTGTTACACCTCCCAACAGTATACACTGTGTAAAGGGGACCTCTATAACTGTTACACCTCCCAACAGTATACACTGTGTAAAGGGGACCTCTATAACTGTTACACCTCCCAACAGTACACACTGTGTAAAGGGGACCTCTATAACTGTTACACCTCCCAACAGTATACACTGTGTAAAGGGGACCTCTATAACTGTTACACCTCCCAACAGTATACACTGTGTAAAGGGGACCTCTATAACTGTTACACCTCCCAACAGTACACACTGTGTAAAGGGGACCTCTATAACTGTTACACCGCCCAACAGTATATACTTTAATGTCCTGAGAGGGGACCTCTGTAATTGTTACACCACCCAATAGTATACCAGTAGCTGGTATGCCCGTTTGCCACTGCAGTACTTTCAGTAACAGATAGAGAAAGACTGGAGATGTTACAAGAAGCAAAGTCAAGTTCGCCATTTTGTTTCGATAAACTCAACGATTTCAAGCATCAGTGATTTAACTTTCCGAATGGACACTTTTCTTCCTGGACATGGCCTGGTCCAAAACAGCTGAAGCGCCTGGTCCTGTGTGTCCAGTGTGTTGGAAGAGGGTTCTCCAAAACGCTCCCAGCAGCGATGCAGGAGGCCCGGTCGTCTGCTATGAAGCGTCTCCCACTGACACTCACTAGCATCGAGCCAAAGCAAAACCTTTCATTGAGATTCTGAGTGGTTGGGGATTCATCTCTGTGTCCTCTGAGTG
>NC_140277.1:19594043-19606543 GCF_964030765.1 Micromesistius poutassou
GGAGTTAATATAGGTTAATATACTATATCCAGTTGGAAAGAGTTCATGATGAACAGGGACCTTGTCATTAAATGTCTTGGGAGCTGTAGTACCGATTACCTTTCAGGGACAGACTTCTTTGTTTTTAATTATTTTTCCACTAGTTGCTAAGACCATCGTGTCGTTTATGAATGATTTCTGACCCTCTCTTTCACTCTGTCGCTCTCTCCATCAGTATTCTGCGTGACGGTCCTCCTCCCTTATGTACACTAAAATGTGCCTCTTCCTTCTCCTTCAAACCCTTTCTCAGCTCAGCTTCTCTCATTCTTTATCCCATCACCGTTCCTTCATCTCATTTTCTCTCTATCACTCCCTGTCCTTTCCGTGGATGTAAAACCCTCTGATGGCTGACTATTTTCAATCCAAACCAATGATTTCATTCTCTTCACCCCAATAAAGCGTGCGATGGTTTTTGTCAGAACAACTCACTCTAAATTCATTGTTTGTGCGCGTGGCGGATAGCGCGGAGGATAGCCCCGTCTCATTACCATGGCCGTTATTGGGATTCATGCCAGCGCTGGTGGAGAGCTATACAGCCAGAATGTGTTGTGTGCTGTTACACTGCTGGGCTCTGATGGCTTTCCAGAGCAGGGGGTAATGTCACTTATTGTGTAAATGTGTCTCGCATATGAGCAATATGACGCTAATATTCACCTGAAGTGTTGCATTCTTAATGATGTTGAGGATCATTCAAAGCTATTTTTTTGCCCCAAAAACATATTTTGTATAGAAGATATTTTTTTCCCCATATGTCTTGAGATAATAACATAAATAGCATGCACTAAATAATAACATATGTATGGAAGCAAATTGCAGAACTAAATAATTGTTGGGCAATTCTTCAAAGTTGACATTTTGGGGGGAGAGGAACATGAGTTCATCTTCCTCCACGAGGAAACCACACAGCAGTAGAACACAATACCAACTGGCATGCTCTCAATGTGTGGTTGACCAGGGAACAATTAATCCTGAGGATTGTCAGCGGTTTATTTATGATAATTACTGACATTGAAGTGATGTATCATATGGGACGTTGTTGTTTATTGGTTCTAGTTTGCTCTGTACATTATGGGAGGATAAACAGCCTCTATGAGGCCAGCAGCATCCTTCAACATCACTGCACTCACAAAGTTGTACGATTTACTGACACACAGCGATGCCACGATTTGCGACTCAGATGCTCCCCGTCCACCCAAACCTTATTATCTGGCATATTGCATTCATCCCTCCATCTCCCAAGAGCTGCCATGATCATCTCTGACTCCTGCTGTGTTTACAAGCCTCTACACGCCTCAACTTAATCAACCTACAGTCCCTAGTCGCCAGAAAATAATTAGACATAACGACACTGCCCACACCCCCTGTGCTTGTCCCAGCACTCCAGACGAGGGGATCATGGGGCATCTTGTGTTTATAGCCTCCAAAGTAGTTTTTGGCCACCACAACTTGTCTAGCATTCTTGTATAATTAAGTCTGCAGAATAACCAACCCTTTGCTTTCATTGTAGACCATGATATTCACACTTGCGGGTCCTGGATGATTGGGATTGTGGTTTGATTGAGATGAAATCCCCTGACTCAACGGAGGGTTAGAGAAGCCAGAGGCCAAACTAATAATGATGTCAAAGTGTTTCTGAAGACACCTGTGTGGATGTAAATGATGATGTATTTTGGGCTGTGAATCCATGCAGGGAGCTTTAGACAATCAGACAGCTGTCTGGCACACTATATCATAGAATTAAAATAGAAAGCTGAGAACTTTAACATTTAGCGAGCTGAAGAAAGATTGTCATTTTTGCAGATTGTTAATGCAAGGTAAATAACATGCATGACCGCCTGTGTTAAGGCAATGCATAGTAGCCCATACCTAAGAGATATTCATATAGCAGGGGAACACCTTTTTTATAACTTTTGACTTACAATAAGAAGGATCAAATAAGAGTTACTTCTATCATTCAAAGGATCAGATAATGACAAGCTGACAAGCTTAAATAAAAGAAAGGAAAGAAATGTTGTTGCCTTCCTAGCTCGAATCATTCATTAAATCCGAACAAAAGTCCTCTGACCATTGTCTAAATACGAATACAGTTTAAATTCATCATCCATGTCAATAATGTTCTTGAACTTGAACACTTACTTACCTCTCTTCTTTCTCCTCATGATAAATGTTTGAATAATAATATACTACACACATCTTAATAGAACGTCATTTATATTAACAAGGGCTCATGGCGAGATTTATGAGATATATGTTGTCAGGTAAATGTGTTCTGCCTCGTAAGCACTAATATTGAGGAAATGCCAACTATATATAAATAACTTTAGCATAGCCAAGGGTGTAGATAGGAAAAATAAGCACTTCCTTTCAAATCTTAATGATTTCACTCCGATTCAATCCGTTTATTGATCCTCCTATTGGCTAAAGCCTAATCAATGCAGGCTCATTCACACAGGCTTCATTAACCAATTACATGGAATTGCTGAGCTTGACATGGGTCGCTAAGGTCACAGCGTTCAAACACCTCCCCATTCTGCCCCATCGCTAGAGGTCCTGTCAGGCAGAGAGAGAATAATGAAGAACAATCTGTGATCCAGGAGTGCCTCTGTTTGGTCGCCTCGGTAGAACCCAGGAACTCAATGATATGAAGATCATAACCACACTCCAAACAAAACAACAACATATTGTGCTGTTCTTCATTCCAACATGATGCTTGAAAATGAATCTAACAAAATATACTGATATAAACGTGTTTTTTATACTTCCCATGAGATCTAATCAAGAGTAATCCAGTAAGTGTGTTTCTTAATGAAAGACATTTAAATCCAGGAAAACTGCATCATCAGAACTATTTGCACCATTTTGTATCCGTGCTAGATGTAATTGTGACATGGATAAACAGATGGTTTGAGAACTTCTTCTGAGATCTTTTAGCATAAATCAATCCCACATACAACCTGTGAAGACGTGCAGCCGTGAGGAAAGGCCTCTGAAGAGACAGAGATATCTCTGTAGCTGTGGTGGTACATCTGGTGTAGGATCTGGCACTGTAATGAAGCCATTATGGCTCTCTGGGGTCCCAGCCAACACAGGTGTTGCTACCTCTGGAGGCTTTTAAACACAACACTACCATCATGTGTCAATGGTCACGCACAAACACACGCACAACTCAAAACACATGCATTGACCTACATGCACACATTGAACACACACACACATCATATAACAGAGGGCCTGTGAGCCCTCTTTGTGCACACCTCCTAACACAAAAAGCCCTGACAGATTGTGAGCCAACCACAGATTTTTAATCAGTAATAATAAAAACACAACCTTTAGCTTCAGCTACTTTTCAACATTTACTCCAATCCACTTCACAACAAAGCCATTGTTACAAATGTAGAGATAGAAAAAAGAGAAGATATGTCAAATTAAAAGTCACCAAAACAATTATCAAGCCGGATGTGATAAAGTAAGTAATTTCATGCCCTGGTGGCTGGCTGGGGCCATGCCTGTCATATACCTCCCTGATTTATTCCAGGGCCTGGAAAAGGCAGCCAGCCGCTTGATATGAAGCCTGCCTTGGTAATAGTTATGAGCACATTACACACAAGTAAATCAATTCACCATAATACAATAAGGTGAGGTAATACAGGAGGAAGTTTAGCTCCTCACCTCCATATCCAATACTGCAGTGTGCAACATTTTGATAATTTTGTCAGGAGATGAAAGCGATATCAATGTGTGTTTCATTGCTACTTCTCATTTTGACCCTGGTAAGTCATGTGGGGAAAGCTGTCGGTATCTTCAGAGTACCAAGTCTGGAATAATTGTTAAAGCTATGTTAGTAAAGTAGGAACAACATAGGGCTAAACCAAATTAAAATAAAAGACCTTCAGAACAAATGATGATCCAGTGATAGAGTTTATAGTTGTGTAAATCTCTTAAATCACCAATCACCATCAGGTGTTGTTGTCAAGTGAGCAAAAAAATACCTATTTTTTGCCTTTACCTTCCCCAGCACAGTCCTCTTACTGCATCATAGTGGTAAACTACCATCATAGACCTATAATCATTATATACCAATATCATTATATCACTCTTCTCATAAATCCCCGGCTAAGCATCGCTGTGTTGGAGTAAACCCGGTGGACAAGAGGGTCGCCTCCCTCGCCTAAGGGTGGTGGGGGGGGAAAAAAAGACGTTGTTTGTGCGTATGCACCGAATGGCAGTTCAGAGTACTCTGCCTTATTGGAGACCCTGAATGGAGTCCTGTATGGGGCTCCAGTAGGGGACTCCGTAGTTCTGCTGAGGAGTGGTGTCGGGGAACGGCCGACGATCGATTTCATGTTTTGGACACTCGGAGAGAGGCGGAAAGGTCAACCGATCACCACCTGGTGGTGAGTTGGATCAGGGAAAGGGGGAAGACTCTGGACAGACCTGGTAAGCCCAAACGGGTAGTGTGGGTGAATTGGGAACTTCTGGAGGAGGCCCCCGTCCTAGGGGCCTTCAACTCACACCTTCGGCTGAGCTTTTCTGGCATTCCAGTTGAGGTTGGGGGCATTGAACCAGACTGGGCAGCAGGGTGGGAATTTCACGACGGCCATGGCCGTCGTTGCCCCGCACTTTGGCCTTGATGCCCTGTGAAAAAATGTTCAATTTACGGCCAAGGTGGCCTTTGTGCCCCTGTCAAAGTTCCAGTGTAAACAACGCTAGTGACGCGTGGTGGGCTTTTATGGAATTACGGCCATCCTAGTGCGCGCAGGAGGCTAGTCCCGTGTCTGTGGATCAGAGCGATTGCTCTGCTGTGATTGTTCCAAAATAGAACTTACGCAACTTCGCGAACCGCGCAGGTGAAGCATCAACATCACATGAAAGAAGAACGTCAACCAGCCTCCTCAGCAGTGTTTGTAATAACGCCATTTAAAATAACGCCGTTAGGTAACACTGTTATTTTTTCAGTAACGGGTAATCTAACTAATTACTTCTTCCTTTGTTACAACACCGTTACCATTAAATGTGGTGCGTTACTATGAATTGATTGAATAAACTGCGTAATCCGAACGCACCCCTGGCTCCACACAAACTGCTAGTAAGGAGACCAGGTGGTTTAACAATGAGATAAGCGATTATGATTGGCTAAGGCAGAGTCATGTTTCATGGTAGCCAATCTGAGCCAGTGTTTTTACACACAAGCCAGGATACGCATGCCATGCACACATGCACACACAAACACCAAACAGATTCGATGAAGCAGTAGAAATGGCGAGTCCGGAGCAATCCGATGAAAAGTTGGCATTTTCAAGGTGGAGATATAAGCACTACTTCAAATTCATTGAGGTCTAATGCAAGAACGTGCATGTAAAGTGAACGATATGTCCAGGAGCACTCTCTCTCTCTCTCTCTCTCTCTCTCTCTCTCTCTCTCTCTCTCTCTCTCTCTCTCTCTCTCTCTCTCTCTCTCTCTCTCTCTCTCTCTCTCTCTCTCTCTCTCTCTCTCTCTAAATGCATTGTTTTACAATATGATGTTTTTCAATGTTTTTCGATTAAAATAAATGTTATAATACATAATTAATGTTTCTTGGTGAATGAGAATGTTAAGGTATTAATCTGAAAGCTAAAACCAGCAAGGCCAAATGGCCTTGCCCCTAAAATGACGAAATTTCAGTGTTCAAAACCTCCATTGCCGAAGCTGCAGCGGTGAGCTGTGGCCTCAATGTCTTAGGTGCCTCAAGGGAGGGTAACCCTCGGCCACCGCGGTGGACGCTGGCGGTCAGGGAAGCCATCCTAATGAAGAAGGTTGCTAGGACCCCTAGCGACTCCTCAGGCAGTTGCAGGGTACCGACAGGCTCGAAGGGCTGCAGCCGCTGCCGCGTCGTGTGCCGGAGGCTAAGCAGCGGGTGTAGGAGAAGTTTGGAGAGGCCATGGAGAAGGACTTTCGGTCGGCACCAAAGTGTTTCTGGAAGACCATCCGGTACCTCAGGAGGGGGAAATGGGGAACCATCCAAGCTGTGTACAGTAAGGATGGGACTCTGTTGACCTCAACTGAGGAGGTAGTCGAACGCTGGAAGGAACACTTTGAGGAACTGCTGAATGCAACTAACACTCCCTCTATGATGAAGGCAGGGCTCGAGGTTGATGTTGGTTTGTTGTCAATTTCCCTGGTGGAAGTTACTGAGGTAGTCAAACATCTCTGCTGAAAGCTCTGGATGTTGAGGGTCTGTCTCGGTTGACACGCCTATTCAACATTGCGTGGGAGTCTGGTACAGTGCCAAAGGCGTGGCAAACCGGGGTGGTGGTTCCCCTGTTCAAAAAGCAGGACCAGAGAGTGTGTGCCAATTACCGGGGTATCACACTTCTCAGCCTCCCTGGTAAAGTCTACTCCAAGGTGCTGGAAAGGAGGGTTCGGCCAATCGTCAAACGTCAGATTGAAGAGGAACAATGCCATTTCCGTCCTGGACGTGGAACTACGGACCATCTCTTCACTCTCGCAAGGATCCTGGGAGTATGCATGTGTTTTGTGGATCTGGAGAAGGCGTATGACCCGGTCCCCCGGGAGAAACTGTGGGAGGTGTTGCGGGAGTATGGGGTGAGGGGGTCACTCCTCAGGGCCATCTATTCTCTGTACTCCCAAAGCGAGAGTTGTGTCCACGTTCTCGGCAGAGAGTAAGTTCGTACCCGGTGGCTGTCAATGTGGCCCGGGAAAGGGTAGTCTGGGGCCCCCTGCTGGAGCTGCTGCCGCAGATTGAAGATGAGGATGAGGACCTTATCCATACAGTGATGGCCGACATTTAGTTATCGACCAGGGATACAACCGCAAAAAGACGTGAAGCTCCGTCTGGGCAGTGGTTCATTAAGATGTCCTGGAGATGGTTATGCCCCTTGGACACTTAGTATAATGACCCAGTGTGTGGCACATTTCACATATAATATCGCTCATTGTAACGCTCGTACATAACGTTGGCATGGCTCATTATTATTAACACAATCCCCCCCATACTTAGAGATCTCAGCCTGAGATGTATTTTTTATCTTAGTGATTGAATTGGAGGTGAAACAGGGGCTTCATTTACACTTGAATTGAAGCTTGGTTGAATAAGAAATGCATTCTCTGTAAGAGTGCAAAACGCATTTCTATGGATTTCTCGCTTGGTGCCACTAAACTATTTCACCTACTCCAACTTGGATTGTATGCTTTGATTGTATCAACCTTACTTGTTGGTCACTTTGCTTTACATTGCTAAATGATTAAATGCTAATTTAGGTCATAGCCACTTGAAACCATATGCACACACACACACACACACACACACACACACACACACACACACACACACACACACACACACACACACACACACACACGTTCTCATTTTATTTTAATAGCAATCCGGCGTATTCCTGTTTGGCTGTTTGAGACTCATCCAGCCCTTCACTACCGAGCATGTTGAGGTATTCACATGTTCTACCACAATCTACGACCACCTGACCTTGCAGACAACATTTGCAGTGCTGTAAATGTTTTGCCAACATTGGCAGCATTTGATTGTAGAGTTGTTTTACTGCCACATAATTGCATGCTGGCAACAGGTGTGCCCAGCTAATCAGGTCTGCCCTGTGCTTTGAGCCAATCAACTTCAATTGTTTCTGAGTGGATTCTTATACAGCGGCAGATCCTAGTGGAAACTAGTGATTCTTGACGTCAACCTTTTCATGTTGCTGTGTCTGTATTGGTGCTCCTAATTCAAGTTACAAATATGAACGTTGAACCATCTGAATCATGCACTAGGTCATATGTGAAGTCATTAGGGCTTACTCCTCCTCCTTCCTTATCTCATTATCTTATCTATCTTATTGATACATATATGTAACCTTGGTTATTTGTATTGAAATAAATAGATCATTTGATAATTGTATGTATATTGAAGAGGTTGGATTATTCTAGATGTTTATTGAATCAGTAGTTTGGTGAACATCTTAATGGTAAAAGCCACTTTGTTCTATTTCCATTGTTTGAGGCTGCATCAATGCCTAGCCTCTCAATGGTGAGATTCTAGCTGGCTGCAGACTACGGTCGGTCACCACGTGGAATAGCATAACACATGTGTAGCAGTGTGATATTTTCGTGCTAGATTGTAAGCAGAGACTTTTATTCTGATCTACATTACAGGATATGCAGAGGTCTCTTATTTTGAAGGAGCAGAGTGGCCAAACTAACTGGTTAATTTCTGTTGGTAACTTCCTGTTTTTGGTACTATTTACATAAAAGGAATTGTGTTATATAATGGCCAAAAGTACATTTCGGAAGTCATTACAACGTAAATAGAATCCATGCATCACATTTCAAAGCTGATATTTCGTGTTAGGACTGGTTTATTGTAATGGACTCTCGGTGTGGACGGAAGTTCGTTAACGCGCTCCTTCTGTTTCTAGACTTGAGAGAGACGGTATGCATTCCTGTGCTCTGTTATTTTTTGGTTAATTATGTAAATAGTATTTCTCACTCATCATCGACGGTAATGATTATATGCATTTTGTCGTTCATGTCTGTGCCTCAAACTGATTACAATTTGCCACACCTGTTGCGCAGTCGTTCTATATAGTGAGAGGGTGCGCTGTTTAAAAGATTTCCTCCTCCGTCTTGTATTGAGATAATTATTGTTGGTGATTAACAGGCTCAGTAGAGCAAATTGAGGAGAGACCTGTGTATTCATCACTGTTCTACTGTTAATCTAATACACATATGTTGTTTATATTATTTAGTTTTCATCTAATTTAATTTATTTAAAGGAGAATTGCACGCTATTTTTTGCGCGCCATTTTGAGTGTTTTTTGTACACATTTATTTAATGAAAAGTGTACATGTAATGTAAATATAATGTAAATATGTTGGTGTCACATTATGCGAGTGTACACACAATTTTACTAAATGTGAACAAACTGGTTGGCGGAGACCGTAGGACTCTCAGCTCTAAATGCATTTCTTTTATCTCCTAGTGTTCGATTTGGAGGAGAAACCGGAGCTACGTTTACACTTGAATTGAAAGTTGGTTCAATTAGAAATGCGTTGGCTCAATAAGAATAGAGAATTTTCTGTTTCACTTGATGCCATTTAGAGAAAACATAGGATTTTACTCCTGCTTTCTCTAAATTACAGTCTTATTTCAGTGACCAAATGGAATATATACAATGTTGACGACCATGTTAAACATGTAAAAAACGTTTATATGTCGTCTTTCCAAAATAAGACGAGTGTGTTCACTTGCCCTTTTAATATAAAATTACAAGGAAATAATACATAGTTTTCTCAATAATCTCGCCCTGGAACCTGAACACACCTTTTCAAGGGGAGGAACCCAAGTAGGAATTAACTCAAAGGAGCAATTTATTTCATTCATTCTTGTTCTGACATCTCAGGTAAAAGATGTTTTGTGTTCATCCAAAGGAATATGATTTAGAGACTTAATACCATTGCCGGAGGAACTGAAAACTTAATTTGAAATTAGCAATATTTTATTATATATCTTTTTGAGACAGACATTTAAAGTATTCTTTATAGCACATTTACATTATTTGTGCATTGATGCAAATCAACTTTGAATATCCTTTAATTTTGCTCCAAATTCTTATTTTTTATTATTATATGATAATCTTCTTCAGTGTTGTGGCTCGGAGATTGACAAGTTATCTTGAAAAGAAAAGACTAATTGATTCCACAGTTCAAAAAGCTGGAATCCCTGGTTTCTCCGGGTGCTTAGAGAATACCAGCATGATTTGGCAACAAATTCAGTTGGAGAAGCGCGAGAGGAGAGACCTGCACGTTGTATTCTTGGATCTGGCTAATGCTTTCGGGTCAGTACCACAGTCTTTTATGGGAGGCCTTTGATTACTTCACAATCCCAGGTAGCATTAAAAGCCTAGTTAAAGCATACTTTCTGGATATTCAACTTTGTTTTACTACGGCAGAGTACACCACAGGGTGGCAACAGCTCGAGATAGGTATCATGGCGGGGTGTACAATCCCCCCACTTGCTTTCACAATGGCAATGGAGGTCATTATCAGGGCCTCAAAGAGGGTAGTGGGTGGGGAGAAGTTGCAGGGAGGGCCACGCCTCCCCCCAATTAGGGCCTTCATGGACGACATGACAACCATGAAGTCAACCGCTCCGTGCACCAGCAGGTTGCTGGATGAGTTAAATAGCAATCTGCAATGGGCTAGAATGAAGGTGAAGCCAAGTAAGTCTAGGAGTCTCTCAATCATTAAACGGAAGGTAGTAGATAAGAAGTTTGCTATAAATGAAGAGGTGATGCCTACAGTTCTGGAGAAGCCAGTGAAGAGTCTGGGAAGGTGGTATGATGCAAGCCTTACACCTCGTGCACACTACCTCCGTCAACCTCCGTCAACAGACACATCTCATTGACTTTGCATGGGGCGCCCTCGAAATGCATTGTGGGTCCGTCCGTCAAGTCGGCTTTATAACGCCTGGTGCAGGAGAGCGCAAGGAGAGTGTTGCCCTTGTTGCAGGCTGAGTCCACAAATACTACTCCCCCATACGTCACACACGCCCTCCGTCATCCGTCGACGGACGGAGATAGTGTGCAAGGGGCATTAGTGATAAGTCACAGGTTTAAGAATTGAGACAGGAAACTAGACAAGGTATTGAAAAAATAGACAAGCCAGGGCTGCCAGGTAAGCTTAAGTTGTGGTGTCTGCAGTTTGGTTTATTGCCTCGGCTAATGTGGCCATTGACAGTTTATGAAGTTCCTCTGTCAAAGGTAGAAAGGATGGAAAAAATTACTCTTTTGTCAGAAAATGGCTCGGAGTCTCACGCTGCATAAGCCAATATCTCGTCTGACAGAAGAATTTAAATGTGCTAAGGTTAGACTGGAAATAACTCAGTCCAAATTACTCAGTCCAAGGACCCAGTGGTGAGGAGGGTTGCACCCACAGTTAAAGCAGGGAGGAAATGGAAACCAAAACAAGCGGTTCAGCAAGCTCAATCAGCACTTAGGCATAGGGATATCATGGGCCATGTTCAGCATGGGCGGGGGGGCTTAGGGAGGGACGCAGGTAAACCCTCGTGGGGTAAAGCTTCTGCAGGAGAAAAGAGGAAGATGGTAGTGGAAGAAATACATAGACAGGAGGAGACTGTAAGATGTACTAAGGCAGTGTCGTAGGCCAAACAAGGGCAGTGGGTGAACTGGGAGGGAGTGGAGAAGAAGAAGATAAAATGGAGAGATCTATGGAGCATGGAGGCTAGCAGGATCACATTCATGATAGGTGCTACATATGATGTGCTCCCATCTCCCCAGAACTTAAATCAATGGTTTTGTGAGGATGAGACATGGACACTATGTTCCTGTGTGTGCAGCCTCCGCCATATCCTATCAGGATGCAAGGTCAGTCTCTCCCAGGGGCGGTATACGTGGCGTCACAACTAGGTATTGAAATGTTTGGCAGAGGCTGTTGATGATAAAAGGAGAAAAGTTAATTCATCAGCCGCTGGTAAAGAGGGTAGGCAAATTAACTGTGCGTCAGAGGGAAAAGGCTAGACCACTTAGAGGCAGGCACAGAGCCGGGCAGCTAAGTAATGGAGGAGCCTGGAAAATTAAGGTGGATTGTTGTGCCTCCACACATTGTTAGCACTAGGCTAAGACCGGATATGCGCTTGTGGTCGGACGTGGAGAAGATTGTTTATTTCATTGAACTTACAGTTCCTTGGGAAGACTTGAAGAAGCCAATAAGCTTAAGAAAACGAAGTATGCTGAAATGGCTGGAGAGGTAGCACAGCAACGCTGGATGGAGTAGGTGACTAAGGCCTATTGAAATCGGTGCACGGGGGTTCGTGGCTAGATCTGCTATTAGCTTGCTGTCTGAACTGGGCATTTGTGGACGAAGTCTGAGGTAGGCGGTTAGTAACATGTCCTTGGCAGCAGAACGAGCAATTGAATGGCTGTGGATAAGGAGAAAACATACTTCCTGGGGTGCAAGCTAAGGTAAGCCAGCTGACTAATGTGCTAACATGTTTGTTTGATCAGGGTTAGGGGTAGGGCTAGGGGTACGATGCAGTAAAGAGAGTATTTAGATGCATTAAATGTGGCAATGTGGTGGCAGCATAGAGGGGGGTGACTCCAGGTTTCATTGTTAAGCCCTCAGGAGGTGTCATGGGCCTAACTTAACGAAACATCGGTGAAAGAGGGTGCCCACTTGATAACCCCAATGAAATGCTGCGTACTGCTGTTAGTTGGGCCATTTGTCTTGTGTTTTTCATCATTGGTTGGTAGCTTAGTGGCCAGCGTGCTTATAAGGTTGGTTTGGGCAGGGGCTTCTGAATGTGTGTTTTCCTTGGATTTTGGCACAAGGGATTATAACATCTGATCCTGTGTATTAATGAAATATTAATATAATTGGAATGTGTACAAAGTTTCCCATTTTCTATAATTTAAGTATATTTAATATATAGTATT